>NC_057345.1:68007500-68607500 GCF_016509475.1 Prionailurus bengalensis
ATGGCATTTAAAACCTATAGTCTGAAGATCACTCAAGCACTCAAGAAAATGTATAGATAGAAAAATCAGGACTGAGAACTGAACCCTGTATCACTTTGAAAATTGCAAGTCTGACAGAGGAAGAAAAGGCAACAAAATACCCGTGAGGTAGCCAGCCACACTGAAGAGGAAGAAAACAAGGAAGGAGAGATGTCAAGGAAGCCAAGAGAAGAACATGATTCCAAGAGACAAATACTAACCACATCAAGTGCTCCTGGGAAGTCATGAAAAGATGAAGAATAAAAAAACAGATGGAACTGCAAATTGATAGTGATTATTACAGTAGAATGTCAAAAGAAAGATCAACTGTGATGGGCAGAGACAAAAATGGGAGTGAGAGCATGAATAAGGCCAATTCTTTCTGAACTTTTATAGGAGCCGAGAAGTAGTACAACAGCCTGAGGAAGATACTGGGGACAATTCTGGTTTTTTAGAAGGTGGTGAACATTAAAATATACTTATATGCTAATGGCAAAGATCAGAGGAGAATATATAATTGACCACATAGAAGAGGAGAAATTAGGGAAAAAGTCTATATTCAACACTAGACAACCAAGGGGATGGTTCCTTTTATTTTTAAGTAGATTGGGCCATGGGGTGCCCAGATATTTGGCCAAACAATATTCTGGGTGTTTTGGATGAGATTAACATTTAAATCAGTAAACTTAATAACGCAGATTATTCTCCCTACGTGGGTGGGCAACATTCAATCAATTGAAGACCTGAGTAGACCGAAGGACTGATTCTTCCCCGAGTAAGAAAATTGCTCCTGCTTCACTGTCTTTGAACTGGGCCATCAGCTCTTGTCTGCCTTCAGATTTGAACTGAAATATCAGCTCTTATCTCTTCCCAGGTCTCAAGCCCACTGACTTTACAACTGGACTTGTAACCTCAGGTCTTCTGGTTCTCAGCCTTCAAACTGGGACCAGAAGTATACTATACCATCAGCTCTCTCAGGTCTCCAGCTGCACATCTTGGGACTTGTCAGTCTCCACAAGCACATGAGCCAATAGCTTACAATAAATTTCTTTATATAAACATCCATGTATGTGTGATTATATAAATATTTCATACATATGTGTACACACATACACTATTAGTTCTGTTTCTCTGGAGGACTCCAACTAATAAGACTAAGATCCAGACCACAGTTCTTCAAATTCACCTAACCTAGGAAATGGACTCTAAATACTTGAGCTCAGCTGGCCTTCAGATCAAAACTGACAGGAATGAGGACTCCTCAGTTTGCTTTCACTGTGCATCATTTCCAAACAAGCAGAAAAGTGGTACAAAGACTATCTTCATGACCAAGAATGTAAGCATGGATGTGGCCCTCAGCACTTCCCTTTGTCCTGTGCCAAAGAGATATTTGGAGCAGTTGGCTAAGCTTGAGGATTAGGGACAATGTCAGCACTCATGGCTCCATTATAGGATCTCTGAGGAGATTCCTGCTATATGACCATGCATAGTACGTGTTCTACCTTTCCAGGGCTGCAATGAACCTACCCCAGGGTCTCAGAGCAAGATGGCACACAATGGCTAACCAAAAGGTTATGTTTTTTTCTATTTTTTCTGAATTGTACTTTCAAATTTGTCTACTGTGGATACACATTTGTGCGATTACAAAAACAAATTTACAGCTATATATTAAACTTAGAAACTGAAACACCAATTTGTACCTCTGCCTATAATACTTGTGGACTATTTTAGCCTTCAGAAATAGACTCAACTCCTAATATGGAATTTCAAGGCTGTCAATAGGTAGGAATACATATTTTTCTTTTTAATTTGATTAGTTTTTCTTGCAAACAAATGATTCCCCAGACGTTGTTTTTCTAAATCTTAGGTGGCAGTAAGCATTTATCTGTTGTTTATGGTTTGTCTAATTTCTTCAGTAGATGATACATCATCATAGTTGTTCTGTGAGCGTGTATGGTTTCTGTTTTTGTTTTCGTTTTAATCAGTGGAAGGAGGAAAAATGACCAAGGGCAGTTACCAATACTGTGATGAATAGGACTCTAGGGAGACAGACGAATGAAAGAAGACATTTTCGGAATTTTTCTGTCTGTGTTGCAATTTAATTCAACCTTACAGGAGTCTGTGCATTTGTTTTTCATTTACATGAATGTTTCATGTGTCTAAATTCTGTATCTTTCGTATTTAACCAAGCACTTTGTTTTTTAATCTCCACAGCTGTTACTATATTATACGCAATTACTTACTATTAAGCACAGCAGACTATTTGCATGAAGGTGTCCCATAGATAGGATGACATTTGGAACTGGAAAGGTTGCACTGTAAAATTCACTTCTGCTATTTAGTAATTATAGATGTTTAGATTTTAAAATGGAATATAGGTGCCAGGGCTACATAGGAATACTGTTAGCAGATGGGGGATGGATTAGATAGCTTTAGGATATTTTCATTTAGTAGATAATGTGTGCCTAATTTTAAAAAATTCATTGACCTAAAAACTATTTAGTAATAATATTCAATAGGTTCTATTAACTTTATAGAGATGAATCATCTTGATCCATTTCTATAAAATGTGTAAATATGCTGCCATGAATAGTTTCCCTCCATGCACCGTGAAATAGTGCCAAAGTTTTAACCTCATACTAACCATAAATAATGCTTAAATGATGCTGTAATTTTTGCAATCTGGGGCTATTCACAGATGAATTATTCGGCTAAAAGTGATATCTCTACTAGAGTAGTCTTGCCTCATTATCTCATTCCAAGATGAATGAAGGGGAGGAGAAATGTTAAGCTGATTCATATTGTTGCCATAGTTAAACCATTCTCTAATCAATCATAATGTTGCTTGATAAACTCAGAGATATTTGTAACAATATTAAATTTGTTTGAAATGCAAGAATTTCTCAAAAATAGAATAGCAGTGCTTCTTTGAAAGATACGCCATTACATTGCTAAATAATTTTCTAGAAGAAATTTTATTGTGATTGTAATTAAAATATAATTGGAAGCACAGTACATATATTTTATGTATGCTTTGAGATGTAAAACGAAAAATGTGTTGTGGTTTTTTTTTTCCAGTTCACCTACATATGTACCTGCTAGGTTTAGAGTCAAAGCTTTATTCCCAACATTAGAAATACAAAATAAATACGTTGTTTAAAAAGCTTTGAAAGATTCACCTTACTGAAAAAGTTCAAAGGTTGTAGTCATAGGTTAATGTCATGTTCTTTTTTAGGGCATAAGATCATTATCTGACTCACTGGGAGTCAATTCATGAGATCTTTAGACCCTACCTGGACCATTACAAAAACCCCAGACAGGCAGGACTCTGTACCGACTCACAGTCAATACATGACGAGTACACATTTGGATAATATAGAGGCTTCCTATTTAGGTCTCTTCAGAAGACTTTGTTTGCTATTAAACAAGTATATTTTACTTTATTGTGGAAGCTGATACTAACAACAGAAGAGATCAATGATAGCCCAGAACCCATGTCACTGCGAATGTTAATACAAGCTGCCATCCTTTTCTGAACTGCTGATAGTCTTTAAATGTTCTGCCGTATCCATTCTTAGTCATTTCTAATCTAAAGAGCAGCCAGAGTAGTTTTCTTAAAAACTGGAATATGATCATCTTGTTCTTCCGCTTAGAAGTTTTCACTTGTTTCTCAGTGTTCTTTGAAGAAAGACCTGTGTGCAAGTTTAGTAAAGTGTTGGTTGCATGGTCTGGCTCCTTATTTCCCTCCTCCTTGGTCTCATCACCTCTTCCTCTCCTCTGGGTTGGTGACATGCTTGTGCTTCGGCCTTCTTTAAAACCCTCAAAATACAAAACTCCTTTCAAAACCTTCAAACCTTTCTCATCCCAGCCTAAATGTGGCATTCTGTGAAGCTTTCTGTGTTTCCCCACACTACCTCAGGTATCCTTGTCATGTACAATCTTAACCTATAGGTGACCTTCGTTTCAGTGATGACTGGGATTGAAGAGCAACTTTTATAACACCCATCTCTGACCACTCCTCCAAATTTCATCCTAAGGGGCATGCCTATCATTCCATCTAGTGTCCTAGAATAGTATCAGACACATTACAGGCACCCAATAAATACTTTTGAATGACTAATTTTAAACAGGTCTTAATTAGTAAATTTTACTTGCCATGTCTTTGTTTGCCTCACTGACACATTTATTTTTTCAAACTGTACCATATACCCACAGAGTCCTTCTAGATGACATGATTTTATCTTTGACCCTCCATCCTAAATATGATGGACGTTCTATTTCATGGCATGCAGATTTCCACCTTGAATCCTATGTGATCTTTGTGCCCAAGCTTTAGATTCTTTGGGAGAAGAAACCAGGTGCTATTTATCTTTATATCCCAACCCCCCCCCCCCCACCATAGCTCACATAATAGACAAACAAGAAACCCTTGGATTAAATTAGTAAATGTTGTAGGAGCAAAGTTTATCAGTCTAGTGGCCTCAAAAAAATACGTAGAATCCAGGTATCTACCAAATTCCCTGTTCTTTAGAAAAAATGATTAAACTGTTGACTGCAATTTGTTTCAGAGGAAGACTCTTCTCCTCTCAGGTCTATTTTAGAATATCCTGAACAGGGTTCATCATAGGAGGAAAAATATCCTCAAAGAACTACACTTAGACTCACCTCAGACATTCTGAAATATTCATTTTGGATGCCCCAAATAAAAATATCCAAAATTTAAAGACAACCTGGGTCTTTGAGGGTTTTCTTTTTTATCAAGATTTTTAGAGCAGTTTTAGGTTTACAACAAAATTGAAAGGAGGGTACAGATCTCAAATATGCACCCTACCCCAACACATGCATTGCCTCCCCTATTATCAACATCACTTACCAAAATAATGTATTTGTTACTAAGGATGAAACTACATTAACACATCATAATCTCTTGGTGTTGCACATGTTATGAGTTTGGACAAATGGGTAATGGCATATAGCCATCATTATGGTATTTAACAGAGCGTTTTTACTACTCTGAAAATCCTATGTACTCTGCTTACTCATCTCTCCCCACCTCTCCCCACCACCACCCCAGCAACCACTGATCTTTTTATTGGCTCCATAGCTGGTCTTTTCCACAGTACCATATAGTTCAAATTGTACAGTATATAGTCTTTCCATATTGACTTCTTTCACTTAATAATACACATTTAAGACCCCTCTGTGTCTTTTTACAGCTTGATAGAAGATCTCTTTTTAATGCTAAGTAATATTCCATTATCTGGATGTACTATAGTTTATGTATCCATTCACCTACTGAAGGACCTCTGGTTGTTTTCTATATGGGACAGTTATGGATAAAGTTGCTATACACATCTGTGTGCTGGTTTCTATGTGGACATAAGTTTTCAAATCCCGTGGGTAAATACCATGGAATATTATTGCTGACTCATGGCCTTTAAGTTTTCAACATTTATACCAGCAAGGGTGTGTTCTGAACAGATGTGTAGCACAGCAGGAAAGATCACTTAGGCTTGATAGTCAGATTACTTTCAGTCTTGTATATGATAAATTTTCTAGATTTAATAAACTATACAAGATTGTCTATTCATCTAAAATTAATATGCAGCTAAAGTACCTGAGTTGATTATATTCCAAGAAGCCATTTTGATGTATGACAACCAATCAAAAATGGTTTGTATTTATATATGTATATATAAAAAATTCTGCAAAGAGATCTACATATGTTTACATGAGGTCCTTAATGACTATTTTCTTCTCAGAGAAGTGTTCACAGGCAAACACTTCATTTTATCCTTAAATGGAATAGTAGCAAAAAAAAAAATCCTGTTTTGCAGCAGAGAAGTTCATCATTTATCTATTTTTTCAGAATCTAAAGTTTTAGATAGGAAAAAGAATGACCTCTCTTTTGTTCACTGACAGGCAAATTATGTTATGAACAAAGCAGGTTATGAAACATATGAATCGAGAAAGGGGATACAAACACAAAGACCTTGTTTCAAGTATATCATATTTAAAAATAATAGACTTGCTACAAATCTAGCATTTCAACTTCACCCTAGCCTGGCAATTCTTTTTATTATTCATTACTAAGCTGAGAAAATTAGAGCTGTGAGAAATGCATGCTTCTGGTTAGCCTTTAAAGACAAATATGTCTGTCTAATAAATATGAGGTCCAGCTTCAGATCAATGAAGTAGGAGCCAGGATTCCTACAATTAATTCATGAATCTTTGACTGATTTTTCCATAGATCTGGGAAGAGCCACTTAAGCTCTTTATATCTTCACTTTACAATGTGAGTAACAACATAGCATCTGCATTACTGGATCTTGTACAGTTTAATTCTTTGCAAAAGCACTTTAAAATACTTTGATGAGAAGTACCATATTAAAGCAAATTATCACTGTTACTCATTTAGCTGATTGCAAAACATCGTGAACAAAGAACAGTATGAGCTCACTGCAAGCTAGATAAGGAATATAGGAAATCGCTAGTCAAATTTCTCGGAGTAAACAATTTCATTTCTACCAGCAGTTGCCACTGACTGAGACAGGACAGTTCCTACGTGATGTGCCTCCACACACATCTCTAGGCTGAATCTAACAGGCAATTTGGGTTCCTGTGTGAAATTTAAAAAAAAAAAAAAAAAGTTTGTTTTTTTTAGTATTCTGTGTCATAACCAGTTCATATTTGAGTCTCCTTCATGTTGTGGCTTCTAAACTCAGGAGAGGCAACAGGCTTATAAGTCCCACAATATAGCATAATTTCAACATCAGTATTCCAATGGTTCAATGAAGAAATAGATAGCATCATGCGTATTTAAAAAAAAAAAATGTTGAGCCATTAACTTAAGTCAGCATTTGTTTATTAAGACAAAGTTCATTATTAGGTCTTTTCTAATGAATTGTTTTTTCAAATATAACTTTTGAGCATCACTTCCTCTCTCCTGGCCATTAACTGAGGATATTTTTATACTCTGCAAATGAAGTCCTTATGCAAAATCAAGCTTAACTTTCCTATGCCTCATTGAGAACACGTATTCCCACTTTCAAAGATTACAAGCTATCAGTGATGTGTTGGCATTTTTTTCCCTTAAAAGAAACCAGAAACCTCTTGCCTTGGCCAAGCACAGTCATTGATCAGAGAGTTCTCTTAAATTGACTTGTCGTCAGAGAAAACCTCATTTTCTTTCTTCCTTCCTCTCTCTCTCCTCAATGAAGAGGTCACTGATGGGAACAAGAATATATCGCAAAAAGGAGTTTAGAATTTCTCTTTGGCCTTTTCAAAAAGTTACATCCAAAGCAGGTTCACAAAACATCACATTTCAAAAAAAGACTCACAGTCTTAAAAACAAAAACAAATGAAAACTACAAACAATACCTAGTTTAAAAAATTGCCTTAAAATGTGAGAAATTTATAAGAGTTAAAGGCTTATGGATAATTGCAAGTTTACTATTCTGTGGGTTTATTTTCCTTCTAGAATCATCATTTGTTCTGATCTAGAGAGTTCAGGTCAGGTATTATGGATGTGGTCTGATTTTATTAGATAGCATATATAGACCTAGAATAAACCTACAGTTGCTTGAGAAATCTCAAAATAACAAACAAAACACTTGATTTGCTGGGAGAAGATGAGAATAACTGATTTTAGAAGAATAGATTTTAAAATTAAGGACACGTTTTATTAAGACCTAAGAAATGATACAACCAGTATGCTTTGATAGCAATTCCACACTTCCATGGGCTTCATACTTAATACAGGTCTTCTTCCTTAAGGGCCAAGATTATCATCTGTTTTGTTGACTGCTGTGTCTCTAGCACCTAGAACAATGTCTGACACCGAGAAACACTCAAATATTGTCTGTTCAATGAATAAAAGTTATTCCTGCTAATCTCCAGTTTCTGAATGAGTAAAATGTCCTCATAACCAAGATGAAGTAGTACTTGCTACTCCAATCCACCTAGCAACTGGGTAACAGTAAGTGATGCTGTTTAGGTCTTTGTTATCTCTTGATGTCACTATCATTCCTACTGAGGTTTGTCCATTATACAAGTTACTTCTTTTTTTTTTTAATTTTTTTTCTTTTGGGATCTATTTATTTTTTTTAATATGAAATTTATTGTCAAATTGGTTTCCATACAACACCCAGTGCTCATCCCAACAGGTGCCCTCCTCAATGCCCATCACACACTCTCCCGTTGTTCCCACCCCCCATCAACCCTCAGTTTGTTCTCAGTTTTTAAGAGTCTCTTATGTTTTGGCTCCTACCCTAACCTTTTTTTTTTTCTTCCTTCCTTCCTCCAAGTTACTTTTTAAAGTACTACACCAAGGATTCATCTACCATCAAAATTTTCTCAATCTTTTTTGCTCTTTTAACATTTGCTCTTGCCCGGATATTTTTCCTTTTTTTAAAAAAAAAAATTATTTATTTTGAGAGAGAGGGAGAGAGAGGGAGAGAGAGAGAGAGAGAGAGAGAGAGAGAGAGAGAGAGAGAGAGAAAGTGCAGGGGAGGGGCAGAGAGAGAGAATCCTAAGCCGGTTCCACATCGTGAGCGAGGAGCCCAGCGCGGGACTTGAACTTGTGCACCTTGAAATCCTGACCTGAGCCCAAAGAGTCCGATGCTTAACCAACTGAGCCACTCAGGCATACCTACTTTTTTTGTTGTTAATATACAGATTTTCTAATTGTCCTTGGATACTCAAATTTAAAATGGAATGTCTTGGGGCGCCTGGGTGGCGCAGTCGGTTAAGCGTCCGACTTCAGCCAGGTCACGATCTCGCGGTCCGTGAGTTTGAGCCCCGCATCAGGCTCTGGGCTGATGGCTCAGAGCCTGGAGCCTGTTTCCAATTCTGTGTCTCCCTCTCTCTCTGCCCCTCCCCCGTTCATGCTCTGTCTCTCTCTGTCCCAAAAATAAATAAACGTTGAAAAAAAAAAATTAAAAAAAAAAAATAAATAAAATGGAATGTCTTTGTCACATATCTTTTATGATACCTTTATTTGGTATTTTAAGTAGTTTCTGAAATCCCCATTCTTACCTGAAGACAACCTGGGATAATTTTAAAATAATTTTCACCCTATGTCTACTCTCTTCCAGCATACAACAATCTATAAATATATATAGATACATGCTCATCTATTTGTTCCATCTTTCTCATTCAATTTGAGCCTATACCTTGGATAAAACAAAAAGACCAGAGTAAAGAAGGTTAAACTAGAGTCCTACTTTGAAAGATAAAGTTCTAATAGAAACTTCTAACTTTCTTTCATCTGTCCTATTAACATTTGTTACCTGTTTGTTAACTGATTTCTTGCTTGCTTACAAAGACAGAAAGATAAGGAAGATGACAGCTAACTCTTTTCCCAATCAGAAGAGGGATATTTATTGGGATAAATATTAAGTGATAAATTTTCAATATTGTGATCAAAAAAAGTCAAACAAGAAGATGACTGTGGGTAGTCCCATATTATAGCATGTGGTGAGAATTTTCTGGGCCTCATTGCTGTCATTTACTTTACGAATAAAACTGGCAGTACTATCGTAACACAAAATAATCAGCCTATAGGAGTTTGTGAACTCTATCCTGCTATTTACCACTTTACAAATTCTAAGAGCTACCTGCCAGAGGGCATACAATGCTGTTGGGTTTGTTTTTTGTTTTATTTTGTTGGCCTTTACTTCTAAATTCCTATTTAGAAGTAATACTAGAATACTGCTTTAACCACTTTATTTATTTTTTTTTTTAATTTTTTTTTTCAACGTTTATTTATTTTTGGGACAGAGAGAGACAGAGCATGAACGGGGGAGGGGCAGAGAGAGAGGGAGACACAGATTCAGAAACAGGCTCCAGGCTCTGAGCTGTCAGCACAGAGCCCGACGCGGGGCTCGAACTCACGGACCGCGAGATCATGACCTGGCTGAAGTCGGACGCTTAACCGACTGCGCCACCCAGGTGCCCCTGCTTTAACCACTTTAAATCAAATCCTGGGTTAGAAACTTTTACCCAAATTAGAATTACCATAGAAGTCAAGAGCATAGGTTGGGAATGAAGACTAACGGGGCTGAAATTCAGGATCTGCCACCCTCTAGTTGATTAACCTTAGGCCTATTAAGGTCAGAGCCTATTTCCTCCTCAGTAAAATAAGGATTATAAAATCGGTCACTGGATTGTTGAAACAAGAAATACAATAGTATGTAAAGCATTTATCAAAGAAATGAAACATACTCTGTACATAATGAAAAATTTAAAAAGGCTGTTTCAATCAAGTGATCTCTTCTTTAGCCCTTTATCCCAATAATATTGAAGAAAATGGAATGAGGTGATTACATGAGAACATTACATGTGAAAATGAACCGTGAACTCACCCAATCCAGTTTTATGTATAGATTTTTGCTCCTCACCCTACAACCTCTGCTTAATTCAAGATTGGTTTGGTTGTATCACTGAAGACTTCTTTTCATCTTTGATTTCATCTTGAAGGCGGAGTGGGATCAACATGCATGTATTCCCAAGGTCTACTATAAAAGCTGCATTTTTCGCTTTTTCTCTTCTGAGAACTATTTTGTTTTTATTGGAGTTATACTATGGATGAAAATACTTTGTGGATTTATTACATGTTCTTTCTCTTACTTTTTTTTTTTTTTTTTTTTAACATTTGTTTTTGAGAGACAGAGCATGAGCAGGGGAGGGGCAGAAAGAAAGGGAGACACAGAATCTGAAGCAGGCTCCAGAGCCTGATGCAGGGCTCTAACCCACGAACCGTGGGATCATGACCTGAGCCAAAGTCGGACACTTACCCAACTGAGCCACCCAGGTGCCCCCCCTTCTACTTTTTCTAATACATTCCATAGAAACAAGCCTAATATAAAGACTTGGAATTCCCCTAAGTCAGGAAAATCTCTACATAAAATCGGGCCCAATTAACTTATCCCTGTCACACTATAATTAAACCATTCCTCCTTTCTGACAAGGTAGTCAGTTAACATATGGACATAAGTTCTTTGTGAAGAAATCCATAGTTTCTTCAGTGATTGCCAAAATAATAACTTCTGGGACAACCTTTGTAGCTACGGTAACTACTATGAAAAGCCATGAAAATGGATTATCATGGTAGGAAGTATAATATATGGAGAATAGCATTAGATTTGGAGCCACAGAGGCCTGGGTTTGAATTCCAGGTCTGTCTCTTATTTGCTGTGTAAGTAATCTTAAGCAAGTTATTCAAACTGTTAGAGACTTAATTTCCCTTTTTGTGAAATGGTAGGGATATCTTCACTAGATGGTTTCTATGATTTAGTAAGATAATATCCATAAAGCATAGGGCCTGGCACATGGTTAGTACTCAATCATTTTTCTTACTTTTTACCTTCATCGTAAGTTATGATAATTATTACTTATGGAACTCTCTATTTTATGCGAAGGCCTTCAAAGACAAGGTACTAAACTTGACAATTTAATGACCTTAGGAATAAAAATACTACTTTGAAGTAGCCAAAATGACATACATTATTTAGAATCAAACTGACTTTTGTCAATTCAGAACAAGAATCTGAATTTTCAAAGCAGTATTTCTTAAATAAACTCAAATAATTTTGAGCAGTGTTGAGAGGACAAAGAATACAATGCAATTTATCTTTTATGTATAGTCTTGTTCTAGCTCTTATAAATTTAGGTAAGAAAAAATGATTTCCATTTAAAAGGCATAATTGTCTGGTAACATAAATTGAGTCTCTACATAGGTTCATTAATGATGGATTCTGCCAAGACTTCGTAATCACTGTATTTTCATACATGAATTCAGTCTTCTGAGGCCCATTAAGTATTATGTTTGAGGTTCCAAGGCTAGACATGGACTTTACTGATATTTGAGCCAACCTGTAATTTGTTTCAGCATTCATACTCCAAAAACTTACTCAATAAATACTTGTTGCGTGTCTAAGAGGTATAATAAAGTCTACCATTATCTGTAATCAAATATCAGTTGAATGGATAGAACATGAGACTTATCTTTGTAATCAATATTTAATAAAAAAAAGCAATAATTTTTTATTTGAAATAAGTATCTCTTTAACATTATGAGTTTCTCTTGAGAATTTGTCAGATTATGAGAAATGGGAGTTCTTTTGAATACTCATAATGAAATATTTATTTGTATTATCAAGGACCGGCAAACTTGTCTACATATTAGGTTTACAAAATCTATCAAACCATGTTCAAAATGTTTCCATTTCATAAAACCTAAAGCAGGTTTGGCCAGGTACTTCATTGCTTAATTTCATACCTGTATTTATGTAAGTTTAATGCATGTGTGTTTGATTCATTTACAATCAAATTATTCAAATGTTACTTTTAAAATTATTTATTTTGTTCTTAGGTATAATGTCTTTTTTTTTATTTTTTTTTCAACGTTTATTTATTTTTGGGACAGAGAGAGACAGAGCATGAACGGGCGAGGGGCAGAGAGAGAGGGAGACACAGAATCGGAAACAGGCTCCAGGCTCTGAGCCATCAGCCCAGAGCCTGACGCGGGGCTCGAACTCACGGACCGCAAGATCGTGACCTGGCTGAAGTCAGACGCTTAACCGACTGCGCCACCCAGGCGCCCCAGGTATAATGTCTTTCTTTTAGGAGCTCAAAGCACTCTATAAATGTTAATGGGCATTTTCACAATACCCCTATGAAGGAGATGGCAACACGTTCTGTGAATTTCACTGAGGTCATTTTTCAAGGGACCACAAAAACATTAACACATAAAACCTCAGAGTCTTAGCAGTGCTTGGTCCTAAAAGGAATGTGTAAAATAATTAAGTAAGCAGATTTCACTCTGGTTTCTTCTTTGTTTATAATCAACAGGATTTTCTGAAAATGGTACAAAATTAATTAGTTGGGGGTAAAATAATCCATTTCCTATTTTCTTCTCTTTGTTTCACTGGTGATGGTAGTCATGACCACTAATCTTTCTCCTCTCCCAACTCCCCAGATTAAGAAGTAGATACTAGTCCACCTTTACAAATATCTCCCAGAAATATGTGCTTCCTTGAAAAGTTTGGGGAAAAATTAAGCTGAATATGTAGTGACTAAGTTATTGAATATAACTGAAAATCAATGTTAGTGAAAATGACTAACATAGCAAGACCTTTCATACTTAATCTTCCTAACTCAATACTTACCATATACCGGGAATTTTTTAAAGTATTTATTAACTGGACTAAAGTTATTAGACTACACAAAACACTCCAGATATCCAACATGCCTTTAATAAATAAGGTAAGTTGATAATTAATGTTACTTATGTTTCCAGAATTCAAATGGTCACTTCATACTGAGTGTTAGGTGAATAATTTTTGTTAAATTAGTAGAATCTACAACTTTAACTTTAAAGAAGATGTTTAAGATTGGTTTCTGAATGATACATAGGTTCTTGTGGAAAAATAGAACTGACACAATTCTCTGTATTTAAATTTAATTTAAAAAAACACACTCGAGTACAAAAGAAGTATGAATCACACGAGTTACAGTTGTGATTATCAAGTAAAGAAAGGGGCAGGCAATCACTAAATTGGTGCCCAGGGAATATTTCATGGTTCACAGGAAAGAAAAATGACCCAAATAGTCTTTTATAAAATCCAAAGCCATTGCTAATATTGTAATAAAATAATCTTCATGAATAAAAACAATGCTTTCGAATAGTAACACGTGACAGAAAAGTACATTTTCTGGGCCTCAAAAATTAGATTATCTATAAATTGGCTAAGGGATATTGGAGGACATCCAATCATCATCTCTATACTCTGTGGTGATTTTTGACTCAGTCTCAAATTATCTCTTTTCTTGTTAGAAAAAAATGTTGAAATTTATCCTATGAAGATGATTTTTTGTATTCCTGTTCTGTAGCCCACAATCCTTAATTGCTACAAAAATATCTTCTGACCAGATTTATATTCTGATTTTCTTTATGTATAATCTTTCTTTTATATGCATGTATGAACTCTATAATACGTACATTTTTATATATAAAAATAAGGTAAAACTAAGATTCATAAACACAACAGTAAAATGTAATTGAGCACTTAGGCCATATAATTCTCATTAAATGTCCTATGAGATAGCTCTATATTTGTTGCAATATCCCCATTTTTAAAGTAAGTGAAGAAACTGTGGATTAGCAACTTGATCATGGCCACACATCTTAAAAGTGCTAAAACCTGGATTCAGATCCCAAACTGTGTAGCATTCAGATGTATAACAGTAAATGCATGACACTGAGACCCAACTCATCATCGCTGATGAATGTGCAAGAGGGAAAAATTATCTTTGATTTTTTTTATAGGAGTCAAAATAAGGAAATAATTAACTTATGTTAAATTATCTCAGGAAAAATGGTGATTAATTATAACAATAAACTAAGAAAGATTAGAAATTCACTGAAATCTTACTTAACAAAACTATTCTTGAAAACATAATTGGGCACACATCAAAATATCATCAAGGTTATTAGAAGCCATTGTTATCATGAAATAAGATAAAAACTAATTTTACTAAATGGAATCAACAAGGTCTTTAAACACAATTATATTTAAGCCATAATAGGAGCACCGAGCTGTTTTATGAGGCAATAATCTGGTTCCCGCGTGGATACACTATAAGGCTGAAGGCTGGTTAGAGTGTTTTGCAATAAGAGAACTGGATTATTGCCTCGTAAAATTGTTCCACACTTTTCTCATTGTGATTATTCTACAAGTTTTTGAGAATTCACTTTTAAATAAATGTCAGTACACAAGTAAGTACTTATATGGAAAGAAATCTGTGACAAAGAAATAAAGCAAAGGAAGTACATACCACCCTTTGTAAATAACAATCTTAAGGCCTAAAGAAAGTAGTTTTTCATAATGCAAAATGATAACCAACCACTCTTGAAGATTTGTTAGATAAAAAATTTTTTTTTATTCTTTAAACTGGTCACCAGCCTTCACAAGCAGGTAATAAAGTGATATTCTTTTGTATTTATAGTGGGATTGTCTTCTTCAGATGGATCTAATATTTATAAAATTCTCATCGGAAAATAGGTATTTCCAATTCTACTAAGTTTCCATTCAGTTTGTCTTTACAGGAGTATGTTAATCCCCTCCTATTCTTTCACTTTACAAATGTGTATCACTTACTAATCATCTTTAGCTAATATTTCTGCAATACATTTATGTGCACAGAAATAGGCCTTGGGCTTAAGAAGAATTGAATATACATTATTTGATAGGTCAATTACCTTTGCCATATTTCACTGTCAAGTGGAATTTTCTGTCTATAGATAAAATTACTATAAAATTATGGATCTATGATTAGTAAGTCATTTCTCCATAATTATTCACTTATCTCTCACTCACAAACTATACCTGCGTTGCCCTGGGATGCCCCGAATGTGTCAGATTATGACAACTGGCTCAAAATCCAATACCTTACAATCTAAGTCAAATCCAAATCCATCTCCCCTTGATCCAGGAAAGTATGAACTAAAACAAATAACCCGCCCTCTATATATTCAACGTCCATTGTTGAGACCAGACCAGCTTAAAAACAAGAAATTGAAAAGGAGAAGAAACTGGAAGGTGCACACAAGTAACTAGTTCATGACAATTCAGTAATCTCGCTGTGAAAATACACTCAGATCCTTCTACTTGGGGTAAAGAATGTTCCCTTAATAGGCCTACTTTTTTTCTTGGATATAGATCTTCATTCTGTTCTCTTTGCAACATCCCTTATCATCCTTCCTTGGCCACATATGAAAAGTTTAAAGGAGACTATGTCCTTCCTGTCAATAGAGGAGTTTTCCTAGTCAGCTTTGTGCCTGGCTAAAGGTGAGGGTGTATGATTTTTTTTTCACTCTTCAAAATCACAAACTCTTAATCCAGAATAGTAATAGAACTCTGTTAAAAGTTTAAGATTTTTAAAAAATACAGATTTGTTTCTAATCAACTCCATATGCCATAATCCATACCACATTTTTTTTTGAAACACCTTTTAAAATGCATTTCATAACAACCAGATCATGCTATCAACATCTGGCCATGAAACCTCTTTGTCTAACACTGTAAGGTCATCATATCCATTTTTTGCCTTACAGATCATCATAGGTGATAATTCTATAGGCTTCACCATCGTATAACAAAGTTCACAATCCCCCCTACAATAGTTTCATCACAGTCTCCTATTCTTACCCAAAGCCTATTCCATGAATTTTCAGTTTTCATTATATTAGCAACTCAATCCTGTAACTAGTTTTGGTTTTATACATATTTCTGCCACAATAATGCTGCATAAAATATCCGCCCCATCACCAAATATCACGGACTTTCAAACAAGGGGTCCATCTGGAGCAAGATGGCCTCAGACAGAGAGCAGATGTACAGGATTCCAAGCCTAGTTATACAAGTATTTTTATTTCTTCTGTTTGTGCCCATCCCCTAAACGTCCACTGCAAAGACAAGTCATATGACTAGGGTGTTTATTTCATCTGATGATTGGGAGTAAGCAGAAGGCCACAAGGTAAAGAGTGCAAGGAAGTAAGCAATCACAATAAAAATACACATTTTAGGGGTGCCTGGGTGGCGCAGTAGGTTAAGCGTCCGACTTCAGCCAGGTCACGATCTCGCGGTCCGTGAGTTCGAGCCCCGCGTCGGGCTCTGGGCTGATGGCTCAGAGCCTGGAGCCTGTTTCCGATTCTGTGTCTCCCTCTCTCTCTGCCCCTCCCCCGTTCATGCTCTGTCTCTCTCTGTCCCAAAAATAAATAAAAAATGTTGAAAAAAAAATTAAAAAAAAAAATACACATTTTAGAAGGAACTGACAAATCTGCAGTCATAATGAAAGACTAACAAACCTCTGACCACAATAAAATATTAGATTGAAAGATATAAGAATACCAAGGATTTAAAATATATAACTTAGTTTATGTCATATAGCTAAGAGAGTCTACACATTTTTTTCAGGAAAAATGATAAACATAAATTTAAACCATGTTGCAGGGGAAAAATCCTCAGTAAATTCTGAAACCTAGAAATCATAGGGCCACATTCCTTAAATAATATGAATATAATAGATGTTGACCAAAAAAAGGAAAGCATGTAAAATAACAACTGAATACATTTGGAAACCAAGGGGGAAAAAAAGACTACTTAAATAACTCTGAGATCAAAGATAAAATATAAATGAAGTTATACCCTATTTAGAAATAACCAAAAATGAGAGCACTCATCAAAACCCATCAAGGCACCCAGAACGTTTCTCAGAGGCAACTGTGTAATCATAAATGCATTGTTTAGGAAACAAGAAAGACAAAAAAAAAGTCAAAATAAGCTGTTAATTCAAAAAACTGTGAAAATAGCAAATTAACTCAAAAAAGTGGAAGGAAAAAAATAAAGACATAAGATTGAACTTGAAACACTGAACAGAAGGGGGCTTGATCATAAAATTGAAGCTATATTACATACTTCTTAATACATATAAATTTGAAAAATCCAAATTAAATGGAAATTTAATAGGAAAATGTAAATTCACTAAAATGGACTCATATATATCAAACACCCATTCAGAGCAGACGAAGAAACCAAAGATTTACCATGCATGCTTTAAAACTAGCTTAATACCAACATCAAACTGAATTAAAAGTTTATACACAAACACAAAATCTAAATAAACCTAACATATAATGATATATATAAAAATTTTGAATATTAGAAAATTAACTACAGTAGTATAATAAAATATTAACTGATCATGACCAAATATTTATATCATAACATATGAGGGCTCAACATTGCTCAACATTAAAAGTTTTTTTTTTTAATTTTTTCTTTAACATTTTTTTTATTTTTGACATAGAGAGACAAAGTGTGAGGGGAGGGGCAGAGAGAGAGAGAGGCAGACACAGAATCCAAAGCAGGCTCCAGGCTCTGAGCTGTCCGCACAGAGCCTGACGTGGGGCTTGAACTTGTGAACCGCAAGACCATGACCTGAGCTGAAGTCTGACGCCCAACTGACTGAGCGACCCAGGTGCCCCAACATTAAAAGTTTTAATTCAGAGTTTAAAGGTGTTAACAGGATATGACCATTTAAATAAGTGTGTTTTTTTTAATTGACCAAAACTCAATAAAGTGTTCTTTTTAAAAAAATGCATTGATAAGGGTGCCTGAGTGGCTCAGTCAGTTAAGTGTGTGACTCTTGGTTTCGACTCATGTCATGATCTCGTGGTTTGTGGAATTGAGCCCCATGTCAGGCTCTGTGCTGACAGTATGGAGCCTGCTTGGGATTCTCTCTTTCCATCCTCTCTACCCCTCCCCCACTCGCAGGCACTCTCTCTTTCTCGCTCTCGCTCTCTCTCTTTCTCTCAAAATAAACAAACTTTTAAAATACAAGTAAAAATTAAAAAGTAAAAAATGCACTGATAAGGGGCACTTGGGTGGCTCATTTGGTTAAGCCTCCAGCTTGGTTCACATCATGATCTCACAGTTCATGGATTTGAGCCCCAAGTCAGGCTCTATGCTGACAGCTCAGAGCCTGGAACTTGCTTCAGATTCTGTGTCTCCCTCTCTCTCTGTCCCTCTCCCACTCATGCTCTCGCTGTCTCAAAAATAAACATTAAGAAACAATTTTTTAATGCACTGATAAAATCAAAATGTCATTTCAAACTAAAACCCAACACATGCCTTTTCCATATGCACAGATGCATACATAAACACATGCACACACAAAGGGACAATAAAATACATTTTTAAAAGCAATTTGGTAGGACATGAAGTAAAATGAATCGCTAAGAATAATCCACCAAAAAGCATTCTTACAAACAAGACAGTAAGCCTCCTGCTACAGCTACTATCCAAAAAACAAACAAATAAAAAAACAATTTAATTCACAATCAAACGAAAATACAATATATCCAGAATTTAATCTACTAAAGTTGAATAAAACTAAATGAAGAAATCTATAAAACCTAGATAAAAGGAGAAACACAGTCTTGGAAGGAAAGATGTAATTTTAGAGAGATAACAGATTATCAAAATGATCTACTAATTCAATGCAATCCCAAACAAAACTCTAAAAAACTGTTCTCCAAGTTTGACAAACTAATGGTAATATTGTCTGGAATATGAAATAAGAATGGCATGGAAATTATTTTAAAAGAATACGAGGAAGGTCTCCTTTTTATCTCTTAAAAATATTCCATAAAGTAATTTTAGTACTGGTGAAATTAGAAAATAGACAAGAGTAGAATAGAACTGAAGAAAAAGTCCCACTTAGAGATTATAAAGTTGCTACTTCAAAAACCACTTCTTGGGGATCAACCTCTTTTGTGACAGTGATGAACCATCTGTGAAATACACACACATATACAGAAAATTTTCCTCAGAGGCATTTGAACTAAATGTACAAACTTAAGCTCTAAATACTTAATATAAAATTGAGTATATTTATAATTTTTAGTAGAGGAGGTCTTAAAAGAGATACAAAAGGAAAAAGATACAAATATATAAAGGAAAAATTCATACATCCATCCACTGAATATTTTAATAGTGCTGTATGACCACACATTAAGAAGTTTAAGAGAACATAGATAAGGGGCACCTGGATGGCTCAGTCTGTGAAGCATCCAACTTCAGCTTAGGTCATGATCTCATGGTTTGTGAGCTTGAGCCCCGCACTGGGTTCTGTGCTGACAGCTCAGGGCCTGGAGCCTGTTTCAGATTCTGTATTTCCCTCTCTCTTTCTGACCCTCCCTCACTCACACTCTCTCTCTCTCTCTCTCAAAAACAAACATTTAAAAAAATAAAAATAAATAAAAAAGACAATGTAGATAAATATTTCCTAAGTATATTTCCACCTCTCTAACATTCAGGGAATGCTATTGTAAACAATATTTTTTTAACCAGATTTGAAAAATATAAAAAGTGTGATAATACCTTGTATTGGCCAATGTATGGGGAAATGAGTTCTGTCCTGTAGTTTTGGTTAAAATGGCTTTTGCCTTGAGAGAAATTTGGTTGTCATTGCTGAATCCAGAAACTCCCCTTCTCGTTTCTATTATAGATAACCAATTACATGTTTCTGCAAAGACACACATAGAAAAATGTTCATCGCAGCACTGACTGCCATGCCAAAGAATGAGAAACGAGGCAAAAGCCTATCATTTGGGGAATGTTTAAATAAATAAAAGTACATCAATAAATAAACAGTATGTGGCCATTAAAATTAATGAGATTGATATATAAATACTAACCTTGAAACATGTCTTCAATATATTGCTCACTGTAAAAAGCAAGTTGTAGACAAATATGCAGAGCACAGCCCATTTCTTAATGATGAAACATGTAGAGGTGTGTATGTAACATATGTGAGTGTGTTTATGAAAGAGTGTATATCCTTACTACAGTGACCGGGTACTAGAGAACACCTCATTTATTTCATACTCTTTGTTAAATTTTATTTCCTGCATTTTTTTTTCTTTTTTAATGTTTGAGTGAGAGCGCGAGCCAGCACACAAGCACGAGCTGAGAAGAGGCAGAGAGAGACAGAGATAGGGAGAGAGAGAGAGAGAATCCCAAGCAGGCTCCACACTGCCAGTGCACGGAGCCCAATAGGTGGGTGTGGGGTTTGAAGTCACAAACCGTGAGATCATGACCTGAACTGAAGTCGGACACTTAACAGACTGAGCCACCCAGGTACCCCTACTTCCAGCATTTCTCAATTGCAAAGTCAGGGTTTATTTTTAAAGACCTAAATCTATACTAACTAACCCTGGTTCTGTAAGGAAAAAACTACTGAGATTATTTTTTGAATGAGCATTAAATTTTCTGTGTGCAGTATAAATTCAGTTATTGCTAAAACATTTCTATCTACAGATCTAAATTGGATATTAATTTTTGTATTGATAAATTTTATCCCCTTTCATCAGTTAAAACAAAGCCATTACTTTCTACTGTGGCAAAAGCAGAAAGCAGAAATTTCTTTGGGATACTTCAAACTCATTATAATGAGAATATACAGTGGTTTTATTTGAAATCTGAAGAACAGTATTAGCAACACTAATGATAACCTAGGAGACTGAGACAGCAGTTAAATAAGTAGGCTCATTTGAACTCCTTCTAAGAAATGGTCATTTTGAGATATTTACCAGATCATTCAATTACTAGCAACGTATGTAAAATTATTTTAGGAAAGTTTTTTGTTTGTTTGTTTGTTTTTCCTACAATATGATTATGCCTGTCTCAAAGTCAGGGCTTCAGAATTCGTCCCCTAAAAGGTTGATCATTTCATACATGTTGAGTTATAAAAGTCACTGCTCTCTATAAGACTTTCTTTTTGGTCTCTTAAGACACCAACCCCTATTGCAGATACTTGTTTCTACAAATGAAAGGCCCTTAGGATGTTTCTAGGTAACTTCAGTGCTGTCACATTAACAATCTAACTTAAAGCTTCAGAGGAAAAAGTCTATGCACAATATTTAAAATTACCTACTTTTCAAAAAGCAAGAGAAAAATTTACGGCCATCTGAAAAGACAGAACAGACTTTGAACTGGTAGTTTTGCTAATAATCTGCTATTATCACACATGGAACTAATGGAATTTGGGAAGCTGAATTTGAGATTATCCCAGAACTGCTGTCTTTAACTTCCACTGTGGATAGAACCTGTCAGTTTGCCCTACACAAGACAGACCAAAACATGCCAACTTGAACCATAGCCCCCTCCATCCTCACCCCCACCTCCCTCACTCTGGAACTCAGTTCTTGGGCTAATGGCAGATGTCCATAGGAAGTCACACTTCTTCCTTCTCAGCCCCCTTCTTAACACAAGTTCAGGCAGTTGCCAACAATTATTTGGAATTCAAAAACAAGGTGAAGTATACTGGCCAATTCTGCCCTACATAAACATTTAATTTTAACCATTTCTGTCCTCCTTTTTCTCCAACACAATTCTACCTATTACTGCTAACATACCTTTGCTCCCTTTTCCACCTTTAAGGTGTCCTCCTTCTACATTGTGTCCACTCAAATCATTTCCATCTTTCAAGGCCCAGCTCATGTCTCACTTCCTTCATGGAGCGTCACAAAGGCATGGTAGACCACTGTAACCTCCAGCTCCTCGGGAGGCTTCCTGGAGCATTTTTCACACAGAGTAGGGAGCCGACATTACCAAGAAAATTGTTAATTATCTAACTTATGAATACCACTATCAGAACACACTCAATAAAACAGAGTAAAGAGTTACTAACAATAATTAGTGATTTTAGGTTTTTGGTGATTTTAAGTGCAGGTTGAAAGACATTACTGAAGCTGATATATTTTTTTTTTTTTTTACTAGCAAAGAACAAGTTCTCTTTATTTATTTTTTAAAAGAAGAAACACTGGAACAGGATTTCAAAAACTATTCATCAGGATTATAAAACTGCCGATGACATTTCAGAACTTCATTTTAAAAAATATCACTTGTCGCATAGCAAAATGTATTCCAGTTGGATTTAACATTCAAATCAAATTAGAAATGTTACTTTATAAACTTCATAATGAAATTGTTTCATCTGTTTGCCAGTGACCACCATGCTCCTAATTCTCCTGGTTTGGAGCATGAAGGCTACAAGTTGGCTTTACAAATTTATTGAAGATCTATCAATTCTGAATTTATTCTCCCTACAAAACACATTATTGTGTACATTGTAAATGCATCATGTTGTTGTTTAGTCCACTGGAGAGCAGAAATAAAGCTTATTTCAAGATGACTGTCAAAACCGGTTGCAGGGAGGGGAGGTGGGGGTGGGAGGGACACTTAAATGTTAAGAATTTGCATAGCTCACGTTTGAAATACTAATTAATGGATTTAAGGCTGTGTAAAAATGCTGGAATTTCACCGTTTTAAAGTTAAGCATTGAGGATGTAAAATTCAATGTACTTTATAATATTGTATTTAACAGCACGATAGAGAATCATGCAGCAGGGAGAAGTATTCATCTTCTTTTTTTCCTCCCACAAAGGATATCTTTAGTGTCAAAGCCTAATTTTCCAAAAAGTTTAAACATGACTCTCGTACATGCCAAATGACTTATTTAACTTATTAATGAGGAAACATCAAGATGGTAAAGCCAATTCAAAGAGTATTTGAGAAATAGAGATATATACAGCTAATGAGGAAAATTATACTGTAATGTTTGCTAAGTCAAAGATAAAATCGGTTAATGTCCTAAGGGACAATGCAACATTAAGCACATATCCATTTCTATACATGGCAGAAATTATATTCATTTCTACTGGACAAAATCTACAAGTTTGAATAAAATATAACATTTAGCTCCTAATCAACAGATCAAACAAAGGCACAGTCTCCTAAAGGATAACACAAATAGTCCTTGAAAAGCCCTGTTAGACAACATGCTAGCATGACTTTGAAGGCTATGCAGTCAAACTCATGCCTCATGTTAAAGTTTTAGATAATTTTTCTCAACACTAACATTGCTTTTGTAAGTTAATTCAATTTTTAGACCATTAACAGTTTGAATTTGCTTTTTATTAGAACAAAATCTTTCTCACACACACAGGAAAAGAGAGAATACTCTGTTTTCGTCATCTTATGAGAATTCTTTCACCAACAGGGAAAATACCAAGAAGCCATGTGAAGATGAGCGTGCTTGACTGGTCTCAGCCATCAGTTCTAAAGGGTCTCAGCAAAATTACAATTGACTTCATGTTTTGAATCTGCAGGATTACTTGTGAATTGTGCAAAGAAAGTCTTATAAATTTGTGGGTAGGCCATACCATTGGTAAGTAGTTCTTCCCTTTCTCATCTTTAAAATAACTTAAAAGGTGCTCTTTATTAAATATGGAATGCTTGAATACAACATCTCTTTCAGGATACAGACCTAAAGTAGAAGAGGCTGTTAGAAGAGGCCCCTCACACTTAACATGTCTATGTAAATAAACAAATCAAACCGTTCGAGTTTCCATCGATTTGGCACTTCTAGTCTCCATATTCCTTTACCATAAGAAATTTACCACTGACTTCTGGCTTTCATGTTTGTATATATGCTTCAGGCAGGCAGTTTATTGCATTAACAAGTAGCATCAAGTAAAGAAATACAGGTTGGGCTTTATCTAAAGCTGTCTTCCACAGGCTGAGGAGATGCTGAAATCTAACCCATATACCCCTTTTCAAGCCTGGGACCCAGGAGGTTTCATACCTCTTTAGGGAGTAACGTATTAAAAATTCATGTAATTGGTACAGCCACTTTGGAAACCAGTATTGAGGCTCCTCAAAAAATTAAAAATAGAAATACCATACAATCCAGTAATTCAATTACTGGGTATTTACCCAGAGAAATTGAAAACACTAATTCAAAAACCTATATGCACCCCTATGTTTATTATTTACAGTAGCCAAGATATGGAAGCAACCTAAATTTCCATCGATAGATATATGGATAAAGAAGATGTTGTGTGCGTGTACACACCCACCCACACATGATGGAATATTAGTCATAAAAAATGAGATCATGCCATTTGCAACAATATGGATGGACCTTGAGGGTAGTATGTTAAGTGAAATAAGTCAGAGAAAGATAAATACCCTATGATCTCACTCATATGTGGACCCTAAAGAGACAACAAGTGAATAAAAAAGCAGACCCATAAATACAAAGAACTGATGGTTGCCGGAGCAAAATGGGGTAGGGGATGGACGGAATGGGCAAAATGGGTGAAGGGAGTGGGGAGTACAAGCCTGCGGTTATGGAATAAGTGACAGGAATGAAAGGTACTACCTAGGGAACATAGTGGTATTGTAGTAGCTTTATATGGTGACCGATGGTAGCTATACTTGTGGTGAACATAGCATAATGTATAGATTTGTCAAATCACCATGCTGTACACCTGAAACTAGTGTAACATTGTGTACCAATTATACCACAATTAAAATCACACAAAGTCAGCTTTTGGATGAACTGTGGTTTCCATTAATGTGGTACATCTTATCAAAGCAAGGGCAGCCTCATTACACCTCTGAATCAGAAGGCAAAATCTGGCTGAAGAGGTTTCTTGATTCATATATAGCAATAAATATGAAAATGCAGACATAATGAAAACATAGGACATACAGCTATTTTCAGAAAAGCAAAATTAAATAACTAAACATGGGACATACTGTGGGCAGGAGATTCAGAAATTGGAAATTCACAGCATTGAAGGATGGTGGAATTAATAGCTAACATGTATTAAGAGCATACTGTGTCCCAGGAACTGAAATACATTCTTCGTATGAATCATTTCAATATTTTGTTGAATAACAGATTCTACATATGCCACAACTGCCGTTGGCTTTGCGTGACTGAATGAATTGATCAGAAATTCAAAAATTACACCACAGAAGAATCCGAAAGCAAACAGCAACAGCAGAACCTAGGCTTTAAATCTTTATTCCTCATGACATATTGCAAAGGTTTTTATTTTTAATTTCAACTAAAGAATCTCTGCACGGAACTTATTAAGAATATACCCCAGCTGCTGCTCTTTCTTTTCAGTGTGACCCCAAACAAGGAAAGTTTCACATGGTGTTAGGTTTCTGAGTGCAAGTTTAGCACAGCTGTGATATCAAATGAAGTACCACCTGGCCCGATCACCCTAACAATACGGCCTCTGTCCTCCACAGCTAACAGATGGATTGGGTGTCAGCTTGATATCATAATCTGTTCAGTTTGTAATATGGAGCATTACCCACCCATTTAGGATTCATCTCATCTTCTCTGATGGCATGTTGTACCCTAAATGGAGAGATGACACTATCATTATATGCCACTATCACTAGTCATATGGAATCTTAGTTTGCATTACTTAAGGATAATTATATGGTGCTCTAATTCATTTGGTGAACTGTCACTCCACTACTGAAATACTTATGTGGAATTTTAACAAATACTATGACATTCATAAAGCATATTACTAGTCTTCAACATTTATTTCATTCCTTTTTATTTTTTAATTCCAGTTCTAAATAGCGACTTCCTTAAATCTGTGCTGCCGAGTTTCTCTTTGGAGCATTAAACTGAATCTCAATAACCTTACAGTTGAAGTGATTTTATACTTGCATCTAGCCCTTCATATCATATATGATAATAAGAAAGTTATCAGAACATATGTGCCTGTAACATCTATCATCAACATTTACAAGGATGGTATGATTACTGATAATTAATTCATCAAGCATTTATTAAGTGTCTCTTAAATTCAAGGCACGGTGATAGACAATGGGGCTGCAGAGATGAACACAAAGTATTTCAGCCTTCTAGTCACTTTTAGTCTTTTCTAATCCCACCTCTTCCCTCCACTGCTCTCAGAAAAGCTCATCACTTGAGTTATGCAAACAGTAGTTTTCCAAGTATTGTGGATTCTGTTTATTGAGTAGACCAATGCCCATCACCAACCCCCTCTTCCATTGTTATTTATGTCTCAGTGTAAATACTGGACTCATCACATCAGTCTCTCTTACAAGCTAGAGCCAGCCAGAGAAATGTCAGCAGAAACCTGGTAAAAGTGATGGGGGGCGGGGAGGGGGGGCAAGTATGGGAAACTGTGGGAAAGGATTCCCTTTCTCATAAAAGAGGAAAAAAAACAAAAACAAAAACAAACAACAACAACAAAAAAACCTCAATCACCCATCTTCCAACCTTGAATGTGAACATGATACTGGGAGTTGTAGCCTCATGAGGCAAAAAAAAAAAAAAAAAAAAAAAAAAAAAGATAATCACTACGATTGGCAGGTAGGGGATAGAAAGCACCCAGAAATCTACTGTTGAAATCTACTGCTTGTCGGATAGAAATAACCCTATGGCTGTCTGACCCATTCTTAGGTAATTTATTATTGGCAGACAAAAGTAATGGATATGTCAATTAAATAAAAATAAAGCAACTTCATGAGTATATCAAAACCTTTTCTGATCTAACTGTAGGGCATTAATACCACAATTTGGTTTAAGATGGTTGCCATCTTAGATATAGGATGTAATTCTTCCCTAAAATCATAGTTACTACACAATAAAGTATTAATAATCTTTTTTAACCATAGTGATGACATATTCATGAAAAGTATCTGTTGTGCCTTTGATTTTTTATTAAAATGAGATTTACGTCACATTTGAGGATAATACTGATAAATATTTCATCTTTATTCATCATTGTTATTTATTCCTCATTCGTCTTTAAACAGTTAAAATTTCTTCCACAAAACAGTAATCCTGTCTACTTTTATAGGATAATATTTTCATTCAATTGACATGCTTTCCACACACCTGGCTTTGTTTTGAAATCAGAAGGTATACGGAAAATGAGAAATGACCTCTTCTCTCAAGGAGCCCACAAAGAGAAGAGAAACCATTAAGTGAACTTTTACATTGATTAGCATATCTGCCCACAGAAAAGCTGGGCAGTGCATAACTTGCCCCTCTACCCAGATGCCTTCAAGTCAAAGCCACCTAGTTTCTAGCTGCTAGGATATGTGGTAATTGAAGAATCACTCATAGCTGCCTCCATCACAGAGAAATGACCTCAGATACATCGAACTGTTTAACCAAAGGCTATGTGGGATCAAACATGTGACCTCCTACTTTCCATCTGGGATAATTCTGAAAGGCCATCTCAGACTTATCATCGGATTGCCTGAGGGCTTAGCTGCACGTGGGTTTTTAAGTTTATTTTTATTTATTTTGAGAAAGATACAGAGAGCAAGCAAGGGAGGGGTAGAGAGGAATGGAGACAGAATCCCAAGTAGGCTCCACGCTGTCAGTGCAGAGCTGGATGTGGGGCTCAAACTCCTGTACCAGAGATCATGACCTGAGCCAAGACCAAAAGTCGGACACTCAACCGACTGAGCTACCCAGGTGCCCCTAAGCTGCACTTGTTTTGAGAAACCACTTCTCTTTCCACCCAACTCACTTCCCTCATTTCCTTTCAGTTATCTCATGAAAGTATGCTCACCTAAGGTTTCTGTGTGTGTGACTAGTTCTCAAAAAACAAAATAGAGGACAATGGATGACCAAAATCTTGAAGGTGAGTAAGTGGCACTTGAAAAAAAAATAAAAATAAATAAAAATTAAAAACAAATCCTGGGAAAAAAAGACAATCTTCCAAAGAAAAGTACATTTGCCAAGAGAATTTTCAAAGGCATAGTTATGTTCAAGAACCTGGAGTGAAGCAAGGATCCTAGCACAGAGGATGTAACTTAAGATGCTGGAAAGTATATACTAGAAATACCCATAAAAGATTTTGAACATCAAACAAAAAAGTTTGAATTTTATCACGAAGGCAGTAGAGAATATTACCAATTAGAACTGGAAGAAACATTCAAAGGCCAAAGTTCAACAAATATGAGCTTATTATTTTTACCAAATTCCACAGGTAGTCCAGGTGCTGGCATTGGTTCAACAGTTTACCTATATCAACACCATGTCCCTGACTGCTCTTGGTTTTCCTCATGATCATATGAGGACTATGGAGTCTCCAAATATCTGTTCGCCAGAGGAAGAAGCAGAAAGAGGAAAACTGGGAGCAGTGTCAGCCCTCTTCCTTTTTATATCATCTCACTTTCCTTCTGTGAAGAAAGCAAAGACTTTCCCAACATCTACCCAGTATGCTGTGCTGTGTGTACTAAACTCCTACCATCTTTATAGTGGAGGCAAGTAGTTAGACTGAAGATCAGAATGGGCGATGGGTCAATCAGCCTATATTGCCCACAAAGTTACTAAAGGATTTAGAGGAGGTGAGAGACAGGGTAACATTATACTAACAGGGAAAATTCTGTACATGGAGTAATATGGGTTGTATATTGTAGTGATACAAATAATGTAAGACAAAGGCCTGAAATAAAGAATCATTGTAATTGAGGTAATAGGGATGAGAAGAAATGGAAGAAAACAAGAAATGTGGAGGGGTGCCTGGGAGGCTCAGTCAGTTAAGCACCTGACTCTTGATATCAGCTCAGGTCATGATCTCACGGTTTGTGCACTGGAGCCCCACAAGGGGCTCTATGCTCAGCATGGAGGCTGCTTAAGACTCTCTCTCTCTCTCTCTCTCTCTCTGTTCCTCCCCTACTCGAGATTTCTCTTTCAAAATAAACAAGCAAACATGAAAGAAAAAAAGAGATATGTGGAAATATATGGTCAGAAGAAACTGATACAGTCACTGGAGAAGAATGCTTCAGTTTTAGAAGGTAATTTGATACTTGTTTTATTCCCTTGCATGCATGTCCTCATTTGAGTATCTGAGATGGAACAGGTTTTATTATTCCCATTTTAGAGATTTAGAAAGCAGTGTTCAGAAATATTAAGGGATTTATTCAAAAATCTCATGGCTAGTGATTTTCAGAACTGGGGTTGAAATCCAGGTGATTAAGTTAATCATGTTTGCTCTCCAAACTGTGGGATTTAGTATAGCTCTAATGAATTATTTTATTATCTAAATTATTAGACATTAGAATTAGTATAGATGTGGTTCTATGAGCAATATGGCTTTGTAAATCCCATAAATCTCTCTGGACAAAATGGATGCTCATAGATTGCAGCTATGAGCAGAACAAGAGAATAGAGGAAGAGAGAAAAACCATCTAAAGCATAATGTACAGGATGAGTAGAAGTTTATGTTCAGATCATTTATTTTTTTTAATTTTAGAGAAATAGGGAGAGTGTGTGAGCTGGGGAGGGGGCAGAGGGAGGGAGTGTGTGTACACGTGTGTGTGTGTGTGTGTGTGTGTGTGTGTGTGTGTGTGTGAGAGAGAGAGAGAGAGAGAGAGAGAGAGAGAGAGAGAGAGGGAGAGAGGGAGGGAGGGAGGGGAGGGAGGGAGGGAGGAAGGGGGGGAGAGAGAATATGAAAGAATATCTCAAGCAGGTTCCACACTCAATGCAGAGCCCGATATAGGACTTGATACTATGACCCTGGGATCATGACCTGAGCTGAAATCAAGAATCAGACACTCAACCAACCGCCCGGGTGCCCCTATATTCAGATCATTTTTAACATATAAAGAATCTTTATACTGTAATTTTTTTTAAGAATCGTTAGACTGTATATGTTTGAATTCATGACCACTGTTAAACTATTTATGTTTCTTCCATTTGTTATTCATTTACTAACAAATATTAACCTCCAAATATAGGTCAGGAACTATCTTCAGTCCTGGTTTTATGAACATGAATGAGACAATTCTAGAAACAGATAGTTGAACATAAGCTAAGCTCTACTTAAGATTATTTTAATTCTGAAATACCCCTTGAAGTAACTGAAATTTGTAAAACCAGATGAAAGTCATCCAAGAAGAACACCAGGAATCAAGAATATTTTTGAAGCACATAAATTATACTGCTCATAAATGCAGAAGAAAAAAAAAAGGCAATCTATGTCTAGATGGAATTACCAGAAAACACAATAAAAATTTCTTCTCCAGAGGGATAGATTAGAATTCACAGTACTTTGTATTTTCCTGAGCTGGATATTTTGGGAAGGAAAATAATGGCTCTACTATATCCACTGAATACACAGAGTCCAAGTGAAGATAAACTAATTGTTCATAATAGCCAAGTTATCATCACCTGGCAAAAAATAACCATAAGAAATCGGCCAAGGTATTTAAAAAATTTTTTTCAACTTTTTTTTTTTTTTACACTTTCTATTTTTGACAGACAGAGCACATATGGGGGAAGGGCAGAATGAGAACAAGACCCAGAATCCGAAGCAGGCTCCAGGCTCTGAGCTGTCCTCACAGAGCCCAGTGGAGGACTCGAATCCACAAACCATGAGATAATGACCTGAGCCTAAGTCAGACGCCTAACCAACTGAGCCACGCAGGCTCAGCTACTTTAAATGTTTGTATTGCTCAAGTTTGAGGAACAAATGAAAAGATAATAAAAGGAGAAAATGTTGCTAGAATTTACCAATTGCTCTAATAGAGCACGAAAGTACTGAAATATACTTGAATTCCATGTAGAAGAAAACCAAAAAGCATAGAAAGTGGACAAAAGATTGAACAATGAGATGCATGACTTTTAAAAAGTGGGATGGAAGTGGATCAAGAGTTCCAGTGAAATTATTGGAATTTGGTTTTAAAGGGGGAATACATTAAATCTTGGTAAATATCTGTATGCATCATATTTGATTATAAATCATTACTTGTGTTTACATTATTTCATGTGACATTTGCTTTTTATGTCAAAAGGGAGCATTACAAATATCTTATTTATCAATTCAATAAAAGTCTAAAAATATTTTAATATTTTCCTCAAATCTGAGGATACATAATGGATTCATAAGCATCCTCCTTTTTATGGTTAGAGATATTAATACTGTAGAGATTTGCTTTGCCCTTTTTTTTAAGGCATTTCAGAAGTTTTCTGGTTTGGAGTATTCTATTAAATATCCTTCCTCTCTAAAGCGATTTCTACGTAACTTACAGAAATATTAAATATCAGTTAAGTCGTAAGAATTATTTATTTGCCAAAGGGACTTACTACTTACCTAACACTTTAATTTTAACTATCTCTCATTGTGTTACTAACTGTAGAGGAAGCAGATCTTTTAAAATAAATTTTGCCTCATACACACAGCAAGTATTTTGTAATTATCTTTTTGAGAGGTTTAATACTTCATACCACCTTACCAGGCTAAGGTGTCTTAATTGTCAGGTGTAATTCTGGAAACTTTAGCATTAACTTCAACTTTTTATTACTGCAGCTTCTACCTTCAGCTCTTTAAACTATGGATATCCAAGGCAACACAAGTGACAAAGACTGTCCTTTATCTAATTCCAGTCAGGCTCCTCTAAGCCGTCTTCTCAAATGGGCCTCAAGCTGGTCTTATAAGAACTGCAACTCTCAGAGCAGATGATTTTGCCCATCACCACCCCCCACACTCAGGGACTGGTATAAACACAAGCATAGTTTGTGAGATTGAGGCTTTGTCCCTAGGGTAAACCCAGCCCCTTTTAAAACATCAGAGACAGCTCAACATCGCCAAAGGAATTCGTCCCCACCTAAACCTGAAAACAAGCCCCTGAACCTCCTCTTTAAAAAGTACATTTGGAGGTGCCCGAGTGGCTCAGTGGGTTAAGCATCAGACTCTTGATTTCAGCTCGGGTCAGAATCTCACAAATCATGCTCTGTGCGTACATCCCAGAGCCTGCGTGGGATTCTCTCTTTCTGCTCCTCCACCATGCATGTGTGCACTCTCTCTCTCTCTCAAAAATTAATAAGCTTGAGAGAAAAAAAAAAGTTTATTTAGGAAGCTTGCAATTTTAAATGCCTTTTTTTGTCCCTTTGAGATACACAGTTGATCCTTGAACAACTTGGGAGTTGGGGTGCTGAACCCCACATATAACTTGACTCCCCCAAATATTAACCACTAATAGCCTCCGGTTGACTGAAAGCCTGACCATTAACAGTCAATTAACACATATTGTGTGTGTGTTATATATATTAGATACTGTATTCTTACAATAAAGCCAGTGAAAAGAAAATGTTATTAAGAAACTCATAAAGAGAAAATATGTTTATAGTGCTGTACTTATATTTATTTAAAAAATCCACATACAGGCAAGCTGGGCCAGAACAAGGGCAGCGGTAATAGTGGGCACAGCCACAGAGTCACCATGCTCTACAGACTGGTGTCTTCGGGTCTGCAGCAGCACGTGTTGGGTGAGCCTATGTGTGGTGACAGCAGCCAGGGGTAGAGCTTCACCATCTGTGTAAAGGTGTACCATTTCTAAGAAATTTGACTCAGTAGGTCTAGATACAATCTGCTTTCTGGAAAATTCTCAGGTAGCTCACAGGTACTCGCTGGTCTGAGAACCACTCTACTCACTCATCACTGAAGATGTTTACAATAGTATTAGATGAATTCGGAGATGGAATGATGGTAGTTCTTATCAAGGATAGACCAAATGTATTCATCAATACTAATCAGAATCATTGCAATGAATTCTACTGCTAATTCAGTCAATATGTATTTTATTTTTTTAATCTTTGGTTCCACATCCTTCCGATAACTTTCAATTATGTAATAAATAGAGTTAAACTCTCAAAAATGAAAATTTTTATCATTGATTAGTATATAGTTTACAACACCCTTATAGGCAATACCTTGTATTGATTTGGCTTCTCCAAATATATACTACCTAAGAATGAAATGGAACCCCACTCTTTCCCATTCTGTAACCACCTATGTAAGTCCGGGTACTCTGAGAAACAGATGCCAAAACAGAATTAAATGTGCAGATTTTATTAAGGAAAATACCTGTGTGAAGCAAATAATAAGAGTAGGAATGACTGAATGAGTCATTGGATTGCTATGCAAGTCTGAACAGAGTGAAGAGGGAAAACGTGTGGAGTACAAGTGTCACAGTCGGTTATGTAAGGGCAGATTCGACCAAGCTGTGGGAGAGTCCCTGAACCATCCTCAGCCAACACAAGAGGCATGGATTTGTCTTTGGATCCCTACCATATTCAGTCACTGACTAGGAGCAGCCTTTGAGAGGTTTAGCTTCTGTGCAAATTCAGCGATGGATTTCAAAGCATAGCAGCTGAAGACTGATTAATTATACTCCCTGGAATAGGAAAGAAGTCTACAAAGTATTATCACCAACACACCACTCCCACTCATTCTCGGTACATGCATCTATCTGTCCAACCAATCACATGAGTCAGTAACTGGTGGTTGGCCCTTGCTCAATCAAGTTAGCTCCAAGAATCTGCTGAAATTATTGGAGAAAATAGAAATTTATTTTCATTAGGATTGTTAGCTATAAAAATTATGTCTGGAGCTGATCGTGGATATCCTCTTCTGCCACTTCATGGAGAGAGGCTGACAAAGCATAGAGGCAAAACAGGAAAAAACAAAACAAACAAACAAAAAAAACCAAGCATGAGACCAAAGAGATTCTATAACGGAGACTACCAGAATCATTTACCCTATTGTACTTTCCAATTGTTTGAAATTAGATTTTTTTTTAAGTTTTAAGCCACTTTGAGTGGGTTTTAATTGCAATAAAGAGCTGTGTAATACAATATTTTCTGCAAATTATATAATTAAACCTTTACAACAAACTTCAGAGATAGAGGTCATTATCCTCATTGTACAGGTAGAAATAGGCCATAAAGATAAAATGATTTGTCAAAGATTATCTAAACTGGTAAGATATTGAACTAGGACCCAAATTTCTACTTTATTGAAACCCACTGCCATCAACCAGTTATATAGCTTGGCTTGTTAAAGTTTTTTCTGTAAGTGTCTAATTACTTTTTTTCCCTGTTTTAATGAGAATTATGGTGAATAATCTCTATATGCTATGGGTATAGCACATATGTTTGCATCTAATTTAATCCTATGCCTATGTACATGGATGTAGGACTAAGATTTCAGAATTTGAAAGCTAATAAAATTACCTAAATATAGTACTCTATATTTGATTATATATTATTGATTTTCCCCTCATAAAATTATGCAAGAGGTCATATATAGTATTACTATTTATACCATTTAATGAGTACATTTTTTTATCTGAATTTTGTCATTTGACATATGTTTCTAATTTGTGTAGGTCTCATGTGCTCATGTCTGTTATTGTTTAAAGTCAAGAATGCAAGAATTTTTAAACTTAAAATTGAGAGCTTCAAATTACCTTATAAAATAGTTCTAAATGAATGCTAAGGATTGGACAGACAGATCAATGCGTACTAAAAGGTTTTTCTGTACCTCAAGTCTAACTATGAAAACCCTTGTTCTTTATCTAAATTACATTCATTTTGTATATAATTATATATAATATTTTTCACATAATGACATGTAATGCCAATTTTTGTACATGTTAATGCCAGAAATATTTGACCCTCTTCTGGTATTTAGGGTGATGGTGGCACCAGTAAATCCATTTATTCAGAAAACCCTTAGAGGAACTTTTAAAGCAGGAGTTAGTCTTAAAAAACCATCTACTCTAACCTCATTATTTCATGGGTAGACGAACTGTGTTCTATAAATTAATGTCACCTGCTTAAACATTACAAGCTTAGCTTTAGCAAAGCTGGAAGTACGATTTGCCTCTTTACAATTCCATTTACTTACTCATTCCATTGAGTCTGCCCTCCAAAGGATCGGCAAAACAGTGAGTGCTAATTCTTTGGGTAGGTCTCCTTGGTTTTCAATTATTTAAATTTTGTATTTGCTTTGTGTTTCTCAAAATTATTTGCTGTAATAACTGCACACTGTAATGGAGCCAAATCCTACTTTGTGAGTCCCACGCCCAAATCTACCACGCTTAATACAATACCACACATGTTTATATAGATGTGTGCACACAAGCACACACATGTATGCACATAAAGAATTTTCAGATCACTCTATTTAGACACTAAGAACACAAATCACTTGCCAGCTATTGTGAGAGTGTAGTAGCTATGGCTGAAGAACTGAAGAGATTCAATTTTTCACGTGAAAGATAATTTAAATGTGAAGCTTAAGTTGGGCAATATAGTTAATTTCAGTCATCCTACTGCCTTGTTTTCTCTCCCTAAACTTCCCCACATCTATGATTTGTATGCACTATCTCCAAAGTCCATCTCCTACCCAGTCCCAACACAACTTCCTTAGACCAGTTCCCACCATTGCTTGCCTAAGTTACTAAAAACACCTATAAACAAATCTCCTTTTCTGCAATCTTCTCACCCTCTCATCTCTGCCCTACACAGCAAGTAGAGTGATCTTTTTTAAAAAGTCAAATCCAATCAAGTCACTTTGATAAATCCCAGAGTCCTTCAGAAAAGTTCAAACACCTTAGTTTGGCATGACAGGCCCTCTAAGGTCTCTACTTTCTTATCTCTTATCACTACCCTCATCCTGCATTATCATCTGCTATCCAGAAATTCTTTCCATTCTCCAGAGATTTTATACCTCTAAGCCTTCCCACCGGATCCTTCCACAATTTAAAATATTTCATTTCCTATTTTATCGCCCATAATATCTGATACTTCCTTCAAGTCATAGCACAGGTATTACTGCAAATCCTTTTTTAGCCACATATTCTAGATTAGATGTCCATCTTCTGTTCTCAAGCAGCACCCAGCTAACACTTCCATACAGCATTTATCACACCGTACAGTAATTGTCCACTCCTGTGTCTGCCTCTATCACTAATTATACATAGTTGGGGAGTGTGTGTCATCTATTCCTTCCTTCCCAAGACCCTCCCATATTCTGGGTACCATGCACGTGATAATCAATGTTAGTACAACCACGGTTTTCCTGACACCTTCTCCCTAGTGGAAGCCCCAGATTCTTGGTATCTTCAAATTCCATTCAGATCCTGGGAATACCGATCCCATAGCCTGTGAGTACACGAATATCACTTTCTTTCCTAACAGCCTTTGTGAATGTTTTAACTGAAAAAGATCTCATTTCTGCCTGAATGAAACTAAAGCACATTTCTTTGCAGGTTTGGCCACTCATCTGAAAAAGTGGGGATGCTAACAGACTGCAGGCCGTTATGTGACAGCAGCGCTGTGAGCAAGTCACAAGTCACCCTCTTTCCAGCTTTACATCCTGATTCCAAGTTTTTCAGTGTATCATACTCTTTGCACTGCCCAGTTTAGTAAAGTAATATTAAAGTAACCTGCTATAGTATTTCCAAGTCTTAATTTTATGTATCAAATGGCAATAGAATATTTGCTTTTTGAGGCCATTTTGTGAATTAACTTTCAAAACCATTTAATTTAAGCTTCCTATTTCCCATTATGTTTAAGAAGGTTAGTCAGAGTGACCCTCATCCTGCTTTATGAGATCTGAACAAAATAAAAGATAATTATTAGATGGCACCAGAAATGGACTAAAAACATCTAGAGTCTGGAAAGGATTCTACTATCAAAGACAATCAGCAACTGGAAGATGTGAGAGTTTGAAGTGGCCTTTTGTATGGGGTCAGCCTAAATCTTCACTTAATTCCAAAAGTGGAATGTTGCAGCCTTAATGACTTACGGAGTCATAAAAGAGTGGTTGAGATGGCAGGACAGCCAAAAAGTCAGGAGCAAATCCAGGAAGGAAGGGATAGGCCCCAACATCTGCATATAAAATCTACATAAATCTTTGTCAGATCACTAAAATGATTTAGTCATAATAAAGACCTCAGTCAGGGTCATGACTGACTAAATAAATAAATAAATAAAGCACCATTAAAAGCTGCAATAAATTAGGATCGATTTAAGCTGTTGCATATTCAGGGGAGAAAGATTACAGTTTCAGTCCAGCCAGGTTAACATGGTAGATAAGTCATTCTTCAAAGAAACATAACAGAATCTAGAAACTCTACAATGATTCATTCATGATGTCTAGAATGCAATTAAAACTCATCAGATATGCCAAAAAAAATAAAAGAAAAAAAAATAGTATCTGCATCCTCTTTCAAAGCATCAATAGAAAATCTCCCTAAGAGGCCCTACATACTGCAACTAGCAAAGATTACAAGCAGCTACAGTAAACATGTTGTAAATTCATAGGAAAATAATATACAACAAAGGATGGAGAATCACACCAGAAAAATCATAAAAAAGAACAAAACAGAAATCCTTCAGTTAATACTGCATTGTATATTGGAAAGTTGCTAAAAGAGTAGATTTTTAAAGTTCTCATAAGAAAAAAATGGTCCTTGGGGCGCCTGGGTGGCACAGTCGGTTAAGCGTCCGACTTCAGCCAGGTCACGATCTCGCGGTCCGTGAATTCGAGCCCCGCGTCGGGCTCTGGGCTGATGGCTCAGAGCCTGGAGCCTGTTTCCGATTCTGTGTCTCCCTCTCTCTCTGCCCCTCCCCCGTTCATGCTCTGTCTCTCTCTGTCCCAAAAATAAATAAAAAACGTTGAAAAAAAAATTAAAAAAAAAAAAAAAGAAAAAAATGGTCCATATATGGTGATGGATATTAACTAGACTTATTGTGATAATTTTGGTATATATACAAATATTGAAACATTATGTTGTATATCAGAAACCAATATGTTATATCTCAAAAATAAATTCCAGAACTAAAAACTACAATATTTGAAAAATTTAAAAGTTACTCTATAGGCTTATCAAAATATTAGAAAAAACTGAAAGAGTGAATTTGAAAATCTATCAGTAGCAATTATCCAGTCTGAAGAATGGAGATTAAAAAAAAATTAGGGGCACCTGGGTAGCTCAGACAGTTAAGCATCCAACTTTGGCTCAGGTCATGATCACACAGTTCATGTGCTGACAGCTCAGAGCCTGGAGCCTGCTTCAGATTCTGTGTCTCCTTCTCTCTCTGCCCCTCCCCTACACTTGCACTCTGCGCCTCTGCCTCTCTCTCTCTCTCTCTCTCTCTCTCTCTCTCTCTCTCAGAAGTAAATAAACATTAAAATTTTTTAATCTTTAAATGAATAAAATTAGAGGAATCCAAGAGAAAATAACTAGCCATTTAATATCTGTGTAAACAGACTGTTAGTAAGGAAGGAGAAAATTGGAAGAAAAAAAATAATGGCTCAAAACATCCCAAATTTGGAAAAGCATCAACTAATATAACCAAACACTCAACAAAAGCCAAACAGGATAACAACAACAACAAAAATCATAACTAAGTAAATCATTGCCCTACTGCTAAAATCCAAAGATAAAATGATGATCTTTAAAGTAGCAAGGCAAGGAATGCCTGGGTGATTCAGTAGGTTAAGTGTCTGACTCCAGCTCAGGTCATGATCTCAGTTTGTGGGTTCGAGCCCCATGTTAGGCTCTGTGCTGACAGTTCAGACCTTGGAGCCTGCTTTGGATTCTGTTTCTCCCTCTCTCTGCCCCTGCCCCCATGTACACACTCTCTCTCTCAAAAAAAAAAAAAAAAAAAAAAAAAAAAAAAAAATTTAGTAGCAAGGCAAAAAAATACACATTAAATGTAGAGGAACAATAATACAAATGGCAATGACTTTCTAAAATAAGACATTAAAGGGGCGCCTGGGTGGCGCAGTCGGTTAAGCGTCCGACTTCAGCCAGGTCACGATCTCGCGGTCCGTGAGTTCGAGCCCCGCATCAGGCTCTGGGCTGATGGCTCAGAGCCTGGAGCCTGTTTCTGATTCTGTGTCTCCCTCTCTCTCTGCCCCTCCCCCGTTCATGCTCTGTCTCTCTCTGTCCCAAAAATAAATAAACGTTGAAAAAAAAAAAAATTTAAAAAAATAAAAAAAAATAAAATAAAATAAAATAAGACATTAAAATTTTAAAGGAAAATGTGTAATCCCTATTCACACAACATAATTGTGTATATATAAATTCCTAAAGAATCAAATAATACTCCCAAAAATAACAAATGAAGTTAGCAATCTCTCCAAAAACTATAATATACAGAAATTTATTTTAATACACCAGCGGTAGAAAATCAAAAAATGTTATAATAGCAACAAAAAGTTAATATTTAGGAATAAAATAATAAAAGTCATTTAAAACTTCACTAAAAAAAAAAAAATGCTGAGCAATTTGCATGTCAAGGTCACCAGTTGGAAGACTGAACAAACATTAAGACATCAAATTTCCCTAAAATGATCTACAGTCTCAGTTGGGCAGTATCAGTTTTTTGTTTTATAGAAATTGACAAGCTATTTCTAAAACAGTCATAAAAATGCAAAGGCCCTAGAATAGTCAAAATAATCTTAAAAAAAAAAAAAAAAAAAAAAGGACTAGCCTGAAGGATGGACCTCTAATACATGTGTCAGGCAGAAGTCTACAATGCCCCCCAAGATTGTCTCCCCTTGATGTACACACTCGGGGATTAAGAACATGATGAGTTTTATTCTAGTAATTGGTTTATATTATATGGTACAGTTGACTTTAAGGAAAGGGAGATTATCTGAGTGATACTGAGCTAAAGACTTGCAAATCTAAGTGTAGAGGTCAGAGACAAAAGAGATCAGGTATTTGAAACATAGAAGAATTCAACTAAAGGGAAATTTCCATTGTTGGCTTTGAAGATGGAAGGGCCTTATGGGAAGCAGTGTGGGTAGCATCTAGGAATAGAGATTGGCCCCTGACAGCAAGCAAGAAGATGAATCCTAAGTCCTACAATGACAACTGAAATCTGCTAACAAATTTAATAAACTTGGAAGAGGATCCAAGCTCTAGGTGAGAATATAGCCAACTACTCCTTTGATTTCCAGCATCCGGGAACCTGAATGGAGAACCCATCCATGTAATACTTCTCATCTTCTAACTGTGACATAATCATGGCTGTTGTTTTAAATCTCTTAAGCATATGGTAATTTGCTATGCAGCTATAGAAAACTAATACACTGATTTGATGACTTAACCATAATACAATAACTAAAACAGCGGGGGGGTAGACAAAAATCAATCAAAACCTATCTGACATATAGTCGATTTTCAAAGTGATGAATAACAATTTAGAGAAGAAACTTTTTCAACAAATGAAGCCACTATGACTGGATATCCAGAAGAAAAGACAAACATCTATGACTACCTCACGCAGCATTAAAAAATTTTTGTGAGATGTATCATAAATCTAAACATAAAATCTAAAACTAAAAAGCTTTTAGAGAAAATCACAGAATTTCTTCACAATCTGAGTGTGAGCAAAGATTTCTTAGGACACAAAAAGCAATGACCATAAAGGAAAAGAATTGGATTAAGTGAAGTCAGCAAAATGGTGTCATCGTAATCTCTGGAATTTCTGACTCCCGGTGGACATGCTGATTCACAATACACAGATTAATTCCCTCTGTAAGAAACCCAGAAATAAGTTGAGAAGCTTTTGTACCCCCGAGCAAGTGCAAAACCAGCCACACAAAATTGGTTGGTAAATTTCAGACACCCTCTCTTCACAATCCCAACCCATATATCATACAATTGGGGGAAAACACCCCGTTCAAGCTTTCCCTAGGGAAAGAAAGAGTTGGATGACACATGTCAAATGTTCCAACTTATCTGAGGACTGCTTGAGGGACTGACTAGTTTGTCTCACCCATCTTGAAGCACTGACAGGGCCTGACATATTCTAGAAGGCTAAAGGCTACTGAAAGCAAACATGGTGTTTGAACTAGCATATAAGCACTTGCTGCAACCCTTTTTCCAGGTCCAGTGTAGATCAAGTGAAAAACCCTGCTATCTGATAAAGGGTTAATTTCCAAAATATCTAAGAAATCCCTACAACTCAATACTCGAGAGCAAAATAAGCAAACAAAAACCTAACAATGATTAAAAAATTGGCTAAGAACTGAGCCATTTCTTTAAAGAAAACATAGAAGTGGCCAACAGGTATATGAAAAGATGTTCAAACTCACTAATCAGGGAAATGCAAATCAAAACCACAATGAGATATCATCTCACCCCGTTAGGAGGGCAGTTAGAAAAAAAAAAAAAAGACAAGTGATGGTGAGGATGATTCCCACATTGTTGGTGTGAATGCAAAATGACACAGCCACTATGGAAAATAGTTTAGAGGTTCCTCAAAAAATGAAAAAAAAACACAACTACCATATGATTCAGCAATCACACTTCTGTGTATTTACCCAAACACTGAAATCTGGACCTCAAAGAGGTATTAGCACTCCCATGTTCATTGCAATGTTATTCACAATAGCCAAGATTTGCAAACAATCTAAATGTCTATCAAAGAATGAATAAAGTAAATGTGGTATATAAATATAGTGAAATAAAATTCATACTCAAAGAATGAAATCCTGTAACATGTAACATGGATGGAACTTTGAGGAAATTATACTAAGTTTAATAAGTCACCAAAGGCCAAATAATGAAGGACTTCACTAACACAAGGTATTTAAAATAGTTAAACCCACAGAAGGAGAGAAGAATGGTGCTTCACAGGTGCTGAAGGAAGGGCAAAATGGGGAGTTGCCATTCAATGGATGTCAAGTCCTAACTTACACAAGATGAATAAATTCTAGAGATCTGCTATACATCACAACACCTACAGTTAATAATATTTATAATACAATGTTATATACGTAAAATTTTTTTAATGTTTATTTTGCGACACCTGGGTGGCTCTGTCAGTTAAGCATCCAACTTTAAAATTTGTGAAGTATTGGGGCACCTGGGTGGCTCAGTCGGTTAAGCGTCCGACTTCAGCGCAGGTCATGATCTCACAGTTCTCACTGCTCAGAGCCTGGAGCTTGCTTTGGATTCTGTGTCTCCCTCTCTCTCTGCCCCTGTCTACTTACTCTCTCTCAAAAAACAAAAACAAAAACAAAAACAAAAACAAAAAAAAACAAAAAAACATTAAAAAAAAATCTGTGAAGTATTTACTTAGTGTTAGAAGATAGGCAAGATGCAGGGTACCTAGGTGGCTCAGTCGGTTAAGCGTTCAACTTTGGCTCAGGTCATGATCTTGCAGTTCCTGAGTTTGAGCTCCATGATGGGCTCTGTGCTGATAGCTTAGAGCCTGGAGCCTGCTTTGGATTCTGTGTCTCCCTGTCTTTCTGCTGCTTCTCTGCTCATGCTCTGTCTCTCTGTCTCTCTGTCTCTTTCAAAAAACAAACATTAAAAAAAGAAGAAGATAGGCAAGATTCTTCAATGTTATTTACCTAGTGCTCTGAAAAATTCTATAAACCCAGCATGCAGCATTATTATCCCCATTTGGCAAATGCAACATTATCATCCCTATTTGGAAAATGCAGGAAAAAGGTATATAGAGGTTAAGTAATATTACCAAGATTTCAAAAGAGAATTACAATTTCTGCCGTCTCTACCTAATTCTAAAACCTATGTTTTCAGTATATATCAAATTTTTTAGGTTATAATGACCTTGTTTTGAAGAAATGACAAATAAGGAATTACGACTAAGGCAGGACAAAATACTGGGCTTAGTTGCTTTACAAAAATTTTTATAGGTGGCTATCTATATATGTGATAAAAATATTATTTCAATTCAAATTTGACTATTGATACATTCACCTTTTTGAGGCAGGTGGCATAACTCAAGTCATAGATGAACAAGCTCCATAGAGCTCCCTACAGAGAGCCCACAGAGACTTGGAGGCATAAGGAAGACAAAGAGGAGGTATCAAATTCTTTCAGTTAATCCTTGTCACTAAACTGAGTCCTGCAGTCAATGGCTCACTGGCAAGCAGAAAACAATGAGTTAAAAAAAAATATTTTTGAGAGCAAGAGAGACAGAGAGTGAGTGGGGGAGGGGCAGAAAGAGGGGGAGACACAGAATCCAAAACAGGCTCCAGGGCTCTGAGCTGTCAGCACAGAGCCCGATGTAGGGCTCAAATTCATGAACCTTGAGATCATGACCTGAACCAATGGACACTTAACCAACTGAGCCACTCAGGTGTCCCAACAATGAGTTTTGTTTTGTTTATATGCAAGAATAGGCAACGAGCAGATTAGGAATTACAAAAACATTTTATACTAATGAAAAGTAAGGAAAATTGAGGTATGTGCGGAGAAAGAGTTGTAGGAGGGAGGATGCATTGCTTGAACTCTGACAGAGAACCAGAAAAAATAGAATATCTATACACACATGTAGAAAAATTTATTTTACGGAATTAGCTCACATAATTGGAGGGCTGGCAAGTCCAAAATCCATAGGCCTGGACACTCAATTCAAGTTGCAGTCTGGAGTCTAGAATCTGTAGGGCAGGCCAGCAAAGCTAGAAACTCAGGCAGGATTTCTATGGTATAGTGTTGGGGCAGAATTCCTTCTCCAAGAAACCTGGATTTTTGCTAGTAGGGCTTTCAACTGATTGAATGAGGACCACCCTCCCTTCAAGGATAATCTCCATAAAATCAGAGGATTTTTATATATTAGTTACATTTATAAAATACCATCACAGCAACATCTGGACTAGTGTTTGACCCTAAAATGTCACCATAGCCTAGCCATGTTGAGACATAAAATTAACCATCACAGATTCTGAGAAACAGAAAGATAGTGATGTCCAGAAGCTTACTGGAAACAAGACACAAGCTTTGCGAAAGACATTATCTAATGTTCAATATGCACTTTAATGCTATTTAGTACTATGCTGTAAATTCTATCACCTCAAGCCTTTGTGTGTAAGATACACACATTTCTGGTGTGAATGATGTTTTGGGAAGAAAAGTAAGTGACCATTTTCACAGTTCAGGGCCAAAGAATGAGAAAACAGCATAGCACATTCTCTAAGACTCGATCTGTAACAGCAATATTTCAGCACATATACTCAGAGTATAGACCTGGAACAATAGGAGATAACCCTCTCCACAAAAATGCCCAGAGATATGAGGAATGGCACTAAGTTCCCATGCACACGGGATGGGATAAACTACTTTTTTCTCAATCCCAAAGGTCAGGTTACATCATCTGATATAACAGCTCGAAAAGTCCCAGTTGCAGATTATGGGCATGAAGCCAAAAGTTAGAAAGATATTGTGAGTTTTCTGGGGAGTTATCGGGGTTTTCCAAAATATTCAGAAACTCAAGAACACTGACACAGACATTAGATTTGCGCTTAAGAAAACTTTATTACCTAGAAATATATCTTCTCTTATCAAAGTGTGAAAGTTTTATGCCAGGGCTTCTGTTTGTATGTAACCCAGGGCAAGATGAAATCTGTCTCATTAGGGGAAGGAATAATAGATCCCTGCTTGAGGTGGAAACACACACATGCACTCATGCATGCATCCCTCTAGTTAGGGATTAAACCCAGTTGTAGAAACTCTTAAATGTAATTCATATTCCCATTTGGTAGTAAAGCCCAGCAAAGAGTTTCAGGAAAAATTCCCCTGATCTCCCTTTAGCAAAACAGGAACTTGACATTTCTCTATAAAGTTTTTCAGGGTCAATGCCAAAGTAAATCTCAGTGTTTTCGTCAAAACTTACTGAAGTATATCTTCTGTGGTGCTTACAATCTATAATCCAACACTGTATTTTCAAGTAGAGATGTGGGTAAAGAGTTGAAGATGGGTTACCTAACTAGTTCTGTTTCCATTTAGAACAGCTATCTTGAAGTATTAAAAAAAAGTATATTTTTCATTTTTCTAAAGCCTTGAAAACATGGTGACAGTAGGTTCTAAGCACCCTGAGCAGGGCGGGCATTACTATATGATGGGCATCTTGACAAAACGTAGAGAAGGAGGCGTGGCAGTGATGGAGAATACGTTCCATGTTGGTTTGTGTGGGTCTCAGATACATTTTCAGGATAAAACGGACATTGTACTACTCTTTTTCTTACTTTCTCTGTTCACACTTTTAAATTACTGTGTTTTAACACACTAGTCAATTTCCCAAGCCTCAGTTTCTTCTATAAAATTAGAATGTATTTATTCTACCAGTATTTTTTCAAGTACCTACTATGAGCTAGGCATGTTAATATACCTGCGTCCTCACACCTAGTAAAGATACTACTGGTCTTCCCAACAAAATGGAATACATATGTAAACTTTATAGGTAATAATAAGTAAGGTCATCATTTTGCAGTTGAGACAGAAAGTGAAGGAAAAAGTGCTGAGTTTCAGTAGGAAAGTAAGCTGCCTGATTTTGGAAAGATTGAGAAATAGTAGTATATGAAGTTTTCAAGTAGACATGTCTAGAAGCAGTTGAAAATATGTGTCTGCAATTCAACAGAGATTTAAGTAGCTAAAGATGGTTAGGGATCAAATGAGATTATGAATGTTAGAGTATTTTGAAGACTATAAAGCATCATGCAAATGTGAGTTCTACGTATGTACCGTCAGGCAAGCAATACAAATGTGAATTATTACGTATGTGCAGTTGGCACTAAATTAATTTGCAATTGTTTTATGTTGATTTTAAAGTATTCAATCTTTCATGCAAGTAGAATATTCTGACTTATCAAGTCAGATACAAGTTTCTCTAAGGCAAAGCATTTTGTGTGAGAATACTTTACACATAATACAGATGCTCCATAAAAGCTGTTGACTTATTAGCATAGGAGAGTCTTACAGGAAGAAAAAAAGCGAACCCAAATTGACTGCCAAATGTGACCAAACGTATTATACATATTCTTGAAATCTCTGGGTTTATAAGTCACACTACCTAAAGATGGAATGTACAAGAGATCACAAGCTCTAATCATCACATCATTGTCACCGTATAAATTAATATTTTTGGAACATCTGTTCTACAAGAGGCTTTTTTCCCTTTGGACTTAATAGAGATAACCTAATTGATTTCTCCCCAGACTCCTGGAGAATGGTAGGTTAGAGGTAGATTAGGTGGTCAAAGAAGGAGCTCACGACTCAGACACTGGATTAGAAACTTGACCCCACTGCTTGATAGCTGTGGTGATTTGAGCAGTTGACATCTCTGGACCACAGTCTCTTCACCAGTATGAAGCAGAACATCTAGCTTTCTCCCAGGGGTTTCTAAAGGTGAAATAAGTTAGTTTATCGACAGAGCTTAAAACAGTGTCTGGAGTATTATTTTTATAAATATTAGCTATTTTTATTAGGCTACATTATTTTTCTATTCCCTTTTGCCATACATGAAATTTTTATTACATACCTAAATCTAACGTGTGCAAACTGAGAGATCTATTTGATCCTAACGTTCCAGACTGAAGGGAACTTTTTTTCCTTCCATTTTCTTTACCCAGCTATACTTATTCTCTTGGTCACTGAAATACCTCCATAGAGACATTCATTACTGAAAGTGAATTACTGAATTCACTCGGTACTTAAAGTACATATTGTAGCACTACACATAAAAGCTTGTAGTACAAGCTTCTTTCAGAAATCACCTCCAGCAAACCACAGAGGTACCTGGGTGGCTCAGTCATTGAGGCTCCAACTTTTGATTTCGAGTCAGGTCATGATCTCACAGCTCATGGGATCGAGCCGCTCATCAGGCTCTGAGCTAATAGTGTGGAGCCTGCTTGGGATTCTTTCCCCCCTTCCTGCTCTCACACAAAAAAAATTTTTTTTGAAAGGAAAAAGTTCCTGTTAATTTTTAAACTGGTTAAGAAATTTAGGTTAAGTATGATTTGGAAATAGTGAGTTATTTGTAGCTATAAGAATGATAAAGCATTAGATGGATTTATTCTCCCAGGAGAACTATTAGCAAAGAATTGGCAAAAATTCATCCCTTAAGACAGTCAGGACCCTAGATTAGGTGATCCCTGGTGGCAGTTCCTAACTAAGATTCTGTGATTCAAGTAACTCAGAATGAAACACGTCAATGCCTTTGCTCTGAGTTTGTGTAAATGCAGCATGTATTTATATTAAAAAGTATCATGACTTCTTACATCTCACACTGGCATCTGATTATATATTTAATTAGCATTTGTTGGATTTTGGTTAAAATGTCTTACCTCAGTTTTAATATTGCTTTTAGTTACTACACACACTCTCATATGCAATGACTCAAGTCACTACTGCAGATGTGCTTGAGAAATTATACTCCTATTTAATTAGTTATCTTAATTGGGATTTTTAAAAGTCAAAACATTGGCAAAATCCCATTTGTACTGGCATTGCTATTTGCAAATTTGTAGCACTACACATAAAAATGTAGTACAAGCTTCTTTCAGATATTACCTACAGCAAACCACATAAAGTATTCAGAACCTTCGTTCTCTATTTTTTTTTATACCCTATCAGTGACGTTTGCACTTTACTAATGACTTTAAATGTTAAATTAAGCCATATTTAAATTTCTCCAAATCTGCTTTAGTTCTTATCACCTTTGGCAGCTGGTTCTAAATCCTATCCTACCAGAATCCTCTTGTGTATTGTGTGTTTGACAGATGAGGCGAGTTTATGGTGATCCCCTTCTCTTGGGCTCAAAATATTAAGTTTAAATCTAAACATGGTTTGCAAATAACCAGGGGGCCTTTTCCAAACATTATTTAATGCACTGAGCTACAGTTTGAACAGTTGCATATCCACTCAGGAAACAGATTGGTTTGCTCACGTAAACCACAGCTATGTATTTTCTTTTTATCGTCTCCTGAATTACTAACCTGCAAGTTAGCCTGAAGACAAATTTTTATTTTATTTAAAATGCATATCACCTTACTTTTCTCTTCAGGATTAAAAAAGCATTTTACAATAAATCTGAGAGAAAATATAATTTATGAGCTATAAATCTGTGTGGTTTTGTAAAGAAAAATGAAGACTAATGATCTGGGGAGTGGGGTAAGGATAAATTTCAAAATAACCTCCTAACTCCTTATTAAATCTAAAATAAAATAACTCTCCCCACCACCTAATTAAAATAAACAAACTGGTCTCCACTGTAGACCATTCCATTTCTTTCATGCCACCCCTGTGTCTCCCCACTTACTCCCTGCCTCATAAAAACATGTAAAAATATGCTGAGACACTAGATCTGTTTTTGCCTATACAAGACGGATCAAGGAATGATGATGTCTCTGTAATGGAATATTTAAGTAGATGTATAATATATATATAACATATATATATTGAACATGTATTCAGCATTTTTCAAAGAATTTGATTATAAGAAACATACATGCAACCACAAACTAGTTTCCCTATTTATGATTCAGCTACAATTTCAGACATTTTTTGCATCCCCATCATAAACCTGAAGTACCCTATTATTCTACTGTATCATCACTGAAGAGGATTAATCCATATATATCTGCTAAAAGGTTAGTTACCTAAATAAATAATATAAATTACTTTTTAATCTTTCTCATACAAGCAGGGAAATATATGCAAGCTAAAGATGATCATGTTGTTTTTCTAGTTATTTGGGATTCCACAACCAAAAGAGGAGAGTTAGTAACCCCATTTATAAAATCTTTCTCTTGTTAACTTTGACTGCCAAGATCTTCATTAACATGTTCCTATTTATCCATGTAGTGGGAGATTGTATGTAACTTATTAATTCATGGACACATTGAAACATTAGTCCATACTTTTAAAAGCTCTTTATAAGGCCATAGTAATGTGTAGTGTAATAAATTCTTCAATGGCTTTTATTGATTCCCTTGAGAAAAGAATAATTTACTATGTGATGTGGATTGTGAATATAATTTATGGGAATCATTCTAAAACCAAAGGCTGTTGGTTCCTCTGTGTATCTGTTTGAACATTGAAACCTATCAGATATTGCAAACTGCTCATACCTTGTGGTATTTTGTCTTTAGATCTTGGCCCTTAATTGAACTTCATTCAGTCAACATTTATGTATTAACATGCCTAATATATGCCTTTTTCTACTGAGGATGTTGACAAGGGACAAGGAGGACCAAGTTCCTGACCTTAGACTCCTCATTCTAGACAGGAATCTGAAGCTTAGGTCTCTTCTGTCTTGCCTTTACACACGTGATACAGTACAAATATGGGAACCCGGCCCTTTACATGCCCTTCCAAGAATAGAGTCTATTATATCTGTCAGTACAGTCTGCATATACACCCAGATCTTTAGATTCTCTATAACTTTGGCCCCTTTAAGTGCCGCGTTTCAAGTTTGCACCTGGTAATAGCTCCTCACCTAATTTGCTTCCCTACTTCTGCAAACTCTTCTGTGACTTCTCTAAGATTATTTTTTTGTGCTTCCATAGCATTTTGTATACATTCTAACTGTAACTCTTAACACATTGCATTATAAATATCTATGCCTATCCTCCCCATTGGACTATAGGCTTCTTGAAAGCAAATGATATTGTCTTCACCTTAATGTTCCCAACAAATATGTCAATATTTGGTACACAGAAGATACTCAAAAAATGTTTGATGTGTAAGTTAATTATCTAAGCTAAATTCACAATTAGTTAAGGTCTCAATGGATTTCCTGGTTAGAAACAGTTATTAAAATTCTCAGTAAAATATATACTAACAGAACAACAGTCTACACTTTAGCCTTCCCAAAGATATTAAATATAGGGGGAAAGTTAATTCTATTCCTCTCACAGATGGGGTGAATGAGTTGAGATCTCCAGGCACAGCCATATTCTCTATTGCTCTCAATGGATTAGGACCTAGGCGATAATTTTGATCAGAACCAGTTCTGTGGTGACAACCATTGTTCACACAAGTACCACTGTTTCCCTCCATTACTATAAACAGGTAACAGTCCGCATTGGTCAGTAACAGTCAATAACTGCTCTTTGCATTTGTCCATAGTCACTAGGAATCAGAGAAACAAAAAAAATTGTTAAAACAAAAATTGTTAAAGGAATAAAACAACTTTTTATTTTATTCCTAAAAAACCTTAAGAAGATGGCTACTTACTGTATCTTACAAAGTTGGAAATAAGAGGTCAACCTTAGAGGTCTTTAAGAAATAGAGTGTTTTACTATATAATTCAAGAAAATATTTTTTTTTCAGTTTATATAAAACAGTTCTCTGGAAACATTTTTCACAATTGACTAAAAATTTTTAAAAATATGGTCAAAGAGTATTGCCTGGGTGGCTTAGTCAATTAAACATCTAACTTTTGGTTTGGGCTCAGGTCATCATCTCAGTTTGTGAGTTTGAGCCCCAAGTGGGGCTCTGTGCTGATGGTGTGGAGCCTGCTTGGGATTATCTCTCTCCCTCCCTCCCATCTTGTCCCTCCCTCATCTCTCTCTCTCACAATATAAATAAAAGTAAAAAAATACATATGGTCAAAGAACCCCACAGATACGAAACCAATTATAAGCTAGTAAAAGAACAACTGTCTGATGAAAAAAGTAAAAAAAAATGTTTACATATTTCAAAGAACAAGTAGTCTTGTACACAATTTAAAGTGTTCCTTGCCATAAAAAAGTGGAGAATTTTGAAATGTATTTATGAATCCAGATATAATTACATAATTCATTATCTTATTTGTCATAGGGGAAAATGAGGTGTCAAATAACAATTAGTTTTTCAAAATTATGGTATTAAGAGAAAGCCAAACACTAAAGGTTATGTGGTAAAATATTTAATAACAAGGGAAAATATTTACAAAATATTTGTTTTGAGAAGTTACAAAACATGATGGAAAGTATGCTAATTGTGACAAAATAAAATTTGAGTGTGCTTCTATATGTGTATAAACTGACATGCACTGAGGAAAATCTGTGAAGTTTTATTCCAAAATGGTAACATTTTTTGTTTCTTGGGAATAAAAATAGTACCGGCCAAAAAGCTTTCCCAAGAAAAAAAGTTACAACTTTTAAGGTGCTTTGCACAATACTTTGCATAAAGTAAACTAAATCTAAATTTTTTATGATAAAATATTTTTACAAGATGTCATTGATTGTTGTCTTTACACTTTTCTCCATTCTAAATTTTCTGGAATCTTTATTTTGTTGCTAAATGAAAATAGTAAGTATTATTTTAATCATTATGAACAAATTACAAAAAAGTACTCAACTAACAGCAAAAAAAATCCTACAAATATGACAAAGGAAACCTATGTAGAAAACAATCATTCTATAACCTACTTTGTCTCATACAGAAGTTTCTCTGGGACTTCATCCCTGAATTTCCTATTTTTTTCTCCATCCTTTTAGGCATAATTTGGAAGAAAATGGATCATGTAAAAAGAAATGGCCCCACCAATTTAATTAGAGTATTACCTTACACTATGTAAATTACCATCCTATTGGACACTTTAAAAGGTTGGATTAAGTACTGGCCAATGGCCATCCTTTAGATGAGAATAGGACAAATATCGAACTCTGTAATGTGTGTGCCATGTTCTTAAAACTACATCAGATCTATAGCTGTCATCCTTATGATGGCCATTTTTTCAGATAATTTACGTCCTCTGCTTACTATTGTGGATATCATGTCATTAACATCTGATGTGCTAACACAACATCATCAAGGCATTAATTTGGTGTAAATTAAATTTCAGGAGGATATGTCCAAATATATTTGAATGCCTGACACTTTTCCAGTAACCCAGAAAACTCAAAAGTAGTTGTGCCAACCTGGAAGGCAAAAGAATCTGTTGCTCCCTCTGGAAAACACTTTTGAAATTACACAGTTCCCCAAGTGGTACTTTTTGGAAATATGCTTAGTTGGGGGGGGGGGGGGGGAGGGGAGTCTATTGACTTATTTTTCAATTTTATTTTGCTTTTCCATTTTGTTTCCAAATTGAATTCCAGTGCTAAGGTATTTCTTTCTTGTGTAACTTGAAAATGGAGAGAGTAGACATTTTCTTGTAAATCAATTTTGAGTGCTGTGGATATTTTTCAACCTAATTATTTTACGGAATTGCAACAATTCATGCTTTTCAATCATAAAACACAACATTAAGCATCAGTTGGGAGCACTGTAGAGAGGTAGTTTCAGGAGTACCATTATGAGAAAAATTATAATTTTTCATCATAGTTTTTTCTGGAAAAAGCAAAGGCTAATTACTTGGACTCAGTAGCAGTTGGATAATTTCTTAGTAAAAGTAACTGAAAACTGAAGTGTTTCTTGTTAAAAAGGAAATTAGTATACATATTCAATGCTGTTGAAACATCAGGATTCATTGTCAATGTGTAGCTACCAGTCTGTAAATGTTCAATGACGGGATGTAGAGTAAGATACTACAAATAGATTTGGTGCACTAAGGGAAGAGGCTCAAGTAAACCACACACTAGCAATGTTAGAGTATAATAACTTTGATTTTTAAAGTGATAAGATCATAGAAGAGCTTAAATGCTGTGGCCAAATATTCATTTAACCTTAGTCATGGAGCTCTTCATTTTAGCTATTCCTACTGCCTTTTCTCCACTCATTTTCTTCTTCTAGAAACTTGAGGGGGAAAAAAGGGTATGAGGTTTTGTGTGTGTGTGTGTGTGTGTGTGTGTGTGTATGTGTGTGTGTGTGTGTGTGTTTACTTGAAAGAAATGAAAAATATTTTTATTCAAGTACAGCTGACATTTACAAATACCAGAGCAACACTGCTATATTAGCAATGCTTAGGCACCACAACTCAGTTCTGAATGGGCCCTCAATGGGGCACTCTATGAAAGGCCATTCTGCAAGGGGCCCTCCATAAATCTCGAGTTTGGGTCCAGTGTCACCGAGTACAATTATGAACACATGCTGTAACCACTCTACGTGTAGAAAAGCCATTAGTGACAGAGCAGCTACAGTGGAAGACAAATGGAACAAAGTGATTATGAATGTATTTAGCAGACCAAATTCAGGATGGAATTCTGTATCTACTCCATCAGTCAGTCTTCTCGCACCCTAGGCACTGGACACCTTGTTCGTCTTACTAGTCAAAGTTCTGCATCAGCTTAGTTGGTTTCCCTTTTTTTTTTCTCTCTCTCTCCATATTAAAGGTCTCATTTTTAAACATTTTTTCCCCTGTAGTAACTGACTCCTCACTTTAAAAATATCCCAAGCACTAAGATGCCAACGAGTGCTCCAATCACTATAATTGGCGCCTTTGCCTCCCAATTTTAGTTTCAAAGTAATTCATTATCTTTATCACATGTGCAAATACAATCTGTCTCCTTACGATCCGATCTTTGAGAAGAGTGGGGGAAGAACTGGAGACAGAAAGTTGAATTGACTGGCAATTTCATTCTCTCTGGAGCCATTACAAATTATTTGAAATACATCATTTGAAAGACTATAACTGATAGTGGCATTAGTACACAACCACTCAAAAGCCAACTGGCCATCACATTTAATACCTTCGATCTCTAACAATTTCATCATGAATGCATATTTCTGGGTGTTTACACAGTAAATATGGAACCCATACTTTTCCTTCTAGCCAAATTCTTCCTGTTCAAATCCTGCACCTGTCTCCACCATATTTTAACAACCTATTTTCAATACTATTTCCCCGGCATATTCTTAAGGGTAGAAGTCTCTTAAAACATCTGGCATTATTTTCAGCTTACCTATTATAATAAAATTATGAGGTGATAGCTTTGCTATTTTCTGGTTTTTTATTCAACTTAAATGTTCGTGGGTTATTGTTTAGCATCAGGCTCCCAGCAAAAGAGGAATTTTCTACTTGCAAAGAGAAACGGTCTTGTTGGGACTGGGAAGGAGATAGTATATAATTTGAATTTGAGTGCTGGAAAATTTCTAATTGCCGAGCTTTTTAAAAAGTGTTGCTCTTTAACAGACTAATATGTTCAGCTGAAAATTTGTTCATCTGCCTTCTGCAGAGAAAAACCAAAATTGGGCTAGCAAGATCTTAGTATTTTTTCATGTGTAAATCTGTTTTATAGGAGCACAACACATATGTTTCAATGCTTACATTGTCATTGTTTCTTTTTTTTTTTTCCCTTTTCCAACTGGGCACACAATATGCACCCAACATACCTATAAAAGGTTGACTGAAAAATCACATTTTATAGTCTGCCAAAGGAATGTTTGCATTAAATTGCTTCAGATGGAGAAAGTTTCATTGTGATCAGAACCCAGGAGATATAAAAAGGCCATAAAGTTTGGGTCATAATGTGAGTTTATAAGCCTGGCTTCTACTTAATTTAAATTATAGTGGCAGTGCAAGAAATTGTGGTTTACCAATGGCACTAGGCCTCAAGCCAAATGCTTTCATTCCACTAGTTACCTCCATATCCTGCCTCTGTTGGAAAGAGTTAACTGCCTTGCACAGATATTTCTTATAACTCGTCATTTGAGAAAAATAAAACTTGGTAATCACACATAGGCACATGCATTACTGTGGTTTACAATTATGAAGCACCAAGCATAATGTAGCATAGACTCCACTTGATGAAGTTTTTCTCAGGTTTTGTTTGTTTGTTTTGCTTTGCTGTTTTGTTCCTGGATTAGTACCCACATTCACATATCTGCCTAGAACTGGTTCATAAGCTTTAGAGAGAGGATGAATTTAGCATCCCCATTTAAAATTAAAGTTTACTTTATAATTTGGTCCAATTTGACCGAATATATCTATGATTTATAGTTTCTCATATTAGATACTGCATATCAAAATTATATTTCCACTACAATGCATCATGTTCTCGTTTTCTATTCTATTTGACTTTGAAAGCATAAAGCTTTCTGTACAAAAGATGCTGGAACATGAGAGATAAACTCGGTTGCCTCATCTTTGACCATATCTGTTTCTTGAGTTTAAGAGATGAAAATGACAGAAAGGGCTTTGATCAAATCCAGCCAGCTTTAGCATTTATCCCAGAGTCTAATATCACAGCATACTAGCAAACTATAAAGAGAAAAAAAAAAAAGGAGGAAAAAGCATTTTACCTTGTTATTATTTTCCCAATTAAACACTTATACTTCAGACTTTTTAATTGAAGGCATATTTTTATGATATAAAATAATGTTGGGACTACAAATAAAGACAAATTATAGGTATTAATATTTGGGAAGGAACCCATTTAATCATAACATCTATGTACATGTTTCAACTATTCTGTAAACAAAGATTTTTATTATGAATCCGGCTTATCCCAAATAAGTGTCCCATGATTAAAATACATGGTAAACAATGAGTGATAGTCTTAGGTGCCATGGCAGACAAGAAGGCATATTCCAATGGTAAATTTAGGTGATAAAGCTTGAATTATGGCAAAGCTATTGCCTCATTAGCTATGTAGACTTCATTCACATGGTGCTTAATTCCTACTTTTAATTTGATACTTGAAATATAGCCTGACTTGGAAGAAAGCTGAGAGGTTATCTAGTACAACCTGTCCCTCAGTGAAGGACTCTTTTACAAAGGTAACTTGAATTTCCAGTATCTTCTTATACACTTTCAGTGCAAGTGAATTCACTGCCTGGAAAAGTATCCAGCCTGCCTCTTAAGAGTTCCAATTAATGTATTCCTTCTATTGGATCAAAAGTGGCCTCTCCTTGACTTCTTTTCAGAAGTCCTCCAGCTACTTGGTCACAAAGAATACATTTTATCCATCTTCCATATATGATCCCTTTAAACAGCTAAGGCAGCTATCATGTACCCCTAATATCTTTCTAGAGACAAAATATTCTAATTTTCTTCAAATATTTATTTTGTGTGTTTTTAAATACGTTTCCCATGTAGTGTAATTAGTGTACTCAGCCCCACAGCTCTCTGATATCCTGGAATAATCCCCTCCCCCTTGTTTTAGGTTAATTTTTTAATTTTTTAAATGTTTGTTTTTTGAGGAAGAGACAGAATGTGAGTGGGGGAGGGGCAGACACACACACACACACACACACACACACACACACACACAGAATCCAAAGCAGGCTCCAGGTTCTAAGCTGCCAGCACAGAGCTTGATGCGGGGCTGAAACCCACAAACCTCAAGATCATGACCCGAGCCAAAGTCGGACGCTTAACCGACTGAGCCACCCAAGTGTCCCAGATTCTCTACTTAAATTAATGCAGCTCATGACTGGATTGTCTTTTCGGTGATAACGACACACCATTGACAAATATTTAAGTTCACACTCAACGAAGCCACAAAGTATGACACTGTGGAACATTTCTTCTTTTATCCTACACTTGGACAATATTTTGAAACGAGAGATTTTACAATTATCCCCCTGTGGGGTTTTATCTCCACTTCAATCCATTCTTTCAGCCTGTTGAGAACTCTTTCAGCTTTGACTGTCTTCTGTTAGTCCCTCAAATAGCGTATCACCAGAGTCTGCACACAGTGGTCATGCTGCACCACTAAAGTCTTTAAAAGCTGACATCTATGTGTTCACCAGTCTCTTGGGAGCACAACTTAACCAGGTACTAATTTCAACCATTTGTTTTATCAACAGTCTCCTACCAGTGTCATGTTTAGAAAACAATATGTGAGATATTGTCCAATCTCTAGCCTCTCTCTGACCTTCCAATCTGATACATCTATCAAAATACATGCCTTTAGAAGCAAAGTTTTGGGTTTTGGTATTTTGTTTCCTGATTCAGCAGACAAGTCATTCTTAAGTGTTTCAGTCATTCTAGAGTTAAGATAGTATTGTATGAATGTTCTACTTCCATTCCTAATTATATATTATTTCTTTTTTTTTTTTCCTGAGCATTAGGAATTTTGGAAGAACAGTTAACAAGAAAATAATTCAGGTATGGTTTGAGTATTTCATGCTCTGTAGTGTATATATTATTAGCTTATGTAAAACTAATAAAATGCAATTAGAGTTGTGAAAAGCTGTATAACCTTAATATCTGAAAACAGTACACCTTGTGATTCTGATGTTGGGATAGTATCTAGGACTGTAGGAGGGGCTGTCTTTTTCAATGTGCTACAATTTGGGGAGGTTGAAGGAAAACAATGTGGTTATGAAACGCACGCACAAGATTTAAACTATATGCCTCATAATTTACCTTTTCTTCAAGTCATGTTGGAATAGCATTTTCTCTCTTCTCTGACTTTGCATATAAATTCCAGATTCTATATTGTGTTCAAACCACTGTTTTCTCCATGTCTACTTTTGTTTATGTCATGCCACAGGTATGACAGCATGCATCTTTTCTCTTAGTGCTATAGGCAAAATTGTAGTGGTTAAAAAAAAAAAAGTGTAAATCAAGTTCATAATAGTTTCCTTCAAGGAAAGGTAAAGGAAATAAAGTATCCTGAAGTTTCCTGTTAATATTTATATACTTTCTATATTTTTATGGAATATTATACATTATAAAAGAATTAACAGATGATCAATCCAGAATATAAACCATGATCATCATTTAGAATCTGCTTTATTTGCAAACAGAATGAGAGGATGGCCTGAAAGATGTGGTTTAAGAAACAAGTGGTTTAATATCCAAACATGTCTCTCCTGCCACAGGACCATGTAAAGCAGTCACGTGGGAGATAGTGAAAGGGAATGCCAACAGTCAGATGCCCCAATGCCATTTGTCTAGTGTCAGCTTTGCACAGTGTTGCCAAAGGGGGAAAATAGGCATCCTCCTTTATAACGTATGACTCACTTCATTCTCTCCCTCATTTTGGTCCCCAGCACCACCATAAGCACATGGCTAAGCTTGTGTGTAATATATTGCAGTGGTTTAAGGCAAGGACATTAACTCCATCTAGACTTGAATACCAGCTCTGCCTCTCTGGCTGAGTGTCATCAAGAAAATGTCAACCATGTACTTCCTCTATCCAAGTCTGAGACTTAATTTGTGGGACCCAGTAAAATATAAAAATGTGGGACCACTTGTCCAGAAAACAGGAAATCATTGCCACTAAAGGTACAAAAATTAAGGGCTTTTCCCCCCTTTATTCCATGTTCTGTCTAAACTCGTCATGGTGTTTTAATTTGCTGCTTAATATTATTCTAATTTTTAAAATATAAAAAAATTAACTTATTAGCATGAATTATAGCATTCTTCATGTTGTACAATTTGGGAGGACTTAACTCCTTCAGAATCACAGATTACACATGTTGTATTTCACAGCCTGTACATGTTTATGTATTTTGGTTTTTTTTTTTTTAAGTTTATTTATTTTGAGAGAGAGAGATAGAGGGAGACAGAGAGAGAGGGGGAGACAGAGAGAGAAAATGTTTTTAATATTTAATGTTTATTTATCTTTGAGAGAGAAGGAAAGAGAGGGAGACAGTAAGTGAGGTGGGGAAGGGCAGAGAGAAAGGGGACACAGAATCCAAAGCAGGCTACAATCTCCAAGCTGTCAGCACAGAGCCCAACAGGGGGCTCAAATTCATGAACCATGAGATCATGACCTGAGCCAAAATCAGACACTTAACCAACTGAGCCACTCAGGTGCCCGCTGTATTTTGTTCTTAACAGAACAATGGAAATACCACACAAAACTATCCCAGTTTTTCATTACACTTTTTGATATACACCAATTCCACTAATACTCTCTACCTCCATTTACTGATGAGTAAGGAAGGATGACAGGAAAAGGAACCAGGAGTTTCCCTGTCTGTCCTTTTACTTTTGTGTCCTCACATTGAAGCAAGTGATTGGCTAATACAGGGAAGTAATACGGGAGTAAAGAAATATGATAGGGCCCCCAGAAGTGTGTTTCTTTAGAACATCGCTGCCTTCTTTCTGTGTTTGAAACAAGTTCTTATTGAACAGAAAACGTGGCCATGCAGAGGACTCTAGGTGTCCTCCCAGAGTCGGAATGTGGCACAGTCGTATCTCTTACTCCATGTAACCTGGAGCATAAAGGACCCGCTAGAATTCAGTTCTCATGGGGAGTCACAAACACCATATGCCAACATGGAGGCAAGGAATGATGGTGGTCATGAACATTGTGCGTATCTCCTACTCTCATAGGCATCCGCCATTGTTTCAATGCACTTCAGTTACAAAACACAAGTTCAAAATTAAAACTGAGTATCTAGGCAGTGAGAGCAGAGCATTAAATCAAGTGCAGGGTCTTCTAAACATAGTACCCCGTCTGACGACACAGCTTGCTTCTCCGTGAAGCCAGCCCTATCTGTAGCATAGCATGGAACTACTGTTTTGCTTTTTTTGTTCTGTTACCATTCCAATACCCAGCAACAGTGGACTCAGTAAGCACACATTTTTCGCCTGAGTGAATAAATAAATTTTGTATTTAACGCATCTAAGCTTTAGTTTCTTTATTAGCAAACAGGAATTTAAAAAATAAATCAGCAGATAAAGCATCACATGAGGTATTATAAAGTGAAAATTCCAGATTACAAATTATATTCAATGTGGTATAAAATCTAAAATGTCATCTAGATGGAAGCAATATAGTGACGTTTTGAAGCCAAGTCTTTGAGTCTGAGTGCAGAGGTCACGTGACAGAGACAGCACTCAGTTGGATAATCACTTTGATAAAAGGCAAGTTCCATGAGGGCAAGACTTGGTTTTGTTCTTTATTGTACCCTCAGACCCTTCCCTTTTCCTAAATATGGTGACCTATAAATGTGTACTGAATGTAGGAGCACCTGGATGGCTCAGTCAATTAAGCGTCTGACTTCAGCTCAGGTCGTGATCTCACAGTTGGTGAGTTTGAGCCCCACACAGGGCTGTTTGCTGTCAGCACAGAGCCCACTTTGAATCCTCTATCCCCCTCTCTCTCTGCCTTTCCCCCAATTGCACTCTCTCTCCAAATAAATAAACTTTAAAAACAAACGTGAATATATAAATGAGCAAAAAAGTATGACATGATGATCAAGCAAAAGTAAAGTTATATCATTTGGATTTGATGAGGAATGATTCTAAGTGTTGAGTTATTACAAAATTAAATGATAAAAATGAGAGCTTATCAGTGCAAAGTAGCTATCCCTTCCCTGGGGAAAAATAAGTCTTCATTAGAAAGCTTCTCACTTCCTTGATTTCCCAGAAAGTCTTTTCTAAAGATCTACATCTGAGAAAGAAATGGTGCAAGAAGAATAAAAGAGGAAGGTAAAATCAACCCCTTAACACTCTGAATAATAAATGTACAATTATTTCTTTTTAACTAGTCATCAATTATTCTGAAGAGAGTAGTCCTGTTAATATTTACTTATGTCATTGCAAATAAAGTAATCGACCATCCATGACCTATTGGCCTGCTTATGTTTTTAGAGAAAAGCTTTGTCCAGATAGTGATAGATTCCTTCCCTCTGACTCATACATTACCCAGAGACTTCTGGCTTCCCAGAATTTCTGTTCAAAATTTCAAGTCTCTTGGCAATGATCCCTTATTTTTGTAAGAAAGGCTTTACTTTTAAATAAAAACAAATCGTGCAAGAAATTGATCAAAATATATTTCTAGTTCTTGGCATCAAATATTGTTCATGTCAAAACTGCCAGCTTTTGGGGCGCCTGGGTGGCGCAGTCGGTTAAGCGTCCGACTTCAGCCAGGTCACGATCTCGCGGTCCGTGAGTTCGAGCCCCGCGTCGGGCTCTGGGCTGATGGCTCAGAGCCTGGAGCCTGTTTCCGATTCTGTGTCTCCCTCTCTCTCTGCCCCTCCCCCGTTCATGCTCTGTCTCTCTCTGTCCCAAAAATAAATAAACGTTGAAAAAAAAATTTTTTTTAAAAACTGCCAGCTTTTAAGTCGTCATTTTGCATATGCGGGTCATCTGTAATAGGTTGCCTATATTGAACTTGATCATCAGGTAGTTTCTACCTTCTTTACCAAAACTCATCCTCTGTGGTACACTGAGTTGTATGTTTTCATATTAAACTTAGCAATATACGGTTGCCAAAAAATATATATAAATGGTACACATATACACTCTCAATCTCTCCACTCTGAGGTAACCAAAGTTATGAGAGCTTGATCACTGTCTTTCCAAACCTTGTTTATCACAAAGATCACAACGTTCCATCTCCTGAATGCTGCATCTTCCTCTTTTCACTTATAATACATCATGGACATTCCTGAGTTGATACATATAGATCCAACTCATTCTTTTAATAGCTGAGTAATATTTCTTCATGAACAGGCACTGTAACTTTTAACCATTCTCCTATCAATAGACACTCAAGATGCTTCCAGTTTGAGAGTCACTAGAACCGATAAGGTATCAACTATCTATTTATACATAGAATCTTCCATATTGGTGATTTTACATTTTATTAATTCCTAGAAGAGTGCTGTTTCACAACTAGGCTCACATTTACATTGTAATGGAGGCTGAGGACTTACTTTCTAAAATGGTTGTAGCACTCCACGTTCCCACCAGCTCTATTTAAGCAGCTTTCATGTTCCTCCTCTTAATAGCACTGGAAATATATCAGTACTGCTCACTTTTGCATACCTGGGGTGTTTGATTTTTATAAAATGGTATGCTATTGCTTCAGTTTGCTTTTATCTAACAAGAACGGTTAGCATATTTTTAATATGTTTAATGGCCACCATGTCTCTAGTGGTAATGACACTATAGCCCCAGACAGAAGACTAGCAGAATTTCCACCCCTCCCCTTCCTCAATAAAGAACAACTCTAAACCCTCATTTACCTCCCCCCACTCCCAGAAAGTCCTTACCATACACTAAAGGTAGGGAGTTGCTTCACCTGGATAGCCAACAGGAAAGGATTTTATAGATTCATCAAACACAGGTATGAACTGATAATGAATCTTTAACATAGCATCATTTGTAGTTATATTTGCATCTCAAAAAGAATGACCCACAGAAATGAAACGCTGCCAAAGCATTTCTCTGTGTGAAAGCATCAATGTAGTAAGTGTAGACCTTCCCCAATAAGAGAATAAGAGGTAGAGAAGAAAAGTGTTGAGACCTACATTAAAACAAATAGGAAACAAGGATTAGCCATGACGACTGCTGACTTCTCCTACTCACTGCAATAAGCCTGTATACAATAGAATGTTAAAAACAGTAGAACCTTGGACTGTGAAGAACTTGTTCTGCAAGATGAACACTTCTAATACATTTTAACTTGATAAACAAGTGATGTTTTGCAATAAAGTTGTACCTGACACTGAATTTCACATAATCACAATGGAGCCAATAGTTCTTGCAATTCGCTTTGATATACGAGTGCTTTGGATTACAAACATGTTTCCAGAACAAATGATGCTCACAAACCAAGGTTTTACTGTGCATTCAAAATGATGATCATTTCTCTGTAAGGAAATTAATACTAACTCTCTCTAGTCTTTCTTAGTTAATATAGATGATAATTGAGATTGCCATCATTTTTTTTTCCTACATTGGACCAAATGAATAAACACTAATTTAGAAAACTATAAATGGATGGAAGGTTAGATGTATGAATGGATACCTAGGATCAGGCTCTCCCTTGAAAATGGTAGGTTTGACAGGAAAGAAGAGTTTTACTCAAGGCTGAATTTTCCCTCATTTTCTATAGCCAACATGCCACCAGATTTTCTTATTTTTCTCTATTCTTTTTTTTAATTTTTTTTAATGTTTTATTTATTTTTGACACAGAGAGACAGAGCATGAGCGGGAAGGGTCAGAGAGAGAGGGAGACACAGAATCCGAAGCAGGCTCCAGGGTCTGAGCTGTCAGCACAGAGCCCGATCCGGGGCTCGAACCCACAGACCGCGAGATCATGACCTGAGCCGAAGTTGGATGCTCAACCGACTGAGCCACCCAGGCACCCCTTATTTTCTATACTCTTAATAGCTTATAAAAGCCTTTTCAAGCTCACTCTGACTTTCTGTCACGGGGACACTGCTCATAATGTCCTAATTTGATTCCCTAACTCAAATATCTCCAATTCATGGTTTCCACCTTGTTAGGTTCTTGCATTTACAAAGGATTGTCAGAAGACCATCTATATTAAGAACACTTGGGTGCTTAAAAAAAAAAAAAAAAAGGTAGGGTGCTGGGTGGCTCAGTTGGTCAAGTATCCAACTTTGATTTGGGCTCAAATCATGATCTCAAAGCTTGTGAGTTCGAGCCTCACATTGGGCTCTTTGTTGCCAGCACAGAGCCCACTTCAGATCCTCTAGCTGCCTCTCTTTCTGCCCCCTCCCCACTCATGTAGGCTCTCTCTCAAAAACATTACAAAAATGTTTTTTTAAATGTAGATTTGAGGCTACTTCACACAAGACTAAATAAATTCTGAGGAGGCAGCCAGAAAATTGCATTCTTTAGAATTTTTCCAGGTAATTTTTACACTAAATTTTGAAAGGTAAAATTCTAGAGTTTGCTAAGCCATATTAAGTGGCTTGCTGTTGCTTGAACTTACTATTCCTTGCCTTACCCACTTTAAAAAATTCAATTCTACTGTCGATATCCTTCCTGCTTTCTGCCCAAATTATCATTCTTTTTATACCCAATTCATCAGTTTATAATTTTATAATTTATATTTCTGCATGACTTTACAACATTCTGCACATAGACACATAGGCTTATTCTAGCACATGCTCAATGATACTTTATTTCTCTACCTGCAATAATATGTCAAATTGCTTGAGGAAAACTGTTGTATTTTATTTATCTCTATCCTAATACTATACCTCCACATTTAACCAACTATCATTAGTATTCTCATGGCATCTATCATGTAGAGAGCCTACATTTTTCCAAGTTTTATACCATGAATTTCACATGCATTATTTAAAAAAATTCTCAGTAGATTTCATGTCACAGGCTAGGAAAATGGGACTCAGAGGGTGAAATAATATGTTTAAGCTTGAACAAACAGAAAATAAAAGAGCCAGGATTCAAACTCAGTCCTGGGCCCAAAGCCTAATGTTCTTTCCATTGTATTTCAATAAATGTTTGGTTAAATGATTGATAGTAATATATTCTAGCTAATTCTCTAAGATTTAGCAATTAAACAATCATTAATCATTTCTATAAACCTTAAAGCTTCTATTTAAAAAATGCTTTCTTTTTCCTCAGCACATCCTCTCACTAATGTTTCCCACAGAGACTAGCAGAAGAAAAAAAAAAGTTATTTTGTATTTTAAAGAGCTATAATCCCATCCTAGCTTTAAAATGATCTACAGGTTCATCTGAAAATTGCCTCCTTCTTATAATCAGGGCAAGGGGATTAGATGGTTACAGCTTTATTTAATGAAGGAAAAAAAGCAAAAATCAAAAAACAAAAGACACACACACACCCTGAATATTTTTGATTAAAAAAAAAAGAATATCAGTAATAGATAAATTTTAATTACCATTTTGAGGATACACTTGGTATCAGCCTTTATATACAAATCTCTGCTTATCCTCACAGCACTACTGGAAGTTGAATATTACACCCATTTTAAAACAGAATGGGTTCTCAAAAGAATTTTCACCTAGTTAACAAAGCTGGAGATTGTCTCAGTCCAGTTTAGAAACCAGTTTTTTTCTTACCATGCAGTTAATATATTTCCCCCAGGGGCTCCTGGGTGGCTCAGTCGGTTGAGCATCCGACTTCGGTTCAGGTGATGATCTCGAGGTCTGTGAGTTCGAGCCCCGTGTCAGGCTCTGTGCTGACAGCTCAGAGCCTGGAGCCTGCTTTAGATTCTGTCTCCCTCTCTCTCTGCCCCTCCCTGCTCATGCTCTGTCTCTCTCTCTCTCTCTCTCTCTGTCAAAAATAAACATTTAAAAAAAAGTCAAAAAAATATTTTTCCCCCCGATATCTAAGGTTTTTCAATTCTGCTGCACTGCCTGTGAGCATTCACCCAAACCACCTGGCTCAACCAAAGGTCAAACACACTGCTCACACATTAATATCATACCCAAATGAAACAGCAAGATAATTTGATACATGCTTAACAACATGGCTCATTTTTCTGCTACATGGTTATTAGACAAATGTTGAACAGGCATGTAAATGACTATAATCACATTTATTTTACCAAGGTATTCTTAGCCCAATCTGAAGGAAAACAGGAGTAGTTGGACAGAACAAGCAGTTTGTTCAAATTTCAAAGACCCACGCACCTCCGTTCCTTCAAAGAATCAGTAGTAGCTAGAGCTACCTTTTCCATCTGGTTGGGAGTACAAAATGTTGCTTCTTTCCTTCCCAGAAGCCACTCTCCAACATTTAAGTGGAATTCTCCAACCTCCAAAAAAAGCCCCAGTCCCTAAGGTATAAATTAATTGGAACAGACTCTTTCCTTTAGACCTGGTGCTTAGAAGTAAGCAAAGACCACAAAAACTGGTACCTGGGGGTTTTGTTTACCAACCCTAATCAATTTTGAATTATTAGAATTCCAGCACGGTGGGGGGAGAGAAACAGATTTGGGGGGAGATAAATCTAGTTGATTTGGTCTCTGAAAGGAGGAGTTGTAGAACCAGGGTCAAACAACTTACCTATTGTAAGTCTCATTCTCAAAAGAGACCAATTTTCTACCTCATACATCCGGCTTTGCCTCCAAAAGTTAATTGTCCATTTGCTGCCACCTGGCTGGTTCTCACCCCACCCTCCACTTTGCTTTCTCTGAAACGCTCCTATTTTCAGCACATCTTTATTGCCAACTCCTTTACAATAGTTTCTATACTTACTGAAGATTATAGCTGAGCATCAGAGAAAATTAGAAACACGCACAGAGGAATACACTAATCAGTGTTCTATAATTAAAGATTGAGATGAAAAGACTGGACAAGATGAATTTGAACAAAAATGCTACTCTTCCTGAGAAGCTAAGATGTAGTGTGAAAAGCAGGAGTCCTGGGCACTATGTAGAACTAAAGACAAGCCACAAATTGGGATAAGATACTTGTAAAACCAAAGTATTAGAATCTAAAATATTAAAGCTCCTAAAAATCAATAATAAAACTAGGAATGGCTGAAAATATAGGAAGTCATTTCACAGAAAAAAAGGGAACTCAAACGGCAAATAAATGTACGGATAGACACTCAGCTTCATTAGTAATCAGAAAACTCCAAACTAAGAGCATAATGAGACACCACTTTACACCCACTGGATTGGCAGAGCGTCTGAAACACTAAGTGTAGAAGAGGATGAACATCAATAAAGACATTTATTCTTGGTAGAGTAGAATTTGGAAAAATCCTCGGGAAACGCAGTTGGCAGCATCTTGTAGAGCTATACTTTCTTATACTCTATGACCCAGCAATCCCCCTTCTAGGCCTAAGTCCTGTATACTAGGAGACAGGCCTCGGTGTATATTTCTTGAACCAAGAAACATGTACACACAGTGTACCAGCATTCTCCGTAACAGAGAAAAGTGAATGGAAAAAAGTGAAAAGGACACAATTATCCACTGATGGGAAAAATGGATGTTACGGCATATTCAAAGGATAGTATACCTTAGAACAGTAACAATGAATGTCCCTTAGCTGATAGTAAACCTGAGTGACTCCTAGAAACACACTGAGTTTTCTTGCCTGGGAGCTTCTTTAAAAACACAAAATGGGATCATCTTGCATGTTTTCTGACACTTGCTTGGGATGGGAACCTGACTTAGGGCTGAGCAAATTTCACTTAAAGGGAGCTGGTAATTCCTTTAACTCCACCTGCCCAAGACCTCCAGCTGTTTTTGATTATATGTTGTTCAGATGTATATGTTATATATACTAAAGGCAAGGCAATGATAAAGCACTAAATTACACTAATAGTATCTCTAGAGGAGACGTAGAAAAAGGGAAGATCACAGCAGTACCTACAATGCCTTGGTAACACCTTAATTATTGAGTGGTAGATCATAGGGATTTAGTTAGTTATTACATTTTATGTTTTATGTTCATACTTTTTATCTATTGAGTAGTACCCTTCACAAACACTTTCAAGCACGGAATAAAAGAAAGAAGAAGGTAGAAGAGGAGAGGAGGATGGAGAAAAGGAGCAAGAAGAGTGCGACAGGTAGGATTCCTGATTCCATAGCTCCAGACCTCGGTTCAAGTCCTGAGTCTGTAACATCTCTGAGACTCTCTGTGTTGAACTAGAAAATGAAAATTTCACTTCAAGGGCTGTGATGAGCTGCAAATGAGATTAATTCATGTGATACCCTTAGTTATTTCTACTGTGCACTCCTATTTTGGTCTATACCTCCCCCCCACCTCCCCAAATCCTCGTTCTCTCCTTAGAAGGAATAGAAAACTGAGGGGTGAAGGGGAAAAGAGAGGGTGGAACTAATCGCTATTTGTTTAGGCAGGACACTGCCCACAACTGTAAAATAAGTGACATCTACCTCAGTGGCCTCTCAGATCTCAACCTCTCAGACACCTGATGACTTTAGAGATTACAGAATACGACACACCCAACTCTTTCCTTCAAGGTTTAAGTCAAAACCCAGTGCTTTCAAAGACTCCGTGTGTTTTTTCAGGCCCTTGTTAAAATCACCATTAGGTATGAATGCAACTCCCTGACCAACGGAAGATTAAACCACCTTCTAAGGGAGGATTTTGTTAACTAAAATTGACCTCTAAGTGGTAAGATGTGAGCTGAAAGCATTTATGAGCACAGTTGCTCCCAAACCCCTACTCATCCTTACCTCCTCTGCCACTGGGGAGAAAAAACAAAACTAGTCAGCTTGGCAGCTGCCAAGGACCCACATCTCTGACAAGAGAGGTTTTAAAGGCTCAACAAACACAAACATTCATAAATCCAGAAACTCTGAACATCAGTGGTGAGGACTCCTGGTTAATCATCCTGCCTTAGAAAGCCAGGTGAGTTTAGCTCAGTTATTTTCAACATGGGGAGATTTTGGCCCCAGGGAACATTAGCAATTCTGGAGACTTTATAGTTTCACAAGCGAGGGGTGGTAATTACTGGCATCCAGTGGGTGGAGGGGCCATGGATGCTGGCAACCTACAACACACGGGATAGACCCAACAACAAAGGATTATACGGCTTTAAAATGTCAACAATTGCTACCGATGAAAAACCCTGGTTAGCTGTACATGAGCCCCATTGGGCTGCCTTTTGTCTGACCAGGGAGGCCCGAGCAAGCTGTGTATTGGAAAGGAATTTTATGTCATGGGGCTCATAATACCTTAATGCAGGGTTATTAAGCCAAAGTTCCATGGATTGGCTTAAGGCAGTTCATAAAACCCGTGAAATTACATGCAAATTTTGTTCATATGTGAAGCTTTTAAAACAAGGGTCTAAAGTTAAAAAACAACAACAACAAAACTTTTTGGAAGCCTGTACACAAGACTCACGTGTCTTTTAGTATTTCTCCCATAAGACTGTTAAAGGGTCTAAAATTTTTAACAAATCAATGTTTTTAAAATAGTGAGATTTTATTTTGGACAGAGATGTAAGAAGATGGTGTTTATAGTAAGATCTGGGTTTGAAATTCAGCCAAATGACCTTTGAGTCTCTGTTTCCAAATCTATAAAATAAAAATTCTATTCAATTATTTCAATTTAATTAATACTATTTAAGTCACCTGGCCACAGCAGGCACTTAGTAAACAGTAGCTTCTATTATTTTATTGTTAAAAGTAATTGAGTTTTGGGGGCCCCTGGGTGGCTCAGTCGGTTAAATGTCCGACTTCGGCTCAGGTCATGATCTTGTGTTTTGTGAGTTCGAGCTCTGCGTTGGGCTCTGTGCTGGCAGCTCAGAGCCTGGAGCCTGCTTCCAATTCTGCATCTCTCTCTCTCTCTCTGCCTCTTCCCTGTTCACGCTCTCTCAATAATAAATAAACGTTAAAAAAAAATTTTGTTAAGTAATTGAGTTCTAAAGCTTTGCCCGTAGAAGGCTGTGGATGGATGGCATGTAACATAACCACTCAGTAATATTATAGGACTTATTTATTAATCAGATGAGTCATTAGAAGGAAAAGCAGATGTGTGTAGAGATCTATAAAGTGTTTCAATACCTACCTCATCCCCACCCCCCCACCCCCCCACACACACACTGAAATGGATAGGGGGCATTCAGAGAAAGGAAAACAGAGGCACAAGATCCGTAGTAATTTACCAAATAGGCAGACTCAAATCCAGATGCTCAGATTCTAGAGCCCAAGTCCTTCTCCCTATGCCCTCTAGAAAGAGCAGACCCTTTGGTATTCAGACACATAGCAGACATGTTTTGATGGAACAATAACCCAGAGGATGAAGTGCTTTTTTAGGAAGGATCCCAGGCAAGCATGGGAGCTGGAAGTTTACATAGAGAGCCTTATAGAAAGGAAAAGTCCCACAGAGAGGAGACATTTGTTGAAAATGGGGAGAGTAAAAGGTCTACTTCAACCAGTTCCAACTTCTTTAAAGCCAAGCCTAGCTGTTCAACCTTGAAAGCCACCCCTGTTCACTTTCCACTCTCTTCTAGCCCTGAAGCTCTTCTCCTAATTGCCACTGTAGTCTCTTTTGATTTTCCTCTTTCCTGCTTACTCAGAGCTCCCAATGTAAAAGTTAAAGACTAAGCAGGGACACAGTGCGTATTGACACGTGGGGAAAAGAAGAAAGTCCGAGACGAATAAGACCAGATGTCTCCTGATTTGATGTGTCGATTGCCCAACCCACTAAGGAAAATAAAGTTTATTGCATTCATCTAGAAAATCACTTAGAAAAATGATCTAGAAAGTTGAGAATGCCGTTCCTGGGGTTTCCATTCACATAGCCAATAATTTTTTTTTTTATTCAACTAATATTTATTGAGTGCCTCCAACATGGTCCAGGGACTGTGGTAATGACTAATCCACACTGAAAAAGATTTTTGACCCATTTCAGCAGGTTCAAAGTACTGCCAAGCGGAGAAGACACATGGTCAATAGATAACCCCAGCTTCATTATTATAGCCACAATAATTAATTAGTTACAGTTGTAAGAGAATCTATGTATTAAAAGCACAAGGATCTATGAAAGCATATGAAAGGGACACAATCAACTCTTGCTTATCTGTTTTGATAGGCTTTTCCAAGCGATTTAGCAAAAGAAGGAGTGGAAGAACGTTCCTGGCAGAAAGAAATAGATCTTCAAAGACAAAGTGGGGGGTGGGGGAAGAGGGATAAAGAAAGATAACTTGTTACTAAGTTACACTATGTGGAAACATTTATGCTACCCCAGATGTTTGAAAGACTTCAAAGAGTTTTTTAGCTTTTCCCTCTGATAAAATGCAAAATAAAAAATGGGTCCTTCAACTCTCCATTATCAATAATTTTGTGATTATGTGAACCAACGTCAGGGTTAAAAGGAAAACCACAAAAAAAAAAAAGTTCAAGGAGGAAATAAAAGCCTTCAAGGGTGAATTGAACATATGAGCCTATTTAAAAAATATGTTTCTGTTTCTACTAATAGGTCATTTTCACCTGTTCCTGCGGGCCCAACTGGCCTTGGTTGTCTGCTGCAGCTCTTGAACAATGGAATGAAAGATCACTGTAGTTTGATCCCTAGGATGCAGAGGTGACCAAAGGGTCAAAGGAACAGAAGCTGGGCCATTACAGAAACGGGTAATCCTCAAACAGGAAAATCCACTCCCAGATCATCTGGAGGCAAATGGAGACCAGCTAGGCTCAGGGAATCACCAGCTGGGTTTCTATTTGAAGTGTGTAATCATCGAATACACTCAAAGCCAGACCCCACATGGAAACCTTGTGGCTAGCCATATGTTGGGGACACCTTTGGTGTTTACTAATGCCCCAGGACTGTGAAGCAGAAGATCCACGAGAGAAAACACACGGACTCTGAACCGAGAATGCGAGAAGATTGGAAGAGAGCCCCTTTTGTTTGTGGGTAAGTGATCAAGGCTGGAAGCTTTTCAACAGTGAGCTACCGTGCTGAACACAGAAAACTAAACCCTTTCAAGTAAGCCTGTTCAGGTTACACAGTGTATCTTGAGGAATCAGCCTACTCTTAAGAAATTGTATGGCATTGTTTCATATTTTACTTTTCCTAGCCAGCTTAGTTAAAAAATAATAAAATCACAAAAAAAAACACTTTATGTTATCATGACAAAAAAATGACACAATCACTCTGGATTTGAGAGGATTGATTACAAGCATTTCTGAAAACAGAGCTGTTTTCCTTTTTCTCCCCAAAAAGGCTTTGAGGGAAACAGAAGACTAAATATGTTTCCTGGACACAAGGAAAATCTGATGAAAGCCATTTTTCATTTTATTTCCATGCTGTGAATGAATATTCAGGCTATTCATACTACCACAGCAATCTGGTTCTCAAGTTAAACCACCAACCGCCAGTCCATAGGGGTGAAAAAAACTATTTTTATGCGCTGTGACATTTTTAACTTGTAAAACATTTCAAATGTAGGTGGTAGTTCTCACAGTCTAGTATATTTTTGGAATTTCATAATCCTCCTAGCCAGAGTTCAGGGGCTGCTTTTTTTCAACATTTTGGCATGTCGTGGCCTTTTCTTCATAATAGTGCCATGTTTAAAAAATAAATCTTTTTTCTCACTGCTCTTCCAGTCCTCCTGTTGAAAGGCACTGGGATGGGAAACTGCACACACACACATTCACACTTGAACCCACCTTTCTCCCTTTACCTCTTCTCCCCTCTTTTTCCCCTCTCTTCCGTCCTTTTCTTTTTCCCTTACTTTCTTTCGTGTTTTTCTCCCTCACATAGATTTCTAAGAATAAACTCGGTTTTCAAAACTCCAGAGTTCTATTTCAAAATAAAATTCTTGATCCCTTCATTTTAGTTATGCTGGTCAATGGTTAATTAAATCAGCTTCATTTATATTTGATTGTGAATTACTTGTATTAATCATGTGAGCGAGGAGTTAAACTTTAGAAATGTGTAATTAGCAAAGTGATGCTAAAATAACTGGCTGAAATGGAAGAATCTATTTTTTTCTTTTATAGAACCCAATGAATGATACGTGGTTTATTTTCTCTAAATTGAAGCACACTCTGAAGGAATGGATCACACACACTATGTAATAAAAGGACAACCAGAGGTAAGATCATAGAATTCTAACTACTCGCAGGCTATGGGGTCCAGACAGGTCTAATACAGCAATCAAGAAATGAATACTCCATATCTACTGGGTTGCAGCCACCTCCCAAAGTAACTTCTATTGTTGACCATATTCAGTTGTTAGCAAATTATTTCTTACATTAAAACCAGTCTCGGGGCGCCTGGGTGGCGCAGTCGGTTAAGCGTCCGACTTCAGCCAGGTCACCATCTCGCGGTCCGCGAGTTCGAGCCCCGCGTCGGGCTCTGGGCTGATGGCTCAGAGCCTGGAGCCTGTTTCCGATTCTGTGTCTCCCTCTCTCTCTGCCCCTCCCCCGTTCATGCTCTGTCTCTCTCTGTCCCAAAAATAAATAAACGTTGAAAAAAAAAAAATTAAAAAAAAAAAAAAAAAAACCAGTCTCACTTTCCTACCTCTAACCTCTGCTAGTCCCAGTTGTACCTTTCACAGCAACACGGGGTGCTGCAAAGCCAGCATGGACCCTCTTTCCCCAAATGTAAACTTCCGTTTCTTCATCTCAAGCCTGAAGTGTTTTTGCCTCAAGATTTCCTCATCTGTCATGATTTTAAGACACCCTACTATAGCGGTAGGCTTCTTTTGAGAGTGTTCTAGTTTATTAATTTTCTATCTGTTGCCATGTGACCATCAGAACCTGTTCATTTACTGGGATGCCTAGGTGGCTCAGTCAGTTAGGTGTTTGACTTCGGCTCAGGTCATGATCTCACCATTTGTGAGTTCAAGTCCCATCCATGTCCGGCTCTGTGCTGAATGCTAGGGAGCCTGCAGCCTGCTTTAGATTCTGTGTCTCCCTCTCTCTCTCTGCCTCTCCCCTGCTTGCACTCTCTCTCAAAAATAAACAAACATTAAAATAATTTTAAAAAAAACTGTTCTAATGACAACTAGCATTTGTCATGTTTTTGTTGTTGTTTTTGTTTTTAAGTTCTATTCAACCTTTATTTAGTGAGAGAGAAACTTAGTATCAATTATTATAAATTATTTTTTCGTGATATTTAGAAATGTCAGTGATCCCCCTTGACTTTTTTCCTTGAGCCCTCCCCCAAATAAGCTCCATTTAGAGTGGTATTTAATTTCCCAAAGATTTCTTAAAGTGAAAGAACAGAAGTTGAATTTATCACAGCATTTCCTTTACAATTCCCCAATTAGGTCTTTTACTGGCCATGCTGACATCAGTTTTCCTCTCTCTCCCTGCTAACTTTATTCACCTTCTTAGCTATTGCCATTTTTCTCCCACCTCTGATTTTTCATTCATCCCTCCTACTCCCAAAACCCCTCTCCCATTTTTCGTCAGAGTAATTTAGTACTGTCTTACTTCAATCTCCAACACCCCACACACCACCCCCTGCACTACTGTTTTTAAGAGTGCCAGAGACCATTACAATGATGATGACGATTTTGTGTGTGAGTGCTCAGCAAACCAAAGAGTCTATAGTCAGTACAGCTCACCCGTCTTAGAAAGAAATGGGAGACCATAAATAACCCTTTTTCTGTCACAGGTTCAGATTCAAAGAAGAGATTTCTTACATGCTCTGGTGCTGGATCATTTTCCTTTTGACAGTTATGTTAGCAGTTGCTGGTGCAAACCAGAGTTAACTACAACCATGTTTCTGGCTATTTCCAAAGAATGGATTTTTAACACCTCTCCTAGACTGGCTGTCTAGGAAGTTGCCAGCGTGGTAGATCTTGGTGTTGGCAATGACAACATAAAACAAGATGATGTAACCTGATTAGTAAAGAAGACAATGGCATTCTGTACTCTATAATTGGCCATGATATTCCAATAACTAAATAGTTGTTGGATTAGTTTGATCCTGATGCAGTTTGCTCAATATTTTTTTTTTTATGTCAATTGCTGACACCATTATGCACTCATGAAACTGATTTTTAAACTCAAGTACCTAATAATTTACACCTAAAATTCTTCTTGCTAGTAGTTTGGGACTTAAACCCTAACCTAGAGGGATACATTTAAAATCAATTCAGATGGGTGCCTGGGTGGCGCAGTCGGTTAAGCGTCCGACTTCAGCCAGGTCACGATCTCGCAGTCCGTGAGTTCGAGCCCCGCGTCGGGCTCTGGGCTGATGGCTCAGAGCCTGGAGCCTGTTTCCGATCTGTGTCTCCCTCTCTCTCTGCCCCTCCCCTGTTCATGCTCTGTCTCTCTCTGTCCCAAAAATAAATAAACGTTGAAAAAAAAAAAATCAATTCAGAGACATTATATGTATTTATTCCTTTTCCCAGATATGGATCATTGCAATTTTAACAAGTAGATGTCAATGTTCTTATATAAAACCCTGATTTTCTTTTAATGTTTACCAGGGCAGGACAAAACATGATCTGGCACAACAATTTAAGGCTTCTGTCCAGTGTAACACCCATCTATCAGAAGAAAACCCAGCTATTCAAAAGTGAAGAAAATATTTATAGATATTAATAGGTATAAAACACTCATGTGATTTTTAAAATCAGAAGATTGAATCATTGGGGCACCTGGGTGGCTCAGTCAGTTAAGGGTCCGACTTCGGCTCAGGTCATGATCTTGTGGTTTGTGGGTTCGAGCCCCACGTCGGGCTCTGTGCTGACAGCTCAGAGCCTGGAGCTGGCTTCAGATTCTGTGTTTCCTTCTCTCTCTGCCCCTCTCCTTCTCATGTTCTGTGTGTCTCTCTCTAACATAATAAACATTTTTGAAAAAAGATTGCATCATTTATGTCCCGAGACATTATCAGAGGTGTATCCACTGCATTTTTTTTTTAAGTAGAGGATCTCTTCTGTAGTTCAAAATCCTTAAGAAGTGGAAGAAAACGACAATAAACAAAGCAAAGCTTATGTGCCAAGTATAGTTCTATGTTTCAAAGACTTCCTAAACAGGTGGAATACAACAGGACAGTGCTGAAAATGATACAAATAACTCTTCATCAGAATTTCACATCTATGTCATAACACTAAAGAAGATTGGGACAAACTAGAAATGATTTATTTGAAACAAAAACTATAGTTTACTATCTCCTAAAAACAAAACAAAAACAAACAAAAAACAAAGCAGGCCTTTCAAAATGATTTATCATTGTTATCTAATAAGAGATGGGATTATTTCAAGATGAAGAAGTCAAAAGAAACTATTTGCAGTTACATCATACATGTCCCTTCACATTCTCAAGGCAGGTATAAACTTGGAAACAGTTTATCAACAGCATGAAAAATTTGCACAAAAGTCTATTTGGGAAATCAATGATAATACCAGGAATGCACTTTGTGTAATCAAAGTCTTTTTAAAATAAGATTATGACAAAGATCAAGTGTAAAATAAAGTTCAATAATTTTTCAATTTTTCAGTAAGGCTAAATTTTGTTTATGAAGTATTTAGTTTCTTTAATACATTAGTATTTATTGTCTATTAAAATTGGGTGGTTTTTTTTTTAATGTTTATTTATTTTGAGAGAGGCAGAGACAGTGTAAGCAGGGGAGGGGCAGAGAGAGAGGGAGACAGAATCCTAAGCAGGCTCCACGCTGCCAGCGCAGAACCCAATGAAGGGCTCAAACCCATGAAACTGTAAGATCATCACCTGAGCCGAAATCAAAAGTCCACGAGTCGGATGCTTAACCAACTGACCCACCCAGAAGCCCCTAAAATTGTTTTAAAGGGGAATACATCATTTAATTTGTTTCATGTTCTGTTTTAACGCTTACTTCTTATACTGAAAATGTATTCAATGTTTTTTCACTATTGCAAAATAAACCTTAAACACCTTTTTTTGGCACTATGTGAAACAAATACTAACTAATGTTACCAGTAATTACTATTTTGATCAGGTCTTGTAACCACTAGAATGGTGTTTTCTTTGGTTTGGTTTTGCACTAGCAGCTGCCTATGCAGTGAAACATATTCTCATTCAAATCACACTCCATTAGCATTAAATTCAACAGACACTGTAAAAAAAAAATTAAATGCTTAGAAATGTATTTCCCATTTCCTTGATTTTGCAAGTCAGCAATCTTATCACAAAAGTTCGGTGAAGATTCATGGATTTCTAGTGGTCACTATGTTTTTTTTTTTTTTTTTTTCAATTCTTACAAACTCTAATAATCAATTTTACATGGAAAATGATATTAAATCTTACTGGAAGTCAACAAAATAAAATTTCATTTTTACTGCGTTAGATTGGAAAGTTTTACAGTATGGATAACATCTATATGTATGGCATAGGTCACCATATATTGGAGTGTCATTAATCTCTTTTGATGCTATTATGCATTATTCATTGCAATTTTAAAAGTGTATTATCTTTGGGGCATCTGGGTAGCTTAGTCGGTTGAGTGTCTGGACTTTGGCTCAGGTCACGATCTCGCAGATTGTGGGTTCGAGTGCAGCATAGGACTCTGTGCTTATGGCTCAAAGCCTGGAGCTTCTTTGGATTCTGTGTCTCCCTCTCTCTGCTGTTCCCTGACTTGCACTCTGTCTCTCTCTCAAAAAATAAACATTAAAACTATTTTTTTAAGTGTATTATCTTTACCAGAAATATTTTTGCTGTCAGTAATACTAAAATCTATCAGTAATACTAAACATGTTTTCTGGGATACATGTAGAAGTCAGTTCTTTGCAGTGTCATTGTGAACAGTTTATTAAGCCACATTAGCCCATGCTATGGAATAGTCTTTGGCCATTCAGAGGACCAAAGGAGAGATTCTACACATCCTTTTTCAAAGATCTCCTTTTTATCCTTGGAGTCTCCCTGTGAGCACCTATTAATGCAGAAACTTTTCATTTTGATCATATTTATTGTAAAGTATTTCTCAGATGACACCTTTCCATCAGATCACACTCCCGACCTGAACACTTCTCTAGCCCCTCCAAAAATAAGCAAACTTGTCCTTTAAAAAAAAAAAAAAAAAAGTTATGTTATCCAAAACGTCTTAAGACAAGTGGAAAAGAAGGTACCTTCTACCCCTTTTTGACATACTAATCATTTTCCCAAGTTTGAAAAGAAAAGAGTTTGCATTTACTTCTACAAGCTTGCTCTTTTTAAATTATTTAATGGGCCACTGAAATAATGGCCATGGAGTCTGGGGGACTTGTCTTCTGGCTGACGTGTTCATCGACAATGTTTAGAGTTCCGGAATGCCTCGGGGAAATAAATACTTTCAAAACAGCCTCTCTTTAATATCTGTTTCAAGGGAAAGAGGGACATTGGCGATGCTGAGACGAGGAGATTTTTATTTCCATAATTTAGTTTGAGTGTCTCAAAGCACAGTTAGTTTGATTTGTCTTCTTACGTTCCGGACCACAGGTGTTTCCCATTAAGACAAGCAAGCTGACTTTAACGGAATCCAGCAGCGCAGTGGGCACAGAATGCCTTCTGTGAACTGCCAATAATTATTTGTCCTGGCTTTGTTTCTGGAGATTCTACTTAAATTGGTTCAAAAGCTGATAATCTGTTTCATCCCTAAAGATTAACCCCTTAAAAAAAAATGAGTGTGCTTCCACATAATTGGACTGAATAAAAGAGCTCTCTTAATATCGTTGTTAAATTAGAGAATGATTTTTAAAGTGTGATAAAAGGAGGCTTCGGAAGAGCACTCAATATGTAGCACCGCTAATAAAATAGCTTCATCAATTCGCTCAGTCTTTGCAGCCGACAATGGGATGAGTTATAAATCTAAACCGGCTAGTACCTAAATGCTCATATTATAAAACATGCTGACTGCTGACTCTGCTTTAGAATATGAATTTAAACTTAAGACATCATTTACCAACTTATTCTAATTTGCAGTCCTCTGTGAACCAAGATGTACTTTTAAGAATTTGCTTCTCAGCAATCCCCTGGTCCTAAAGTGGCCACAGTCTCTTCCCAAAGAGTGGATAGATGGACATACTTCAACACCCATTGGATTTGCTCAGACAATGCTAGTTGAATTGCAATTTTACTCTAGCTCACTTACTTTCCTTTCATTTGAACTGCATTTATTGGCAGCTTCTACAGAGGGCTTGCGTGAATCCACACTCTTTAATTTTTTTTTTCAACGTTTATTTTGGGACAGAGAGAGACAGAGCATGAACGGGGGAGGGGCAGAGAGAGAGGGAGACACAGAATCGGAAACAGGCTTCAGGCTCTGAGCCATCAGCCCAGAGCCCGACGCGGGGCTCGAACTCCTGGACCGTGAGATCGTGACCTGGCTGAAGTCGGACGCTCAACCGACTGCGCCACCCAGGCGCCCCGAATCCACACTCTTTAAAGATAACGGAACTGGAAAGAAAATCTGCACTTCTTTACTGTCTCTGAATAGAAAGTAGATCCCACATAGACAACTTAGCTGGTTTAGGAATATTAAAGTCACCACTCCAAGTTAGTCATTTGAAGTATAGCTCTTGGAAGAGTCTCAGGAAGACTTATCAGGACGAGACAATTTTGAAGATAAAACTAAGGCTATATTGAATTAACATTATTCCTTATTTTTTCAACCAATAAATTTGTACTACACTATGACTAATATGTATTAATTAGCCTTCACGGGTTTAGTTTAAAAGCATATATTTTAGTACAAAAAATTAATACATTTGTCATCAACACTAGTAAAATAAAAACTAATTTAGAATCAAGATTAAAATTAAGACATTATGTGAGGCTTAACTCAGCTACTATCATTTATTTTGTAATCCATAGTCCACAAAGATGCTTGAGGAGCCATTGGACCCCAGACAGGAAGATAGAAAGAAAGTACCTACTGATTTTAAATTAGTTTACTTGTCAGATTCAGAAAAACTTCCAGGAGACTTAGACTTAGCAAGGGTTATTCAGAACTACTGCAGAGAATCTTGGAATCATAGAGAATGAAAATATTATAAACAATATAGAAAAGCAGAGGTCCAATTTTTCAAAACAAGGGGAAAATACAAGATTCTTAAAACTATGGGCACTAACTATATTTCTGTGGAAAAACTGTGTGATACAGTAATTAAGCAAATGCTTTGCATACACTAACAGTATAAAGAGGGGATTCATAAAAATCAGGGACATCCAGAAGATTAAGTCAAACTAAGTTAAACACCATTTCCTTTTTGACAGGGTTACTAGCAGTTAATACAGTGAATACTAGAGAATATTTTGCCTTCAAACAATCTATTATCTCTAAGAATAATGTAAGAAATGATAAGTTAAAAAAGACTTGGGGGCCATATGACAACTGCCATCAAGGACTATGACAGCTAAAACTTTATGGTCTTCCTATCTTCATCCTCTGCTTACAATGCATGACTTCGAATTTCCTGACTTCATCCGTTTCTCCCTCCAGCAATGGATGTAATGACGAGCACCATACATACAGCTCCACTTGGGTCTGTGGCTTGCATTCGCACCTCCCACCATGGGATTTTTCTGCGGACTCCACCCTGAACATTCATTTGGCACTCCCACAGGCACAACCCAGAATTTCAGAGGATTAACACCATTGGAGGCAAAACACTGACCACTGGCCTACAGGAGCAAATTGACAAATACATCCTACCTGGTCCTAAGATGCATTTCACACAGATTCTCACACTCTCGCACAGAATTGAGGAATTATTCGCCAGTAATAGAGCCAACCCGATAATACATTCTCCTACTGGTTCTATCTCCTTCTCTGCTCTGTGACCCTTTCTTCCCCCAAGCCTTTCTAGGCCTCACAGTTTTTCTAACCTAGTTTGGTCGCTTGAATTGTTCTCGGCACCTGGATCTTTCTTATAAAAGATCTCAGGCTACATCCAAATTTCACTCATCCGAAAGGTAAATGTGCAAAACAAAAAATGTTAGGTCTTCATAGCACATCTAATTATCATCCTCCTTCTTTCTCTAGTTGCCCACATTTAAGTTCCCATACCATCACCAGCCACTACACAACAACAGTCTGACCACAACATAGCTCTAAAAGTCTTCCTCCAACACCATCAAGGACATCTAATTGCCAAGTAAAATGGACACCTGTCAATTTTATTCATTGATTTTTGGTTCTTTGACAGGCCGCACAATCTTAAGACTGTTTAGATTTTGCTGACGCCATGCTCTCCGTTATTTTTGTTGTATTTTAGTATCCCTAACCACTCCTTTGTAGGTCTTGTATTGTATTCCTTCTCTGCCTGCCTATGTTACATCTGCACAGGTTTTCTTCTCCAGCAGCAAGGTCATTCACACTCCTACTTTGAGCAATAGTCTGTCCCATCTGTTTATGCACCCAAATCTTTCTAGAACTGACTTCATAGAAGAATTTTAACTTCATTTCATCTAGCTCTATGACCCATAGGCAATAAAAGTTTAATATGTTCAAAACTTGTATTCATGATTTTCCCTAAGCTCTCTCATAAAATTGCCTTTCCTCTACCCTTTTGCATCTCCACTGTTTGCCTACTGTCATAAGTCGATCCAGTCAGAATCACTGGAGTCATTGATTCTTTTCCTCTCAAACTAATTAAAGACTTAGAGATTCATCTTCTAAATAGTGCTTGACTACATCTCCATTACCATTTCCCTGATATTGTCCTCTGTTACTTGCATTATCACAATATATTCCCTAGAAGTTAATTATAATATTTATCATATCCATCACTTTTCCTAAGGGAAACTGTGCTTATAAAAGGGGCAGCTCCGTGTAGTGATGTATATAACCCTGTTTCCTCTGCTTATGATTTGACTTGGGTGGGGAGTATACAACCTAATGTCAAAAAACACCTTCAGGGGTGCCTGGGTGGCGCAGTCAGTTAAGCGTCCGACTTCAGCCAGGTCACGATCTCACGGTCCGTGGTTCGAGCCCCACGTCGGGCTCTGGGCTGATGGCTCAGAGCCTGGAGCCATGTTTCCCCCGTTCATGCTCTGTCTCGCTCTGTCCCAAAAAAAAATAAAAAAACGTTGAAAAAAAAATTAAAAAAAAAAAAAAAACACCTTCAGAGTCTGATGTGAAGAGCTAAGTTTAAGTTGGGTTACCCAGATTTCTAATGTAAAGGCATTGTAGAATATGAAGAGAATCATCCAGTAAACTAGAGGGGCAGGAAATAAAAGGACTGCCAATGTAGAAACAACCTAAGAGGACATAATGGACTATTATTAAGCTAAAGTTACAAGGAGGCCAATGTTACAAGTGCGGAGAAAGCAGGAGGCAGAGGATAAAGCAGAAGGTGACAAAAAATCTCTGGAGGCAAGATTAGACCTACTGAGATGCACATGGAATAAAACATTAGAGTTGAGTTACATTATTAGGGACATACTTCTGTGAAGTCTTGACACTAAGGTCTAGTACAGTGTCTATTACAGTTCCTGTTCTTACATGTGAACACAGGTAAGAAACCCCATTACCTTTGTTTCTTACAACCAAATAGGTCTACCCAGGGTATATTCACTGGTTTGGCATTCCCTGCTCTCTCACTCCCAATATCCAACACAGATAGTGTGATGTCAAGTAATACACCTACTCTAAGCTGTTCCCCTGCTTTATTCTCTCCCCATATTAGCGAAAGGCGGTGTAAGTTCCTAAGCATGTCTTCTGAGATCTGACCTCCGTGTGGCTCTCCAGACTCTTATCACTCCTTCCTCCCTTTCCCCTCATAATTCGTACTCAGGCAACACTGCCTTAGAATATGCTCTTTCACCACAGTGTGCTTTCGCTCCTACTGTTCACGATTACCAAAATGTTTAATTTTCTCTTCCAGATGATTTTATTCATGTGCAAAACACTGTTCATGTGTAACTGAATTTAGCTCTTTCCTATCATCTGTACATAGACTTTTTTTTGTTTTTTAAGTTTATTTTCAAGAGAGAGAGAGAACGCGCGAGCATGAGCAAGGGAGGGGCAGAAAGGAGACAGAGGATCTGAAGTAGGTTCTGTGCTGTTAGTACAGAGCCTGACGTGGGACTCAAAATCACGAAATGTGACATCATGACCTGAGACAAAACCAAGAGTCAGACGTTTAACCGACTGAGCCACCCAGCACCCCTGTACATAAACATTTTGTAATGGATACCACATTGTATTTATTTATTTATTCATTTTAAATTTTAGTGTTTATTCATTTTTGAAAGGCAGAGAGAGCATAAGCAGGGGTGGGGCAGAGAGAGTGGGGGACACAGAATCTGAAGCAGACTCCAGGCTCTGAGCTGTCAGCACAGAGCCCGACGCGGGGCTCGAACTCACGAACTGAGATCATGACCTGAGCTGGAGACGGCTGGCCAACCGACTGAGCCACCCAGGTGCCCCCCACATTGCATTTAAATTAGCAGGCTTCCTCCATCTCTGTCCCTCTTCAATAGAATATGACCTAGCAATTGCCTCTTTTTTATCCCTAGAGAAAAGCATTAAACAAGACATGCAAGAGAATCTCAGTAGATCCTCCATTGTTAGAATACACACTTTGCTTCTTTTGCCATTCTACCATATTCTTTGTCTTGAGTTTCTTTTAACTCATTCTGATTTATCAAAATCTTACTCTTAACACACTCATAAAAGTCTTGGTGCAGTAGATTATGCCTGACCTTTGGACAGCGATGCTTTAATTCCATATTCATCATTTTAAAAGTATGCAATTACTGGCAAGCTCTTTCATTCTCTGGGCCCTATTTTTCCATATTTGTAAAACAGAAACAACCCCTCTTTTAAAAGTTGTTTATTATATGAGGTAATACATTTAAAAAGGATTAGAAAACCTGTCCCTTTCCTTTCCTCCTGTGAAATTTTCACCATGCTTAGAATTCTTGTCATAGACTGTATTTCCATCTGCGTTTCACAAGAATCCTTGTGTACATAACAAATTCTCTGTGAGTAACTTGGGGATAAGATGGAAAGGGGAGATATAGTTTGTTACTATTTCCTTATATCATTGCATACAGAACATTTACTCATACACACTAATAAACACACACCCACATGTGATTAGCTTGAAATTTATCAGGATTTATAAATATAAAGCTGAAAGAAATTGCTGTAGATCCTATGTCAGAATCAAGATTCAAAAGAACTCAATGGGTTGAAATTAGAGTTTGAAATTTTCATGAACCAATTAGTCCTAAGTTTTGAACAGTACAGTCAGTGAATTCTAGGAGACATGTCTTAAAGTGATTTATTTTTACATTAGAATTGGCCAGTTTTACATTAAGTTGCTAAACCAACTAACAAGTAGTAGCCTGGATTAATTAAACTCTCATTAGCCTATAATATTATAGATTCAGTGTACTTTATCTTCTCCACACTGCACTTGGAGCAGTTTGTTCGGTCTTGGAAGCCTCGAAACAGAACTAGAATTTTCCAAGGAAGGGCAGCCAGTATCATGAGAGCTCTATAAATGTACATATTCTATAGCTCAGCCAAAAAACTGAGGTTGTTTAGTTTGAAGAACCAAAGATAGAAAGAACATGACATGTGACGGCAAGAATTTGTCGACAAACGAATGACTGTCGTTTGAAAGATGTTCGATTTAGCCTCTGAGATTCTCAATGACAGAATTATACCAATGGAGAGAAAATGAGGAGAGGCAGACATTGACTTAATAGGAAGAACTTTACATGACAACTTTTAGAAACGACAATAAACAGACTTGCCTAGAAAAACAGTGAGTTCCTATGAACTGGGAGGTTCAGATTAGGTAGTAAGAGTGTTGTAAAGGGAGAATTTTCCTTTAGAATAAGAAATTCAGTTAGAGAATATCCAGTAATTCTTTGAACACTAAGTTTCAATGAATCTAGTGAAACATAATTTAAAGACTTTATGCAGTAAATACTCATCCCAATTGAAAATTTCAAAGATAAACATAGTTTACAAGTATTTACTAATTGTCTCAGTGCAAATGAGGTCAGCAAGTCAATGTAAAGACAAGAATAAATAAACCTTAGATTCACGCAAGCAATGTACTTTTAATCATTTGTAACTTTGGAAAACAAACCAAAAGCAGCTACATTTATGAAACATTGAGATAACTGGTTCTATATCTGTTACACTGTGTACATGTCCATTAACCTAATTAACTCTGAAATCTAGTAATTAACTGACCCATGAAATCACAAGCCAATGAATAAATGAACTTTTCAAGATTGAAAGAAAAAGTCATTGATTTATGCTTGGCAAGGCCATCTTTAGAAAGTACATTCATACCTTGAATTTTACATGAAGTTATGTGAATTGTACAATTAGGCAATATGCATTTAGCTACAGTCAACAGGGTTCTGATTTGACTGCCAATTAGGGCTGCATGTTGACTACCACTTAAGTGAAATATGATGTGGAGGGTAAAAGATTACCTCATCAAGTCTGCATCCGTCTTTTTTTCTAACAGACTCAAGCCTACGTTCGGTGTGCAATTAAATCACAAAATACTAGACATAGTGTGACCTCTGTGGCAAGTATCAGTGTATATATTCACTTCCTAGTTGACAAGCAGTACAGTTATTTTATAGAACTTCAACCGGTACGCAGTTCTAAGACTCCTACAGAATTATGTAGGATAAAAACTCCAAATAAGCTCTGGGTTTGATTAAAAAACAGAAAGAAAGAAAAGGTGGGGCCTGAAATGCTTGATTGAGGAACAGGTGAGGTTAAAAATGACTGAAGAGTTACCGAACTCATTTTGACATGTTTTAAATAATGGCCGGAAAATACAAGGCCACGTGCAGCGCAGTTAAATCTTTCCCACTCGTTAATAGAGGGGATACAAAGGTCACTGCTGTGCAAAGAGAATTGACTAATCCCTCCGATGCATGGTGTATCCAGTACCCCTTTTATTTAATTTTGTGGAGGAAAGCTGGTCTGAATTAGGCCTTCAATAATTATTGCAGGGGCCTGACACAAACCTTAACAAGTCCCATAATGGCCTATCTATATATTCAGGCCAATTATTACAGACTGACTCATGCGGCTAGGCTGCAGACATTCTGCTGTTCACTCAAAACCTTTTCTGAATTATTCTCCATTTCACACGACACAAAAGAAAATAGTTGTGTTAATTAGAGAAATAAGCAGAATACCACCCATGGGGGGGAAAATAGCTGATTCTTAACGCTATGTCTAAGTAAAATGTGAGCAATTTCATTTTTGAAGACTGAAATCAGGCTTGAAGTTGCAATTATACTCTTACTGGCAAGCTAAGATATTAGAAGAGATGCAATACACGTCTTTAAAAAGCACAAGGACAGGGGACCACATTGTAAGTAAGGCCAAGACCAGCCTTCTAGTCTATGAATGACAGCAACGTTATAAAGCGCTGGATCCATCTCTCCGGGAAAGTACAAAAAGAAGAGGAGAAATGGGAAGTGAGCAGTACTTCAATTCTTGCCACGGTATTAAAAAAAATATATATATAGTAATTTTTTTTTTCAAGGACAAGACAACCTGACATTTAACTCTTTCTCCCCAGTTAGGCTGAGCATTCCTAAGTAAAATACATGTATTGGTATTTAATTTACTACCCTTGGTGTAATGGCAACCCCAGGATGTCTTGTTACAAGGCCACCACCATCAAATATTTCTTTCACATCAGTAGCTAGGGAGCAAATGCTTCTGCCTTCTGATTTGAAGATGGCATCCTCTTTTTCTTATGTTTGCTTATTCATCACTGGAAGGTTAATATTAAAGTGACACTTAGTTTTTGCTTCTTTAGATCAAATTCTTTCCACAGCTGTTACTTAAATTTCATACACAGATTTTATTAAAATATATGAAAATGGAATCTGTGTTAAACATGACCTGTGTATGACCTTAAGCATAATGAAAATCAAAACCATTTCCCTTCTTTTTGTTACCAGTTTTTCATCCCCTGCTTAACAAGTTATTTCAAAATGTGCTTTTTCCCTCCCTGCAAAACACATCTTTGTGTCAAAAATGATGAAAATAGTGTAATGCTAAAAGAATACAGAAGCTCACTAGTATTTATTTATTGCTCAACACATGTTTCTCTTACTTTTGTTTTGTAAATCTTATAGATTTAAAATAAACTAGGAGACAGGGATGAGAGGTTGCCTTTCCACCTCTATAAATAATGCAGCTTACTAAATGCAAATGTTTCTTGTAGTCCAATGTTTCAAGGAGTAATTTTTTGCAGCTCTTTTGGGAGAAGGGGGTTTTATACATTTCCTTCTGAGTTTCTGGTATTTCTTTTTTAAATCTTCATTTCAGTTTTTAAAAAATGTTTATAAATCGTGCCTCATATGTCTGGTTTACAAAAGAAATACACTAAATACTACCATGTTTTCAGAGAAGAGCATTAAAATCAGGGTAAGGATGTGCTAGCAGTTTACTTTCAGCTTGCAAGTATTAAATATATATATGTATATGTGTGTGTGTATATGTGTGTGTGTGTGTATATATGTATATATATAGCCTCTGGGGGTAATGCAATCGCTTTCATATTTCTTCCCTAAAAAACAGTTTCTAGATTTAATCTATGCAATCCAATCAAAACCATACATCCACATAAAGCCTTTAAAAATACATTCTTTGGACACTGTTTATAGAAAAATTCACTAAAACCTTGACTACATTAAAAAAAGATCTGAGTAGAAAGCAACCTTGAGTAGTTTACCCTGAACTTTCCAAAACACCAGGAACAAATAGAAAAATATTTGGTCCCCAAAAGCTATCTGTTAATTTCTGGGTACCTAGTCTTTCTTTTTATTTTGGGGGGAAATCATTGCTGCTGTTAAAAGGAACCTTACAACAAATTAGTTTACTACAAGCCTCAAGGTCACTTGAAGCAGGACCATGACAAACATTCATAGTAAATGAAGAAAATGGACACACAAATACAGTTTTACTGAGAATAACATAACTCAGGAACAAATATGAACCATTCTGGTATTTTTTTCTGTGAGAAAATAAACCATAAGAATGTATAGATTTTGGAAAGTAGTTAAAATAGAATTACAACGAAGGGGACAGGGAAAGAAAGAAGGAAAAGAGAGAAGGTAGGAGAAAAAAGTGAAAGGAAGGAGAAGAATGAAAAGGAAACAAGGAAAAAAAGCAAAATAAGTGAAATAAAATGCTAATTCGGGGGAATTTGTTCACTGAACGTACTTCATATATCATCACAGATAGTGATACACGTGAGAAACATTCTTTAGATTCTCAACTGTAAATGATTATTTTTGTAAAGAAAGGGAAGAGATTTTAGAAAGACCTATATCAGTATCAATACAGCTAGAAATATCAGGGGAAGACAGGGTGAGGGGCATGAATAAAGGACTGGAATTTGTTTCAACAGATTAAAAGAATTTGGAAATTCATCGTCTAAATGCAACGTGTGTTCATTCATAGTACAGCACATAGAGCAGGGTAAGAGATGGAGAGCCATCTACTACCAGTTTCTCAGATCCTTCAAGATGGGATCCAGGGAATGAGGGCAGCAGGTAGCCCCTGGCTGTCAGCAATTTCAGGGTCTTCTGAGAAAAACCGCCCAGCCTAAGGTCCCACCCTTCTTTTCAGGGCCTGAATCTGGTACTGAGTGAGGTAGGGTATAACCACCCACCAGTTCTGCCCAAAGGTGGACATTGCCTCACAATATTCACTTCCAGGTTCCCCTCCAGGATGGGAAAGACTTTGTTGTCCTGTAGTGTAGCTCAGTTTTTTCCTCTGCCCCAAATTGCTTCCTCCTCCTCCTCTCTTCAGAAGGGAATCTAATAAATATATTCTCCACTCAACCTCCATTTTAGCCACTGCATCCAGAGAATTCAACCCATAAAAGTTGTCACCTGAAGCTTAGAAACACGAGAATATGAAATGGAAATTGTAATTTCATACTCACTACTTTTAAATACTCATTGTACTCTATTTAAAGGATAGTACAGAGCACTTTCTATTATCTCCCCATCATTTATTTAAACGCTGCCACCCTATTAGCTACAATTTAGATTCATTTTGTAGATGAAGCAAGCAGAACAGAGAAGTTACAACCATGAAGTCTACAAGGGACAAAGCTTAGAATCAGACCCCAGCAGTCTAATTCAAGAATCCACATTACTAGTTTTTCAAAATACTAGGATTCTTTAAGAGATAAAAAGTAACTTTTTTATATATGGTCCCACATAGCCAGATAAAAATGTGGGAAGTTCTATAACTCAAATATCCCCACGTCTGATGCCATGTAGGTAAAACATTTGGATAAGCAATAGAAATGTTTAGCTTTCATTTGGGATGTTTGATATTGAAAAACTTCAACACTTAATACACAAATTACTGCAATACAAGTACTGTGCTAGGTATGGGGGACAAAGAAAATTACTGTTACCTTCAAAAAGATACAGTACCAGAAGAATGCAAATTCAGCTCCATGTAGTCAGTGCTAAAAGGAAGGTACAAGATGCAGCCAATTCATAAAAGAAACAACAGCTCTGTCTGGAGAAGCCAGACAAGAGTGCTTTCCACACAGGACACAATGCTTGAGTGACCACATGAAAGGAGGGCATCCTTCTTAACAAAGGACACAGGCCAGCAAAAGCACAGAAGAGGATGGTATAAGGAAAGGAAGGTACATCCTTGGGACTGTAGGTAGATTTCTTTCAGTTTTAGAAAGAGAGGGGGGTGAGGGGAGACAGAGAGAGAGAATGTTAAGCAGGTTCCATGTTCAGCACAGAGCCCAACATGGGCTGGATCCCATGATCTTGGGATCATGATCTCAGCTGAAATCAAGACTCAGATGCTCAACCAACAGAGCCACCCCGGTGCCCCTGGGTAGATTCTTTTAGCGAGAGTTGCCTCCATGGCTCTACCACCTAAACTATTAACTACTTCTACAATATTTTTTTTTTTTCTGGTTCTAGATGAAACTTGAGTGGCACTGGTCCCATTTTCAGTGAGTTCTATATGTATGTTTTTGCTTCTCCATTTAAGAGGCAGGAGATAAATGCTGCCTCACCATAGAACCACATTAAAACGTTAAATGCACCAGACCATGTCCCACTCTCGATTCATAAGCACCCAGAGCATGCTAAAGACTCCTGCTCCATGTTCCAACAGCACTCAGTTTCTCCACTGGGAATACGGAACATCCTTCATTGTTTTTGCTTAACTCCATCTTCCCCACTAGACTACAAAATCCACTTGGCAGGAACTATCTCTATCTTGCTCTCCATTGGTGGAATTGCCAGTGTTTAGAACATAGTACTTAATAGGAACTTAATAGGCATTAACTAAATGAACGAAAATATTATTCACTATTATTTATAAAATTCAGAAACATTTACAGAGGACCTACCAGTTTCCAGGCACTCTGCGAGGCCATGGGACACAAAGTGAATAAGGCAGTCACTGCCTTAGTTTAGTCTAGACTTAAATATGCACAACTACCCTTTAGTTTTTTTTAATGTTTATTTTTTGCCAGAGAGAGACAGCGCATGAGTGGGGGACGGGCAGAGAGAGAGGGAGACACAGAATCTGAAGCAGGCTCCAGGCTCTGCGCTGTCAGCACAGAGCCGGATGCAGGGCTCAAACCCACAAACCAGGAGATCATGACCTGAGCCGAAGTCGGACGCTCAACCAAATGAGCCACACAGGTGCCCCAGGTGACCCTTTAAAAACCTGCTAGTAAGCATAAAGATCTCTACAAGGCTTGAAACTAAAGTCCAAAGATGTGACAAAAAACTGTATGAAACCAGTGCTTCCACTGGATGAAATGTTTTATATAATCACATATAATGTATCCAATTTGAATTTTAATAAATAGGTAGAAGTATTCACTGGGTACAGTGGAAAGGGAGTAGATTTTGGAGTAGGTGAAACTGAATTTAAAATGCTAGTTCTGCTATTCAGAAACTCTAGGACCTTGGGAATTTTAACTTACATATACCAGTGTCAATTGCCCTCTTTTTATTAATCAGGGTAATAATTCCCATTCCCAGATTTCTTTGTCTTACCTAAAGTTTCATACATAAAACATTTAACATACCTCCTAGGACCCAGTAATCATTTAATATTTGTTTCCTTTGCTAATTCTTAGGCTAACTTAAGTCTAGAACCCATCAGGGGAAGCACAGCTTCCTTCCTCTAAATCTCTCTCATGTGCAGAGTTCAAACTGTATTCCTGATGTCACAGTTTTTAGGAGAATTTATGAAAACACAGCAAAGGTGAGTTTCATGAAATGTTTCCTAATGCTCTAGCTAAATTATATTAATATAAATACTAAATAGCTTATTTTACTAACATTTCTCAACAAAAATGATTTGATTATTGTCACTATTCTGTGGTCTAATAAAAGGATAAATGGTGATAGCTTAGTTTCAGAAGGTGAATTACAATTTACAAGTGGGTATTTTGACATTTTTTTCCCGTAAGTATGTCTGGTAAAGTGATCACAAATCTCATCTAATCTACTGGTTCCCTAGCTCACTAATATTCAACTGTGAGGCTGACAGCAAAACAAAACAAAAATAATAACTAATGAGGGTATTGCAGTTAGTATAAAAGTTAGGTTGAAATGTAAGATTTGTGAGAAGTCTTAAGCCATTTTATTCTCAACCCTTTATTCTTTTAGCATTTATTCTCTGGGCTTTGTTTTCTTGTTCATCAATGAAATTTAGGGTAAGTCCCATGATTTTCTGCTTAGTCTCAGTCAGGGACAACCACCTATATTCAGTAATTTGATCTATACTTGTAATTATAAAAACTTTACTTGCTGTTCAAAGAGGTCCTCTCCCCTTGCTGTCTTGGACCAGACTCATGCTAAGCACCTGCACTGAGAGAATAGAGTAACTGGCATGCCCTTTCCCCATCCCTAATTTGTGACTTCACCCCTCTTCCTCCATTTTGCTCACTGATATTTCCTAACTTTTTTTTTTTTTTTTAGTTTTTTAATGTTTCTTTTTGACAGAGACAGATTTATTTTGACAGAGCATGAGCAGGGGAGGGGCAGAGAGAGAGGGAGACAGAATCAGAAGCAGGCTCCAGGCTCTGAGCTGTCAGCACAGAGCCCAGCAGGGGCCTCGAACTCACAGACCGCGAGATCATGACCTGAGCCATCGGACACTCAACCGACTGAGCCACCCAGGTGCCCCAAGATGTTTTCTAACTCTTATGGGGAGGAGGAAAAGAGGAAAGGGAAGAAAACTCTGTCTTGTTAAATCTGCCATGATCCATATATGGGGTCAGGGGTCAGGCTCTCTGGACAAGTCAGATATTTAAACTGACCACTTTATCTAACAGGCACAAATTAGTGGAGACACTCCCATCCCTAACAAATTTTTCCGGCAGTTCTCTCCAGGAGTACAAACCTGTCACTTCCTGTTCCTTTAAGTTCTTTCTTCAGCCTCTTGCCTACCTTCTGTAATGCTGGGATCACAGACAGCCCCTACATAGAACTTATGAGAGCCCCGTGTGGGCTGCCTTTCATATCCGTGCTGGTGTACTTACCTCGCCTGTGTCTGGTCCATGGAAATGCTTATACTTCATTTATCCCCCAGGGGATGCATGTTGTCCAGTTAGGCCATTTCTCTCTTGTTCTGCTATTCTTTTGATGTCTCAGGCATCCATCGTTGGCAGTACACTATGTTTCCCAAGCACTAAGGTATACATTTTAAACTCTAAGCGGGGGGCGCCTGGGTGGCGCAGTCGGTTAAGCCTCCGACTTCAGCCAGGTCACGATCTCACGGTCCCGGAGGTCACGATCTCACGGTCCCGGAGGTCGAGCCCCGCGTCGGGCTCTGGGCTGATGGCTCGGAGCCTGGAACCTGTTTCCGATGCTGTGTCTCCCTCTCTCTCTGCCCCTCCCCCGTTCATGCTCTGTTTCTCTCTGTCCCAAAAATAAATAAAAAACGTTGAGAAAAAAAAAAAAAAATTAAACTCTAAGCGGTTCAGTTGAATGTTTTTTCCCAATGTGTAAAATGGGGGCCAGACACCCCACACTCCCAAAAACCTCCCCCAAGGAACTGGAGTGGGACTTAACAGCACCGCTTTTCCCAAAAATCCCTTTATCTCCACTTTTAATAATTTCATATTTGCAAAATGGCCGAGAATGTTTCGATTCCCAAAATTGGTCTCCATAATTTCTTTTGCAAATCCTTCATGGTGGTCTCACAACTCAACTTGTAATGTGGCATCAATTGTCTTGAATCCTCAGCTGAAACTGATACTAAAATATTTCCATTATTCTATCACATGAGTTTTTCATAAAGTTAAATTTATTAATGTAAAGGACTTCACTTCAAGATTACGTCTGTCTTCTTTTTTTGTGGTGTGAAAATGTGAAAAGGGTTTGTGTTTTTTATACATATAAAATCCTAGTGAGAGTGCACTATGTTCTTTTTGTAAATACTTCCTTGATAAAGATTTGACCACTATGTTGGTCCTTACTGATTTGTAAGTGGATATCCAAATGTCTTGAAAATGTAAATCTAATTTAGTAACTTCATTTTATTTATTTATTTAATTATCATTATTACTATCATTTTTAGTAACTTCATTGTAAATAAGGAAATTGTAAAACCTGAAGTGACAACACACAGTTCCCGAGCAATCTTAACAAGTAAGCAACATATGCAAAACTAGTGCATAGAACATAATTTCCCTGACTTGAGACCGGTACGCATTCTACTACTAACATACATTTAGAGAGCTAGATTAAAAACAAACAAACTAAATAAGAAGAGGCTTATAAAAGAGAAAGCTTGAAAAAAAGTGAGAATACCAAATACTGTAAGTAAAAGCTTATATGATGCTTATAATGGGCCAAAGCACAGAGCATTTGTCCCATACAAACTCATTTAATTTCCAACACAACTCTGTAAGACAAGTTTGGTTATTATCCCCATCATACAAATGAGGAAACAGAAGCACAGAGTGCTTTTATAACTTAGCCAAGTCCTAAATGCTGTCAATACCCTTAACCACTGTAACTTATAAAAACTTCTGATTAAGAGATAGTTACACTTAATCTAGAAATAATTTCCATTTGGTAAAACTATATAAAGCTAGCTTACAAAGCCTTAGGTAGTATAAAGATGGAATCTAAAGAAGCAAAGAAAAATACCTGATTGAACTTTTAAGAAAGTTATATAGTTATAGGAAAAAGGTATAGAAGAATCAGAAAAAATATCAGAAGACTATAAATGAAAATAACGTACTGACACTTTTTTAACATGTCATAATTTGTATCCTCATACTCTTTTCTTAGGATTCCTGGATTTCCTACCAGGGTGAAACTTAAAAAACTTATGATGTAGGATTTTAGAGTCAGGTGATATTTTTGTTAAAGGCTTTGGATTTCAGAAGTTCATTACAATCTACTTACAATTTGTATTGAGCTTCAAAGTTCTAAAAATACATGCTTTTAAAAAGGCTTTAAGTCAGTTGGTAAAATAGGAGGCAGTCATATAATAAGGTTCATGGTTTCTGCTGTGCATGATTTTTTCTTCCTCCACTTTTTTTTTTTGTAAATAGCATAACAACTCGATCTTAAACACTGACACTGTGCAGGCTTTGTTGGACCGTTCTCTTCCAATTTAAACAAAACATAAAACAGAGGAGATATTTATCTTTGAAGAGTGGCTCTCACCATTGGGACAGCGCCTTATTCTCTGTTACTCTCCAGGAGATCTAGATGTAGGCAAAAATATATAGCAGGGCTTGAACAGCATATTTCAGTGAAAAGAATTAATTACCCAAGGAGTCAAAGATTGCTTGGAGCAGAATGAGAGATTTCAGGAAGCTTTCCTGTAGAGTTACAATGCTGAGAAACAGACTCCATGTTGAGAACCTCTTTCCTATTATATTTTACCCAACCTTTGGCTGAAGTCATATTCAAGCAACGTTGCCTTATTATCCCTAAAATGTTCTGGAATCATGTCGTAGGGTTTTTTTTGCTGTTGTTTTTGTTTTTGCTTTTTTTAAGCTAGCCCCCAGCTAAAGATCAATTTTTTGGTTCAAAAGGAAACAAAAATATCCCTACAGTATGCCTGTCCTTGGCTTCTCCATTACAGATGAGAATTTAATTCTTTCATCAATTTATATTAAATTTCATCAGACTAAGAAATACTTTTTGAAAGAGACTGACAGTGAAATGTCTTTCAAAATACTGTTTTGGCTTAGAACTGTCATTCTTTAGGTTTAATGGCTGCAGCCCCAGGGCTGAAAAGTTACACTAGTATTACAGCTGTTCAATGTAATATTCAAATAATGTTTGCTATTGATTTAGAAGATTCAAAAGGCTTAGATTTTGTTCCCTTTCATTTACATTCTTAGCATCAAAGTCACAGACCATTAGAGTAGTATAGTAATGCATGGGGGAGGGGGGGCGGGGAGATGGGGAATCAATTCTGCTCAAAGTAGGATCTTGTTTTTTTTCATTGCTATAGCTTTGCAAAATTTGTCTATTTGCTGGTCACCAGTAAGTAGGGGAATGCCATTTGCAAATCTGAAAAAAAACAATGAATTATGAAATTATTCTGACAGTTTATTTATATGGAGAATACCTTGGACAAAACAGAGATGCAACACACTCCCTGTTGATTCAGGACCTCTTTTGTAGAGGGCTTAACCTTGTGCTACTTAATAAAATTCAACCCTGATATGGGTCAGTATACTAGGCAATGAAGCCTGAAGGGACCATTTCTGAAGGCAGTGTGGTTTAGAGGAGAAAATACAGGAGTGAAGAATAAAAAGATCTAAATCAGCACTTGACATAGCGTATGACCTTGGGCAAGTTGCTTAACCTCCTTGGGTCTGAGTTGCTACATCTGAGAGCAGGAAAAACACTTTAATAGGAGCAAAAAGAGGAGTCCACTTCTTTCTATTTCACAAAATGGGAGTAGGGATTAATGAGATAATGTGTGTAAAGCAATTTGATCTCCTGAGGGAAAGGCATGGAAACACATAATATCAAGCATTATTACTAATAATTATTCCAGTTGACCTATGTGTAAAGGGTAGAGAGTAGTTTGACTCTTTGGGTAGCATAATTATGTAGGGAACAGGTTTACTTATTTATTTATCTGCTCTCCCTAAAGAGCCAGAAGTTAATTGCATTTTGAACCTAGAAGGCAAGATTTTGACTTAGACATGGTAAATGGTTCACTTGAACAGCTCCTGAATAGATGGTAATAATGTAGTCCATCCTATTCTTTGGGGTGGAATATTGGGAGTTTCAACACACAAGCAAGGGAAAGTTTCACACAATGGATTATCTTCTCAACAGTGTACAGAGATTAGGAAATGTTCATTCTCTCAGAAAGAAAAGTGTTTAACAAGCATGTTCCCCAATCCCATATCATTAGGCTATTTCATGGTCTTGGCTACCTGGAACAAAATGCAAGGTTTTTTTTAAATAAGGCTTTTAAGGGCACCTGGGTGGCTCAGTCAGTTAAGCGCCCACCTTCAGTTTGGGTCATGATCTCATGGTTTGTGAGTTGAAGCCCCGAATCACATCAAGCTCCATGCTGACAGTGCAGAGCCTGCTTGGGATTTTCTCTCTCTCTCCGCCCCTCCCTTACTCGTGCTTGTTCTCTTGCTCATTCTCTCAAAATAAATAAACTTTTAAATAAATAGAATTGTAACATGCAGACAGCTTTCATGGTCTGCCATCAAGCCAAAATCTCTTAGGCAAGAGATGCCAGGTATAAGCAAGGACAAAAGCAGTGAACTCCCTAACTTGGTTTTTCTTTCCAGTAGAAATTAACTAGCATTCTGACCTCAGTCAGATTCATTCATTCATCCATTCATTCATTGGCCTATCTACTGTTAGGCATAATGAAAGATTTTAGGGATACAGGAGAAGGAGATATAAATTCAAGGTTCTGGAAAAGAGCAGTGGGGCAAGATCTCACACGGGTGGTAACGGTGAGTCCTGATGGAATAGAAGTGGCTGAAGTTCATCTGAGCTATATATTTAGGAAAGAGCAAATAGTCAGGTGTGGCAAAAGCATAAAAACCTTAAAGGAAAACGTCAGGACATGAGGCTTAAGTGACAGTATGGACCAGGTGCTATCAGTCAAAACAGCTCTTAAGGAATTTAAACACTACCTGACAGACCAGACCAGTGGTTCTCAAGAGAGGATGTGACATGACACATGAAGCAGGTCACCCTCTTCCTCTCTGCACAGCACTTCACTAAAGTCAGCCACAAGTACTGATCCAAAGATTTTATCATATCTTTAAGTATATTAGGGAAATCTAAAGAGGGAACAGGAGCCATCTAAGGATTTTAAACAGACAAATCACTTGTCTGATCTGTGTTTCACCCTATACAACTCTATACTTAGATATATAAAATACTGTTGGCATAGTCCTCTCTCCAACAGCAAGGAGGCACCCTTTAAAAATGTTATTTGAATCAATCTCCAACACTTCTCAAAATTTCTACATGTATCGTTTATTTCCCCTGTACACTTAATCCAGTAATTTGAAAAAACATAGTAAACATACATTAACAAATGATCCAAACTTCATGTCCAGAAATTAAAGGATGTCAAAGGAATTTCCCAGCCCAAAATTTCTGGTTTCGTGTCACAGCTAAAGCCATCAATAGCTACTAACCCCTTGGCATATTTATTTTCTTTTGCTCTATTTGGTTTATGGAACATAGATGGGAAAAAAGAATGAAAATCCAAAGATAGTATTTCTATTCCTAGCAAAGCAAGTTACTAGCCTGGTCACCTTGAGATTGTTAGTTAGGATAATAGAATCTATCTGGCCTGTTACAGATTTTGCCAATATCACAGGAGACTGCAAATATGAAAGTTCTTTGACAAAATGTAAGCATAGGTGAACAAAAGGATTTACCAAACAAGGACTTAACTCCCTGCTTTGACTGGATAGAAGCCATAAAGGACCAAAGGTACAGAAAATTGCAAAGGAGAGAGGAACGTAGGTGGCTCAGAAGGTTAAGCATCCAAACTCAGCTCAGGTCATGAGCTCATAGCTCATGAGTTCAAGCCCCACATCGGGCTCTGTGCTGACAGCTTGGAGCCTGGAGTCTGCTTCGGATTCTGTGTCTCCCTCCTCCTCTCTCTGTCCCTCTCTACCTGTGCCCCTCCCCCACTCACGCTCTGTCTCTCTCTCTCTCCCCTTCAAAATAAACATTAAAAATTTTTTTTTAATTAAAAAAAAAAATTGTAAAGGAGATCAGGCCCTAGGAATGGCAACAAATTTTTTGTCTAAAGTGAATGCCTCTTTTACAGTGTCCTTCCAAAGCTCAGCTGACCATTTTTCTCTAGTAGAATAATGTGGAGTTTCATGAAAGTTAGAAAATGTTATTTCTCCACATATAAATTCATAACAAAGGGGACACAATTGAACCTTTAAAAAATATATTTCATAAATAGGACTATGAGAGGTGACAAGAGGTTAAGTTAGAAAATTTAATAATAATATCCAGTGCTCTTTACATTGACTGAATTCTTTGTGGACCTTTTTAAAAAAGTTTATTTATCTCTGTATTCCTAAAACTTTACCATGCCTGGCTAATGGTAGCTATATAATGGATTTTAAGCAAGTTAATATTTAAGACAGCTTTCCGACAAATGCATTAAAGTATTGCAAATACTAAATGAACTAAAAAGAACATAATGTTTCCAATATCATACCTAAGAACAGGAACTAATCCGCAAAAAGTTTACCATTTTCAATAGAAATTTTAAATATGAGTGACATTAAACTCAATGTGCCTCTTTAAAATGAATTTAACTTAACTCTCCAACCAATCATCAGTTTAAGATCTTTCATACTTTGGAATGTTGTCCATTTCCTGGCATTTTTCTAGAAGAAACAAGAGGTGATCATATGTATATGATAGATTTCAAAAGGCTGTGTCAAAGATTTCCCAAGCCTTCTAGAGAGCACTCTGAAAATAAAAAATAGTCCAATAATTGTCCATCCTACGGTCTAGGAAATGCCCCAAGGGAGAAAAAAAATTTTTTTTTCCTTAGAGTTTTTGCCAACAGACCAAAGCCAACTCAAAAAATACAGAAAGCAGTTGCTTCAAAATTAGGATGCTCCTGAATATACATGTTTAAAAACCCAAGGTGGGATCAATTGAGGTTGAAAAATTAATTTCAAGTGGGAAAAATAGTGCCTATTGCACATAAAGCATTATAGCTTCTCCTGGAGGAAACATGAAGAAACTACAGTCATTTCCCTCAAGGAACTGAAAATCAGGTAAATTATTTTCATAAAGGTAAACAAATAACTATGAAGCAAAATGTATTTGGTATGGGAGGCATAAAATGCTGGGGAACCTCAGAAGAAATATTAAGCTTCTTTCTCAACCCAACACCTAGATGTTGAATTTCCTCCATTTTCAGTCCTAAGTCTTCACTTTACACTCTATTCCTAAACAATCTTATCCATTCCTGTAGTTTTAAATAACACTTATAGTCCAACAATTCCCAAATTTCTGTTTCCAGCCAAGACATCTCCTCTGAGCTTCAGACTTGTAGAGCTAACTCTCTATTTAATGTCTTCACTTGAATGTCTCACAGGCGTAACAAATTAAATGTCTCTATCAGTCATAGTTCTTAGTTACAAGCAACAGAAATGGACTCTGGCTGAGAAATCAAAAAGGAATTTTTAAAAGGAGATTGAGACGCTTACAGAATTGCTAGGAGGGCTAGGAAACCAAGTTCAAGGCTAAATTTCTAGGGGGAAATCATCAAAACACACAAGAGGACTGGCCTGTCGAGAAGACTACTGCAGCTGCTGCTGTCACCAAACCCCGGAAGCTACTGTTCGTGTGGCTGCCATAAACGTAAAGTTTTCCGCAACTGACCACCAGCATGGACATCCTAACCCAAGCTGGTCTTGCAGCCACCGCCCCTGAACTCTGACAGCTGAAGCTAATGGAGTCCAATAGCAGAATGGATCATCAAGAACCAATCAACCTCTTGCATGAACTTACATAATTCATGAACATCGAGTTTCAAGGAAAGCTGGGAGGAGTGTATACACACACACACACACACACACACACACATACACACACACATATTTGACTTCTATCTTGGGAAGACACAGTTTATAAGTCAGAAAACTTCCCTGAACATAGCAATGGTGGTGAAAGGTACTGAGCACACAGAGACAAGACATATTGTATACTGCAGTATCCGAAACAGAGCTCTTCATTTTTCCTCCCCACAAATCACTCCACCTTTAGTCTTTTACATTTTATGTAACGGCATTTCCATCCACTTAGTTGTTCTAGTTAGAATTTAGACATTTGCCTTTAAATCCCCTTCTTTACACCCACATCTAATCCATTACCAAATTCTGCCCATCCAGACATATTTCAACTCCCTCCACTTCTCTGCATTTCTACTACTATTATTTGTCTAGATCAGGAGTCATCAAGTATTCCATATAGTAAGTGTTTTAGGCTTTGTGGACCACATACAGTCTTCCACCTATTTCTTCTAACCTTTAAGAACATAAAAAAAGAAATCTAACTATGGGCCATACAAAGGAGGTCACAGATAGGTTTCAATCCACAGGCTGTAGGTTACCGACTTTTGGTCTAGACCATGCTACCATCAACTGATTTCTAGAGAGATACTAAAAGCTTTATGTTACCTGATCTCTAGTTCTTCATCCATAGTCAATCCATTCACAAAGAAGAACATGGGTGGTATTTTGCTAACATAAATCTGATCGTGTTGCTTTCCTCCTTAAAGTCCTTTACTGGCTGCTCATTGCACTTAGCATCAAAACAAAACTGTTAGGTGGCCTTCGAGGCCTGCAACCATCTGGGCACTAGTGACCTCTTCACATTTACTGCATGTTCATTACATTCCAGCTGCATCAGCCTTACTTCGTCTCCCTGAATGACAAGCTGTGGCTCAACTCTGGAAATCTACACAGGCTCTTCTCTGCCACGAATCCTCATCATGCTTTTCTTTTACCTCTGAAGGCTCAGAGTCCCTTCTTCTGGGTCTTTTCTGAGCTTCCCAATAAGATTAGTTTCCTACTATTTTGTCAAGAGCACACTGCTATCTTCCTGCATAGACCACATTGTTATCTGCAGTTATATACTTGTTTCTTTACACTTTTATGTCCATCTTCTCTTGTAGAAGTAAAATTCCAACAGAACAGGAACCATATCTGAACTCTTCATTGCTATAGATTTGATGCCTAACATCCTAGCATATTCTAAAATAATTACTTGTTGAAGGAATAAATAAATGAATATTCAAACCAAGGGAATGTTCAAGAAAATGTTCATGGAGCTAGTGAATTTTGAAATAAGCCTTGAAGAATGTAAAAAAAAAAAAAAAAAAAAGGAAATCAAAGTTCAAATGGAAAATCTAGGGCATATGTAAAAAGAGCAAGCGAGCTAGATTAGTATACTGAGTTATATGGTATATAGGCTTACCTCAGAGATATTGCGGGTTTGGTTCCAGACCACTGCAATAAAGCAAATATTGCAATAAAGCAAGTCAAATGAATTTTTTTGGTTTCTCAGTGCATATAAAAGTTATGCTTACACTATATAGTAGTCTATTAAGTGTACAATAACGGTGTGTCTGAAAAAACAATGTACATACCTTAATTTAAAATAATAGTGTACTCGGGGTACCTTGTCGGCTCAGTTGGTTCAGAATCTGACCCTGATTTAGGCTCAGGTCATGATCTCATGGTTTGTGAGATGGAACCCCATGTCAGGCTCTGTGCTGACAGCTCTGAGACTGCTTGAGATTCACCCTCTCCCTCTCTCTCTGTCCATCCCCCACTCATTCTCTCTCAAAAGAAATAAACTTTTAAAAAAATACTATTAAAAGATGCTAACCATCACCTAAGCTTTCAGCAAGTCATAGTCACTCACTACAGATCACCATAAAACATATAAAAAACCTCAACTACTGCAAGAATTACCAAATTGTAAGACACACAAAGTGAGAAAATGATGTCAAAAATATGGTGCCAATAAATTTGTTTGATGCTGAATTGCCATAAACTTTTAATTAAAAAAAAAAAAACATGATATCTGCAAAATGTAATAAAGCCAAGTACAATAAAATGAGATATGCCTATATAAGGAGTGTGTAAGTAGAGAGAGAAAGTAGGTTGGAAGCAAATTGTTGAAGGTCTTACGTGCAGAGATAAGGAGTACACTGTACCCTGAAAGTCTAATAGACTATTCCCATATGGTGTCTCCAAAGCCTTTAATGTGTGTTAAACATTTTAACTCTCTAAAGGAAGGGTTGCAGTAGAAAGAATCTAAAGTGGCCCCCATGGTCCTCACCTCCTGGTATTCAAATCCTTGCGTAACTCTCTCCTGTTGAGGGTAAGCAAAGTAAGTGACTTGCTTTTAACCATTGTAATTTGGCAAAGGTGATGGGATGGCACTGCCATGGTTCCTTTACACAATAAGACTGTAACATAAGTCTTGCTAGGGGATATCCTTTTGGTTTTGAAGAAGCCAACTGACCACTTCGGGGATACTTCTGTGGCAAGGTAATGAAAGTCACCTCTGGAGACAGCAGAGTCCAACAGGCCACAAGAAACTGAATTCTGCCAACCACTACATGAGCTTGGAAGCAGATCCCTCCCCAGGAGAGCCTAGAGAGGAGACCCATCCCTGAATGATAATCTGATCGCAGTCTATAGATGACCCAGCTGAACTATGCCCAGATTTCCAATCCATACAAACTGAGATAATGTGTTATTTTAAATCTCAAGGTTTGTCGTAATATTGTTATGAAGTAATAATTAATAAAGTATGTTAGAGGATGAGTTGTGTTCTCCCCAAAAGTACATATGTTGAACTCCTATTATGCAGCACCTCAAAATGTGATATTTGGAGGTAGGGTTCCAGTGAGGTCATTAGGGTAGGCCATGATCCAATATGACTTGTGTCCTAATTACAACAGGATATGTGGACAGAAGTACATAAGGAAGGAAGATCAGAGAAGTCTTGGAGAGAACCAACCTACCAAAACCTTGATTTCAGGCTTCCAGCCTCCAGAACTGTGAGAAAGTACGTTTCCATTGTTTCAACCACCCAATCTGTGGTACTTTGTTACAGCAACACTAGCAAACGAATACACAGGGATTAAGTTATACAGAATCTCCCTTTTTAAGAAAGCTCTGTTAACACCTGAAACGCTACTGAGACGTTCAGTTTAAGAGCTGTGGGGAGACCGGCGCCAAGATGGCGGCTTAGGAGGACGCTGGGCTCACCGCACGTCCTGCTGATCACTTAGATTCCATCTACACCTGCCTAAATAACCCAGAAAACCGCCAGAGGATTAGCAGAACGGAGTCGCCGGAGCCAAACGCAGACGAGAGGCCCACGGAAGAGGGTAGGAAGGGCGGCGAGGGGGTGCACGCTCCACAGGCTGGCGGGAGGGAGCCGGGGCAGAGGGGCGGCTCGCCGGCCAAGCAGAGCCCCCGAGTCTGGCTGGCAAAAGCGGAGGGGCCTGACGGACTGTGTTCCCACAACAAGCGCGACTTAGCGTCTGGGAGGTCATAAGTTAACAGCTCTGCTCGGAAAGCGGGAAGGCTGGAGGACAAAGGGAGGGAGAGCTGCTGAGCCCCCTGACAACAGAGCTCAGTTTGGCGGGGAACAAAGGCGCTCGCCAGCGCCATCTCCCCCGCCCATCCCCCAGCCGAAATCCCAAAGGGAACCGGTTCCTGCCAGGGAACTTGCTCGCTCCGCGCAAACACCCAACTCTGCGCTTCTGTGGAGCCAAACCTCCGGCAGCGGATCTGACTCCCTCCCGCTGCCACAGGGCCCCTCCTGAAGTGGATCACCTAAGGAGAAGCGATCTAAGCCTGCCCCTCCTGCCCCCGAGCACCTTGCCTACCCACCCCAGCTAATACGCCAGATCCCCAGCATCACAAGCCTGGCAGGGTGCAAGTAGCCCAGACGAGCCACACCACCCCACAGTGAATCCCGCCCTAGGAGAGGGGAAGAGAAGGCACACACCAGTCTGACTGTGGCCCCAGCGGTGGGCTGGGGGCAGACATCAGGTCCGATTGCGGCCCCGCCCACCAACTCCAGTTATACACCACAGCACAGGGGAAGTGCCCTGCAGGTCCTCACCACACCAGGGACTGTCCAAAATGACCAAGCGGAAGAATTCCCCTCAGAAGAATCTGCAGGAAATAACAACAGCTAATGAGCTGATCAAAAAGGACTTAAATAACATAACAAAGTGAATTTAGAATAATAGTCATAAAATTAATCGCTGGGCTTGAAAACAGTATACAGGACAGCAGAGAATCTCTTGCTACAGAGATCAAGGGACTAAGGAACAGTCACGAGGAACTGAAAAACGCTTTAAATGAAATGCAAAACAAAATGGAAACCACCACAGCTCAGCTTGAAGAGGCAGAGGAGAGAATAGGTGAACTAGAAGATAAAGTTATGGAAAAAGAGGAAGCTGAGAAAAAGAGAGATAAAAAAATCCAGGAGTATGAGGGGAAAATTAGAGAACTAAGTGATACACTAAAAAGAAATAATATACGCATAATTGGTATCCCAGAGGAGGAAGAGAGAGGGAAAGGTGCTGAAGGGGTACTTGAAGAAATAATAGCTGAGAACTTCCCTGAACTGGGGAAGGAAAAAGGCATTGAAATCCAAGAGGCACAGAGAACTCCCTTCAGACGTAACTTGAATCGATCTTCTGCACGACATATCATAGTGAAACTGGCAAAATACAAGGATAAAGAGAAAATTCTGAAAGCAGCAAGGGGTAAACGTGCCCTCACATATAAAGGGAGACCTATAAGACTCGTGACTGATCTCTCTTTTGAAACTTGGCAGGCCAGAAAGAATTGGCACGAGATTTTCAGGGTGCTAGACAGAAAAAATATGCAGCCAAGAATCCTTTATCCAGCAAGTCTGTCATTTAGAATAGAAGGAGAGATAAAGGTCTTCCCAAACAAACAAAAACTGAAGGAATTTGTCACCACTAAACCAGCCCTACAAGAGATCCTAAGGGGGACCCTGTGAGACAAAGTCCCAGAGACATCACTACAAGCATAAAACGTACAGACATCACAATGACTCTAAACCCGTATCTTTCTATAATAACACTGAATGTAAATGGATTAAATGCGCCAACCAAAAGACATAGGGTATCAGAATGGATAAAAAAACAAGACCCATCTATTTGCTGTCTACAAGAGACTCATTTTAGACCTGAGGACACCTTTAGATTGAGAGTGAGGGGATGGAGAACTATTTATCATGCGACTGGAAGCCAAAAGAAAGCTGGAGTAGCCATACTTATATCAGACAAACTAGACTTTAAATTAAAGGCTGTAACAAGAGATGAAGAAGGACATTATATAATAGTTACAGGGTCCATCCATCAGGAAGAGCTAACAATTATAAATGTCTATGCACCGAATACCGGAGCCCCCAAATATATAAAACAATTACTCATAAACATAAGCAACCTTATTGATAAGAATGTGGTAATTGCAGGGGACTTGAATACACCACTTACAGAAATGGATACATCATCTAGACACACGGTCAATAAAGAAACAAGGGCCCTGAATGAGACATTGGATCAGATGGACTTGACAGATATATTTAGAACTCTGCATCCCAAAGCAACAGAATATACTTTCTTCTCGAGTGCACATGGAACATTCTCCAAGATAGATCATATACTGGGTCACAAAACAGCCCTTCATAACTTTACAAGAATTGAAATTATACCATGCTTACTTTCAGACCACAATGCTATGAAGCTTGAAATCAACCACAGAAAAAAGTCTGGAAAACCTCCAAAAGCATGGAGGTTAAAGAACACCCTACTAACGAATGAGTGGGTCAACCAGGCAATTAGAGAAGAAATTAAAAAATATATGGAAACAAACGAAAATGAAAATACAACAATCCAAACGCTTTGGGACGCAGCAAAGGCAGTCCTGAGAGGAAAATACATTGCAATCCAGGCCTATCTCAAGAAACAAGAAAAATCCCAAATACAAAATCTAACAGCACACCTAAAGGAACTAGAAGCAGAACAGCAAAGGCAGCCTAAGCCCAGCAGAAGAAGAGAAATAATAAAGATCAGAGCAGAAATAAACAATATAGAAACTAAAAAAACTGTAGAGCAGATCAACGAAACCAAGAGTTGGTTTTTTGAAAAAATAAACAAAATTGACAAACCTCTAGCCAGGCTTCTCAAAAAGAAAAGGGAGATGACCCAAATAGATAAAATCATGAATGAAAATGGAATTATTACAACCAATCCCTCAGAGATACAAACAATTATCAGGGAATACTATGAAAACTTATAGGCCAACAAATTGGACAACCTGGAAGAAATGGACAAATTCCTGAACACCCACACTCTTCCAAAACTCAATCAGGAGGAAATAGAAAGCTTGAACAGACCCATAACCAGCGAAGAAATTGAATCGGTTATCAAAAATCTCCCAACAAATAAGAGTCCAGGACCAGATGGCTTCCCAGGGGAGTTCTACCAGACGTTTAAAGCAGAGATAATACCTATCCTTCTCAAGCTATTCCAAGAAATAGAAAGGGAAGGAAAACTTCCAGACTCATTCTATGAAGCCAGTATTACTTTGATTCCTAAACCACACAGAGACCCAGTAAAAAAAGAGAACTACAGGCCAATATCCCTGATGAATATGGATGCAAAAATTCTCAATAAGATACTAGCAAATCGAATTCAACGGCATATAAAAAGAATTATTCACCATGATCAAGTGGGATTCATTCCTGGGATGCAGGGCTGGTTCAACTTTCGCAAATCAATCAACGTGATACATCACATTAACAAAAAAAAAGAGAAGAACCATATGATCCTGTCAATCGATGCAGAAAAGGCCTTCGACAAATCCAGCACCCTTTCTTAATAAAAACCCTTGAGAAAATCGGGATAGAAGGAACATACTTAAAGATCATAAAAGCCATTTATGAAAAGCCCACAGCTAACATCATCCTCAACGGGGAAAAACTGAAAGCTTTCCCCCTGAGATCAGGAACACGACAAGGATGCCCACTCTCACCGCTGCTGTTTAACACAGTGCTGGAAGTTCTAGCATCAGCAATCAGACAACAAAAGGAAATCAAAGGCATCAAAATTGGCAAAGATGAAGTCAAGCTTTCGCTTTTTGCAGATGACATGATATTATACATGGAAAATCCAATAGACTCCACCACAAGTCTGCTAGAACTGATACAGGAATTCAGCAAAGTTGCAGGATACAAAATCAATGTACAGAAATCAGTTGCATTCTTATACACTAACAATGAAGCAACAGAAAGACAAATAAGGAAACTGATCCCATTCACAATTGCACCAAGAAGCATGAAATACCTAGGAATAAATCTAACCAAAGATGTAAAGGATCTGTATGCTGAAAACTATAGAAAGCTTCTGAAGGAAATTGAAGAAGATTTAAAGAAATGGAAAGACATTCCCTGCTCATGGATTGGAAAAATAAATATTGTCAAAATGTCAATACTACCCAAAGCTATCTACACATTCAATGCAATCCCAATCAAAATTGCACCAGCATTCTTCTCGAAACTAGAACAAGCCATCCTAAAATTCATATGGAACCACAAAAGGCCCCGAATAGCCAAAGGAATTTTGAAGAAGAAGACCAAAGCAGGAGGCATCACAATCCCAGACTTTAGCCTCTACTACAAAGCTGTCATCATCAAGACAGCATGGTATTGGCACCAAAACAGACACATAGACCAATGGAATAGAATAGAAACCCCAGAACTAGACCCACAAACGTATGGCCAACTCATCTTTGACAAAGCAGGAAAGAACATCCAATGGAAAAAAGACAGCCTCTTTAACAAATGGTGCTGGGAGAACTGGACAGCAACATGCAGAAGGTTGAAACTAGACCACTTTCTCACACCATTCACAAAAATAAACTCAAAATGGATCAAGGACCTAAATGTGAGACAGGAAACCATCAAAACCTTAGAGGAGAAAGCAGGAAAAGACCTCTCTGACCTCAGCCGTAGCAATCTCTTACTCGACACATCCCCAAAGGCAAGGGAATTAAAAGCAAAAGTGAATTACTGGGACCTTATGAAGATAAAAAGCTTCTGCACAGCAAAGGAAACAACCAACAAAACTAAAAGGCAACCAACGGAATGGGAAAAGATATTCGCAAATGACATATCGGACAAAGGGCTAGTATCCAAAATCTATAAAGAGCTCACCAAACTCCACACCCGAAAAACAAATAACCCAGTGAAGAAATGGGCAGAAAACATGAATAGACACTTCTCTAAAGAAGACATCCGGATGGCCAACAGGCACATGAAAAGATGTTCAGCGTCGCTCCTTATCAGGGAAATACAAATCAAAACCACACTCAGGTATCACCTCACGCCAGTCAGAGTGGCCAAAATGAACAAATCAGGAGACTATAGATGCTGGCGAGGATGTGGAGAAACAGGAACCCTCTTGCACTGTTGGTGGGAATGCAGATTGGTGCAGCCGCTCTGGAAAGCAGTGTGGAGGTTCCTCAGAAAATTAAAAATAGACCTACCCTATGACCCAGCAATAGCACTGCTAGGAATTTATCCAAGGGATACAGGAGCACTGATGCATAGGGCCACTTGTACCCCAATGTTCATAGCAGCACTCTCAACAATAGCCAAATTATGGAAAGAGCCTAAATGTCCATCAACTGATGAATGGATAAAGAAATTGTGGTTTATATACACAATGGAATATTACGTGGCAATGAGAAAAAATGAAATATGGCCTTTTGTAGCAACGTGGATGGAACTGGAGAGTGTGATGCTAAGTGAAATAAGCCATACAGAGAAAGACAGATACCATATGGTTTCACTCTTATGTCGATCCTGAGAAACTTAACAGGAACCCATGGGGGAGGGGAAGGAAAAAAAAAAAAAAAAAAAAAGAGGTTAGAATGGGAGAGAGCCAAAGCATAAGAGACTGTTAAAAACTGAGAACAAACTGAGGGTTGATGGGGGGTGGGAGGGAGGAGAGGGTGGGTGATGGGTATTGAGGAGGGCACCTTTTGGGATGAGCACTGGGTGTTGTATGGAAACCAATTTGTCAATAAATTTCAGAAAAAAAAAAAAACCACACGGACATCTGAGAAAAAAAAAAAAAAGAAAAAAAAGAAAAGAAAGAGCTGTGGGTAATGGAGTCGATGAATTGTTGAACCAGGGTATGGATGGCACGATCAAAGCTAGGTAGGCAAGTCTCTCCATATTTTTCCCCCTCAATAAAGGCTAATTATATTCTCAATAAGAATGTAACATTCCTCAGTACAGATAGGATACTTTCTTCAATTTTTTTTCACTAGGTTAGGTAGGTCTTCCATCTATTTCTCTTGATGATGTGCCATCACCCATTTATCAGACCAGCACTCAATACATCAAGTCATTCTAATGTCACTTTCTTATCCATTATATCTTATAAAGGATAATTTCTAAGAAGCAACTATAAAAAAAAATAGTTTACATATTCTTCTCATGGGAAGTACAATGAAGGAAAGCCATTTTAAGCAGTTAGGAACACTGGTTTCATGCATATAAAATCAGGAACAGATTTTTTTCTTAATGCAACAAACTTTTATTCAAGAGACTATTTATTGGACTTGGCTATATCCCTCAGTAGTGTGATGTTTGGAGAAACTTGATTGAAACTGTTGCAAATGGCTGTTGTTTCCTTTTCATTTCGGTTTAGATCAAGGTTGTATATTCTCCTATGTATAATAAATGTCAAAGTACTCGTGGGTGGTTTTCAGACAATGAATGTGGTTTTCAACTACTAATTACCAAGTTTTGGTTACAAAAATCAGGCTTCTGAGACAGGGTTCTCAGAAGCTTTGATCACATATTTTTAGCTGGAAGTGTTTGGAAGTAGTCATTGCTTACTGGGGGTTCCTCTCCATCTCCCTGACAGCCATCCCCTCCTCCTTTGTGATTTAGGTCTTCCTGTGAACCTTCTACATCAGACTCATGGTGGTTTTTTTTTTTAACCTCTGATTTGTCACCAATCTTGGTTACCTAATGGATTCAACTTATAGGTTATTATGCCGATTCAAGGTGCTGATTGAAGGTATTCAATCAAGGAAATACATCTACTTTCTTTGCTTTCTAATCAAGCTCAAGCCCTCATCTAGAAAGAAAAGTTGGTACTCTGTCAAATTCACTTTTATTAAGTCTTTTGGTTACTTAGATGATATTTCCATGTCTGTCACTTCTGATAGAACCCTTACTAGAGTTACCAATGATCTCCTAATTGCAAAATCCAAGACTCCTTTCAATACCCATTGTATTTGGTGTCTGAGCCATTTGCATCTCATCTCTGAGCTTCTTTCTTTAGCTTACGTGTTACTGTTTCTCCAGTTCTCCTTTTATCTCTTTAATTAAACCTTCTCTGTATCCATGGTGAGATCCTCTTTCTCAGTGCCCCCCTTTTTCTAATTTTTATAACTATGGAAGTACCGTAGATTTTTCTCTAATAACCTGCCCTATTTTCCATGTTCTTCTAAGGTTATCTCACTTAATCCCATGATTCCAAAAACAGCTATCTAATGTCTAAATTATAAGCCCAAAATTTGTATCTTTAGCTCAAATTACTTTGAGTTCTAGATCTACATATGCCCAGGAAGCTTAGACTCTGCATCTCCAAAACAAACTCCATCAGTTCAACTTTCCCTCCCCACTTGCCATTAAACCTATGATTTCTCCTACAACAATTACCTTGTCGGTTAACTGTGCCAATATTCTTCAAGATCAGGTACACATTCTATACCAAACTGTCTTCATCTAATCAGTCACCTGAATGGTTTTCCTCTCTGGTTTATTGACTCCTTCCCTGCAGTTTACTATTCTTATTCAAGTCCTCACCATCTTCTACCTGGATTACTGTAATTATTTTTCTTCTGTTCCTCCTGCATCCAGTCTTGTACCATCTTGATGCAGCTTACATACTACTGTAAATCCTTCTAAAAGGTAATATTTCATTGCCTACATGTTACCTAAAAAAACATTTAAAATATAACTGAGTATCATTCATGATCTGGCCCCACCTCTATTCACATACGTTCTACCCTCCAGCCATGCAAAGTTCTTTTCATCTCCTTAATTTACCCATTTATACCCATGCCTACCCTGCTCAACCTACTGGAAGGCCCTTCTCCTGCACATGTCTACTTTTCTATGCTAGGCCTGAAGAATAGCTCATCATTGCTCATCACTCAGCTTAAGTACCTATTCTTCTCTGACTGTATTCTGAAAGCAATAGGTAAAACTCATCACTTCTTTCGGGCCTCACAAAATATTTGTATTCTAACATCTTAATCACTCCATACAGTGCTGCTGAATGAGCAGTCCATGGAAAAGCATGACCTGGAAGGTTCTTAGAAATCCAATTCAACCCTTGATCCCCTTCTGATATACTGAATCAGAGTCTCTGGGGTGGAAATCAAGACTTAGTGTCCTAATACTTTCTCCCCATTTCCATGTTCACTAAAGTTTGAGATGCACTGCTCTGTAAATGTATTAGTTACCAGAGGTCTAAAAATTAGAGATTTAATATGACAGGTGGAAGTATGATAGTAAGATAATCTGAAAGACATGAGTGGCCTTTGCAGGACCCAGTGGGAGAGCTACTTTCTAGCCAAGAAACAAAAAGTTATACAGAGAAGGAAATACTAAGGCTGATGTACATGATGTGACTCAGTTCCTCTCTCCCTGACAAAATCAGAATGGATTCCTGCTGTGTGTGCACATTGAGTGGAGACTGTGCCAAGCAGGTTGCTGGGAGGCCTCTGTTCTTCTGGAAAAGAGAAAATGAAACCATCTCAGCCTGAGCTGCTGGAGGTGGGAACTCTGCCAACAGAGAAGCAGGAGAGCTATTAGCCCAAGGTAGAGCTGAAAGTGTCTGCCTGGCCTTCTCCAAAGTTTTGTCCATGCACATGCAGTGGAATATGGGAGCAACAAGCCATCTACACTCAGAAACCTTTTTCTTGGAAGACAAATATTTTCTATAAATGTTTATTACAGCTTTGTATAGAAATACTTGTCAACAGCTTGCCAGTAATGTGAAAGAAAGGAGTGACAGGAAGAGAGTCCGATAAGGGAATAGCATTAAATGGTACAGAAAATGTCCAGAAAACCAAATGCCTCATGGAATTCATGAAAGGTGACAGTAAGGATATATATTCATTCTGTTTCACCATACTGAATGTAAAGCCTTTAAGGAGAAGAACAGTCTCTTTTCTTTTCATCTCTAATGAGGAGCCATTTGGGTACAAGGGACATAATAAGCATTCAATAAAAGCTTGCTCAATGAATGGTGAGAAGATTTTATGATTCATGCTGGTAGAAAAATCTAGCAAGTTTTAGCTGCAAAAATGTTTCTGAAGAGATAATGTTAATTTGAATATTGCTTTTAAAAATCTGCATGCCATGTCCTGCTTAATTGAATTATTCATTACTCCTTTAAAGATTCTCATTCAGCATCACGCCTGGCAATGCTGTGTTTGTTTTTAAACACCAAATGGCAAACTGGAAACATAACTGCCCTCAAGTGCCTACACAGAAAGTCTGGCCTACATACTGAGTGGTCACTTACACCTACAGCCTTCTGCTTACATTGATTATGTTCAATGATCTGAAATGTGTCTACCCATGTATAAAACCACCTGTGTAATTTGATTATTGAACACATAATATTGATATTTGTAATTTTTTAAATGCATACAATTTAAAACAGCTAATGTCAATATTGCATTTTTCCTAATTTAAAATGATGCATGATGGGGCGCCTGGGTGGCGCAGTCGGTTAAGCGTCCGACTTCAGCCAGGTCACGATCTCGCGGTCCGTGAGTTCGAGCCCCGCGTCAGGCTCTGGGCTGATGGCTCAGAGCCTGGAGCCTGTTTCCGATTCTGTGTCTCCCTCTCTCTCTGCCCCTCCCCCGTTCATGCTCTGTCTCTCTCTGTCCCAAAAATAAATAAACGTTGAAAAAAAAAAATTTAAAAAAAAATAAATAAATAAAATGATGCATGATAGCAGAATAAGCTAATAATATAGCAATTACAATCTTCATTTCCTCCTACAAGGCCCATCCATGGGCATTTAGGCTTTGATCTAATTATGGGAGAAAAAAAAAAAAAGGCATGATACTGTGGTGAGCCATGAAAATAAAACTCTGTAGAAATTATTTACAAATTAATCCTTTCAGAGATAAAAATAGAGGCTCAAATTCTCTCTTCCATTTATATATTTATTAATATCAGTATCTCAGGTGTCCCTTTTTAATCTTTCTGCTTATCCTTTAATTCCCTAGCTCACAAAGACTCAGATGCATTCTATGTTTTGTTTGCATTAGCCATGCTATTGGAAATATTCTGGAGCTTTTGTATTATAGGTCTATGCTAATGACAGCAAGTATTTTTGTGAGTTTTTGTTGAGTATTAAGAGCTATGAAAGCTGTGAACAAAATGACAAAGTTACAGAACTGTAATATTTCTTAAATCAGTGAGATAAATGCATTTATCATGAGAATATTAAGAAAATGAGCTGGACATTGTCAACCTTGTTTAAAGACACTAGTTTAACTTCCCCTTGCCAAAAAAAAAAAAAAAAGTATAGGTGTGTGTCCACACATTCATTTGCATTTAAAATTTCAAAACGTACACACATATATGATCATACACATAATTATAAAGTCTTTGATTATGGCTGATATCCAGTCTCTGGATTTTACTTTAGCTTATATGTTTGTCTGAGTTCCTCTAGTATAGGAAAGGATGTTTTTCATTTTATTCCTTCAAGTACCCTAAAAAGTATTTGAAACTTAGCAGTCACACTACACAGGTCTCAAAAATGAACAAATTTATTAAATTTAAGATGACACTAAATTATAACTTACGGGTAAATTGACATTATATTAGATAGTATGTTAGTTTTAAGTCACAATTGTGATACAATTTGCTTTAGTTGTGTTTGTGTATGCACACATATATACTACTATCTCCAATATTCAATGAATGGATAAAAAAAGGCCCACTCCGTGAAAACTGGATTATTTGAAAGGCAATAAACTGCTATATTTAAATAATTAGCTATATTTTTATACATATTTTTGCTAAGCCCTTAACAACTTATAACACACTACGTCTACAGGCAAATGCAATCAACTTTACAATAATGCACTTCGAAGTTTAGTTTGTCAAGGATTATGAATCTTTGTAGAAACTACTATTTACATGGAGTCTGTAAAGTCAAACATTCAATTAAAATAGCATTTTTTTGTGCTAAACACAGATCTACATCTAACATTAGGCTATTGTGTTGAGAGAGCTAACAAAAGAACAACTTGACAAAAGTGATTATTCCATTCCCAAATTCACTTCATACTTGTATTTTTAGTAAGCAAAAGAGGAAGGAAGCAAATGATGTCTGCTGAAGAGAATGATAATCTTAAGATGAGGACTACCACTGACTGGCTCTTCAGCCACCCAAATGTCTAGGCTCACCTCAGAAATTTGATGCACAGAGAATGTACTTGTCTTTAAAACATTCAAATTAATCCTACCAAAGCCTTAGAGTAGAAACTCCTATTTTCCATCCAATAAGGGGATCAGCACTCCAATCCTTATGGAGAATACTTCCCCATCCTAACCTTGGGAGTTGATTTAGAGCCACCAAGCATTTATAGGCCATCCCACTGCCCTGTTGATTAATCTAGATGTAGACACTGGCTTCAAATTGAATCTATCATATTTCACATTCCTGACAAATTTATTTCCTGCCTATTGAACATATCAGAATGCTTTCTAGGGTTATTTGTAGTTTTTAAAGTTTGGGACTAGAGACCTAGCACATCCTAGGTCAATGATGCTGCATATTATTCCTAAATGGACAACGAGGCTACTGAAGCAGAAAGAGGCCAACTGAATGACCCAGAGATCGCACAACTAGTAAGGGATGAAGCTGAAATTCAAACATAGTTTACCTCCAGGGCTCGTCAACTTAGAAACATTCTGTTTGTCCTTAGTGTGTTGTGGGCTCTGGAGTATCTGTAGTCTATACATACAGAGAACAAAGAATCTTTAAGCCATCCCTTTACCTTGAGTTCAAATCCTAAAATACACACTTATGCAGAATTCACAGGATAGCACAAATTTGCAAATGAATTCAATCCCCAAGTGTCCCTACATGCAAAGGTCTTAATATCTAAGAATTTCACAGCATTACAAGATGCTTTGACATGAGGCATTTTACCAAATGACACATCCTGTGAAGTATAATACCATCTACACATCTAAGAAATTTGGTTTCTCAGACTATCATTTTCATTATTCCTATTACATTCTGTACTTCAGCACCAGTTGTCATCTCTTTGCTTTTTCTTTATAGCCTCCGTGTACCCCCTGTAAGTCTTAAAGGGTCACTGAAGAGTGAATAGGACCTTTCTCAATTCCCCACTCAACCTGAGAGAGAATTATACTTCTGCCATACCCACACAATGGAATTGCAGCAACATGACACAATTGATATGTGTCTTACTAAGGACTTTTTCCTTGTAATGAGTTTTGCTGAAAAGTCTGTACCTTTTTACCTCTCATAGGTTTTGACTAGCTTTTCTGAAATTGCCATATGGCTACACAGTGCTGGTACAGAGCTTGAGGATTTATTAGGTACCAATCCTGATCTCAGTTTCAGGTAATCAGAAAACAGAGCAGTTACAGTTCAGCTATTAGGAGGTAGGAAGGAAGCAATGGAAAGGTGGTCAGCAGTTTTCAGGAATGAAACAAGGAGAATGCAAGAGATATAGAATATTAACAATGACCTAAATTGCGGAGGAGGCCACTTGTAAGAATACCATCGCCGTCATCCCAATGAAGAGCTAGTCATTGTACACAAAGTACATCTGTCCCTATCCCTTCCTACCCCCTTAGAAGAGCAAACTTATTCACACCATCTGTACCATCAACAATGATCTGTTCCGCCATCACTTCTCTGGAAAAATGAGATAATAAGCAATGGGTGAAAAATCTGGCAAGAACTATAGTAACTGCAGTATTCATAACAGAAGATGGTTCCCATTGCTTCATGTTTAAATGAAGCTGTACTGGAAGTAAAGTTTATTTCTATTCCTGATTCATCACCAAAAGCTCTGGTTCATTGTGGAAGTTTTCTTGAGTATACTCTGTCACTGTTTTTTTTTTTTTTCATTTCTAAAACATGACCAAAATTTTTGCTACATATTATGAAAGTCTTCAGAATTACCTGTAGATATCTCCAGTGATCATCAATTCATTGTGAATACAAAGGGTATTATCATTAAGACTTACTTTCACTATAACTAATTTTATCAATTACTTTTGGCTGATTGAAAATGAAATTGCATTATGGCATATATATCTACATGCCGATTTATTTTTCTGACTGCAAGTTATTCTCAGTATATTCATGAAATCTCATTTATTTTTTCATTTCCTTTCCAATTATCCCATAAGTGAACTCTCATTTTGTAATATCAGAAATCTATTTAGTGTTTTATCACCATGAGAAATGTATACCATATATGTATATGTACATACACATATAGTAACTAAAGCCGCCAATGTTTTTTAATTAATGTTTTCTGCTGAATACATCCCTATTGTTCTTTTCTACTTTAAATAGTAAGTAATCCACTGTGATTTCTCCAGCCTTCAGACAATGCCGTCCTTCAGCTCCAAGCCATAGTTGTTGGTTCCATGACTCAGTCCCAGAAGGAAAGCGCTTTAGCTAAATCATCAGTTGGTAGCTTTCCCAGTTTCAGTGTCGTACATAAGCCAAGTATTGATCTACATGGAATAGCCTATATAACCAGTCCTTAGAGAACTCCATGGCTGATATAGAATTAAGGCATTCTCCCTTCCAATTTTATCATCACTAGAAAATATTCTGTGGGAACAAAGAAACAATTCCATATTAACTTGGGTTTGGTTTTCTAAAAAGTTTCCTATATTCACAAGGCACAAACATTTGTTAAACACTAGCTGTGAGTCAGACACCAGGCAAGGTAATTTACAGGCACTTAATTCTTGTTACAATTCTTGAATAAGTAATTATTACCCATGTTTGACATACGAAGAAATGGAAGAATAGAGAGGTTAAGTAGCTTACCCAAAGTTACAACACTAGCAGACGGTAAACCCAATGTAAAACCAACATAGTTTAGGGGCATCTGGGTGGCTCAGTCGGTTGAGCGTCCTACTTCAGCTCAGGTCATGGTCTCACAGTTCATGGGTTTGAGCCCATGACAGCCCTGTGCTGACAGCTCAGAGCCTGGAGCCTGCTTCACATTCTCTCTCTCTCTCTCTCTCTCTCTCTCTCTCTGCCCTTCCCCTGTGTGCTTGCACTCATGCACGCTTACTCTAAAAAATAAACATTAAAAAAAATTAAAACCAATGTACTTTAATATCCCAGTATGTATGCCTTACAAAACAGACTTCCTTTGTCTCTAAATATCTGCGCTTGATTCCTAAAGAAATTGATACACAATTGCCTTTGCTATAAAACTTTAAAAAGAATAATTCCTACTTAAGGTAACAGCAATTATACTGGGGTGACAGATACTATTGTCTAAGTCCAACCCTAATTTAATGCATTTTGTAAGTTTATTTTGAGAGAGAGAGAGAGAGAGAGAGAGAGAGAGAGAGAGAGAGAGAGTGAGTGAGTGTCATGGGGGAGCAGAGAGAGGTGAACATAAAGAGAATCTTATAAGGGTCTGCAGTGTCAGCATGGAGCCCAACTTGGGGCTTGAACTCGCAAGCCAGGAGATCATGACCTGAGCCAAAATCTTAACCAAATGAGTTACCCAGGTGCCCCCAATCCCATTTTAAATACACATTTTCTCACTGTCAGTCTTCACTCTAGAGGCTACCAAAACCAATTACCTATCCGGCATGTGAGTGGCTCAGTCAGTTGGATGTCTGACTCCTGATTTCAGCTCAGGTCTTTATCTCACAGGTCGTGAGTTCAAGCCCCACATCAGGGTTTGCACTGACAGTGTAGATCCTGCTTGGGATTCTTCCCCTCTCTCTGCCCTTCCACTTGGGCTCTCTCAAAATAAATTTAAAAAAATAATAATTACCTTTACTCTCTAGTTTCCCTTGCACCAAGAAGAGCCACATGACACAAATTTCAATGATGTAGAATTAGAAGTTCCAATAGGCTGCTGGGGAAAACTTGTTTTTTCTGATAAAGAGGCAGGACTCCTAGAATAGCTAAGATAGTCAGCAAATTCTCTCCAAAAAGTCATGGTAAAACTTGACACAACTATCAAAAACAAAAATTTCAGTTCTGAGAATCAACCAAAGGCATACAACAAATCGGAAACTTTAATTCAAGAGAAAACAACCGAAACTCAGATTAAAAAACAGTGGCACTCTGTGGTGTTTTAGCCTGAAACTAAAATTTGTCTCATCCCACCCCAATCCTAGTTCTATCAGCTCAGTAGTTGAAGAAAGCTGTGAAAACACTTTTGCTGCCAGAGGTGCTTTTTGACTTGGAGCAAAAGACATCCCCAGAGGGCTTGTTGAAACAATAGCAATCTCAGTGGTGTTGATTCAAGAGGCACCAACATCACAACCATTCAGAGGCTTTGATATCACTATGTCAAGCAAAAACCATCACACTAGCCAGGAATTTAAGAGGTATATATCCAGAGAGAAAGTTTTGTAATGCATTCACTCATCTCTGTGGTCTGGAGGGTTATGCATATACCCACGAGTGTATACATGCTCAGGAGACACCAGAGAAGTTCTGAGCTATTTATCTATGACTGAATGTAAGGCCTACTCCAGAGAGGATAAAGGAGATGGCCAAGCAAAAAGTAAAAGCTAGGTACCCTCATAAACTGCCTGAACTTTGAATGCAAACCCTGATCCACACACAAATCCACTGACAAAAGATAGAAGATTTATTGACTCAAGATTTACTTGATCAGTCATGGTATCCTCACTGAGCTATGATGATTCATCTCTAGGATGTCAGGCTTGGACATAAAAGAGAAACCTGAACAGAGGCATCAGTAGCTACACACTGAGGAAGAGAGACACTCTTTATGATTAGGCAGTGCAAGGTACTAAACAAGACAAATTTAAAAAAGAAAAGAAAACCCATAACAGTCACCGCTGAGAAGAGGGGGATTCAGAATCTAGATCTGCTGCAATGTGGTTTTCAAGTTTGCAAAAATGCGAGACCCATAAAGAAACAGGAAGTGTGATACATGCACAGGAAAAAAAAAAAAAAAGTCAACAGAAATGGTCTCTGAGGGGGCCGGGATGTTGAACTTATTCCAAATATGTTCAAAAGAACTAAAGAAAGCTTGATGATAATGGCACCAATAGAAAACGTCAGTTGAACCAATTTAAAGTCTAATTGAAAAGTGCAATAGTCAAAATGAAAAATCACTACAGAGGTCAAGAGTATAGGTGTGGTGGAAGAAGAAATAAACTTGAAGATAGACCAAGAAAAATTAATCTGAAAAACAAGACAAAAAAAACAGCCTCCAAAACCTGTGCAACACCACCAAACACACCAACATGTGAAAAATGGGAGTCACAGAAAGAAAAGTGAAACAGAAAGGGCCAGAAGGAATATTTGAAGTAATAATATCAAAAAAACTCCCCATGTTTGATGAAAACCATTAACTTATATACCCAAGAAGGTCAAAAGACTCTAGGTTGGAGAAATTAACAGAAACAAAAAAAACCATACTTATACACATGAATTCGAACTGTTCAAAGTCAAAAAAAAGAAAATCTTAAAAGCAGCAAGAGGAAAATGATTTGATCACATGGAGAGGAACCATAAGATTGATAGCAATCTTCTTTCTTAAATTAGTTCTTAATCATCTAAGACAATATTGAGAGAAAGTGCTTTGTGCCTATAAATATAAATATGTAATATATAGGACAAAGTCATCATGAACAACAGAAGAGAATATATAGCTATGTTAAAGTTTCTATGTTGTACTGGAATTAAACAAGTATTACATTCTGCTATGGATTAACAAGATTCGTATTCTGACTCCTACAGAAACCACTAATAATTGAATAGTATACAAGATAACAAAAGAGGGGCACCTGGGTGGTGCAGTCGGTTAAGCGTCCGACTTCAGCCAGGTCACGATCTCATGGTCCATGAGTTCGAGCCCCGCATCAGGCTCTGGGCTGATGGCTCAGAGCCTGGAGCCTGTTTCTGATTCTGTGTCTCCCTCTCTCTCTGCCCCTCGCCCGTTCATGCTCTGTCTCTCTCTGTCCCAAAAATAAAATAAACGTTGAAAAAAAAATTAAAAAAAAAAAGATAACAAAAGAAATTTAAATAGTATATTAGTAAATATCTATTATAACACATAACAGGACAGTAAACAAAAAGATATGGAACATATAGAAGACAAATAGCAAAATGACAGACATAACCATATCAAGGATTATAATAAATGTGAATTAAACATTCCAAAAAAGGCAGAGATCGCCAGATTGGATAAAATATAATAAAGAGTTACATGCTGTCTGTAAGAGATGCTCTTCAGATTCAATCATATGAACAGGTTGAAAGAAGATATACCTTACAAACAGTAACTATAGCAGATTAAGTGGCTAAGCTAACGTCAGATAAGTTTAAAGACTGAATTGTTTCTAGAGACAAAAGGCCACAGTTTATAACAGATCAAAAATATAAGAATTATGAACATATACACATCCAACAATACAACTCTAAAATAAGCAAAAACTGACAAAATGAGAGAGAAATAGACACTTTAACAGTAATAAAGACTTCAAGACTCATTCTCAAATGATAGAATGCTTAGAAAGATCAAAGATACAGAAGACTTCAAGATTATCAACAAGTAGGACCAGGTTGTCTATTGCACACTTCATCCAACAATAAACTACACATCTTTTAAAGCACAAATATACATGTCCCAAGGTAAACAATATGATAGACCAGAAAACAAGTCCTTGTTTTTTTTAAAAGTACATTTTTTTTTAATTTTTTTTTTTTCAATGTTTATTTATTTGGGACAGAGAGAGACAGAGCATGAACGGGGGAGGGGCAGAGAGAGAGGGAGACACAGAATCGGAAACAGGCTCCAGGCTCCGAGCCATCAGCCCAAAGCCTGACGCGGGGCTCGAACTCATGGATGGCGAGATCGTGACCTGGCTGAAGTCGGACGCTTAACCGTCTGCGCCACCCAGGCGCCCCTTAAAGTACATTTTTAAAACAAGTCCATATTTAAAGGATTAAAGTGCCAAGTATGTACTTTAACTATAATGTAAACATGTTAGGTACCAGCAGTAGAAACAGATTGGATAACCACAAATATTAAAGGACACTTATAAAGAACCCATGGACCCATGAAAAAAATGAGAAAGTTTTTTTTTTTTTTAAAGGGAGGAAAAATGAAAGTGTATCATTATGATACCAAACACTAAACACTGCAACTAAAGCAGCGTTTAGGAAAACTTAAGGTCTTTAAATGCCAATAGACGAAAAAAATAACCTGCCATGGTGAAGACAGTTTCTCCATTCCTCCGAACTTTAAACATAGGATTAATACAGGACACAGCAATCCCATTCCTAGATGTATACCCAAGTGAGTTGAAAATAGATGTTCACACAAAAATTTTAACATGAATATTCATAGTAGCATTACTCATAACAGCCAGTGATAGAAACCACCCAAATATCCAAATGATGCACGGATATACAAAATGTGATATATCTATACAATGGAATATGAAGCCATAAAGGTAAATAAATTACAGATATGTGCAATATGGATAAACCTTGAAAGCATTATGCTAAGTGAAAGAAAGCCAGACACAGAAGGCCACATATTGTATAATTCCATTTATATAAAAATGTATAAAATGGGAAAATCCAGAGACCTAGACAGTAGATAAGTGATTTTTCAGGAATTTGTGAAGAGGGAAAAATTGCGACTAATAGATTTGGTGCTTCATTTTGGGCCAAAGGAAGTGTTCTGGAATTAGATAGTACTGATGATTACATACAATAGTGAAGATGTTAAATAAAACCTGCTAAATCATACACCTTAAAATAATGAGTTTTGTTCTGTGAATTATATCCCAGGGAAAAAAAAAATCTTATAACCTAAGAATCTACTTCAAAAATCTAGAAGAAAAATAACTAAGCCTAACACATCAGAAGGAAATAATATTAATGTGGAAACCAACAGAATATAAAACAGAACATTTGAATTGATTACACCAAGAATTTTTTTTGAAATAAAAAAAAATCTGACAAACCGCCTACTACACAAACCAAAGGAAAAATAAAAGATAAAAATTATCAAAACTGGAAATGAAAGGAAACATCATTTCACAGCTTACAGAAATTAAAAGAATTGTAAGGGATGGGATGTTATAACTTTGTCAAAAAATTAGACCGCTTCAATGAACTAGATATTCTCTTACATTGATTCAGGCAGAAGAAGCCTAAATACACTTTTAATAAATAAGGTAAGTAAGACTGAATTATTAATTACAAATCTCACAAAGAAAAGCTCAAGACCAAATGGCTTGAGTAGGGAATTCTATCAAGAACTTAGAAATACCAATCCAAGGGGCGCCTGGGTGGCACAGTCGGTTAAGCGTCCGACTTCAGCCAGATCACTATCTCACGGTCCCGGAGTTCCAGCCCCACGTCAGGCTCTGGGCTGATGGCTCAGAGCCTGGAGCCTGTTTCTGATTCTGTGTCTCCCTCTCTCTCTGCCCCTCCCCCGTTCATGCTCTGTCTCTCTCTGTCCCAAAAATAAATAAATAAATAAACGTTGGGGAAAAAAAAAAGAAAGAAATAATACCAATCCTTCATAAACTCTTCCCAAGAAGTAGAGGAGGAAACACTGTCTAGTTCATTCTATGAATTCAGTATTACCCTGATACAAAAGCCAGCCAAAGAATTCATGAAAAAAATTAGAGATCAATATTATTCATGAATATGGACATCAAAATGTAACATATAAATTCAGCAACATATTAAGAAGTATTATACATTATGATTAAGTGGGAGTTATCTCTAGGATGCAAGATTGGTTTCACATCTGAAAATTTAGGGGCACCTGGGTGGCTCAGTTGGTTGACTATCCAACTCTTGGTTTCAGCTCAGGTCATGATCTCAAGGCCATGGGATCGAGCCTCACATTGGGCACCACAGGCTCCAGCTGAGCCTGGAGTCTGCTTAAGATTCTCTTCTCCCTCTGCCCCTCTCCCCTACTCACACTCTCTAAAATTTAAAAAAAAAAAAAAAAATCTGAGAATTTAATACCTTAATAAAGAACCAATATATCCAATAATTTCAATAGATGAAGAAAAAGCATTAAAAAAAGTTTAACACCCATTTATGATTTAAATTCTCAAACTACAAAAGAACATCAACTTAAGAACATCATGAAAAAAGCTAGACGTAGAATATTTAATGGTGAAAGTAGAAACAAAATGCAGATAAATAACCAAAGGAAGTTAAAAATATAAATTACCCAATACCAAAACCAGGCAAGGTTCTTGCCAGGGGACAAGAAAGCCACGATTAATTATTTTTAAGCAAGAGATTATTGCCTCACATCTTTCAGCCTGATGGATCCTTTTTTTGTGCCCACCCCCTATGTTTACTAATATTTTGCATTATTAATCAGGAATTTTGTATTTAAGAATGATCTATTTATAATTTTGTTAGGCATATACTTTATTAGGTTTTGCTTAGTAATATATATATATGTATGTATATATATATTTTTTTTTAACAGGATTTTCTTTTTAAATTTTAGAAAGAGAACACACATATGAGTGGGGGAGAGGGGCAGAGAGAGAGGGAGAGAATCTCAAGCAGACATCACACTCAGTAGGAGCCCAAAGTGGAGCTTGATTCCAGGACCCTGGGATCATGACTTGAGCCAAAAGTCAAGAGTCAGAAGCTCAAACCTACTGGGCCACTTAGGCACCCCTTTACTGAATTTTTTACAATCTCTTGCTGGTTTCTATTAAAATCAATAGCAGACACTGATAAAATATTTCACCGGAATAGTTGTGTAAAACATGGTTATTAAATCAAAACACTCAGGAAGAAAAAAAAAAAAACTACAAAAACACTCCAGTTAGCATGTATGGAAACTAAACCTATAATATTACCAAAAAACTTGATTCAATCTGTCCTCCTAGGTGTAGATAATCTGGTTTTGAGTCAAGATGTTTGTTTTATTTTTATTATTATTATTATTTTTTTTTTTGGAGCACCTGGCTGGCTCAGTCAGTTAGGCATCTGACTTCAGCTCAGGTCATGATCTCACGGTTCATGAGTTCAAGCCTCACATTGGGCTCTCTGCTCTCAGCATAGAGCCTGCTTCAGATCCTCTGTCCCCCTCTTTCTCTGCCCCTCACTCTTTTGTGTTCATTCTCACGCTCCAAAATAAATATTAAAGAAGAGGGTTTTTTATACCTATGTTATAAAGAGAACTATCAACAGACCTCAAATATAATCTCAAAACATTATGACCAATGTAAAAACTGATTTTATCATGCTAAAATTATGTTTAGATAAAAGAGCAAATAGTTGTTTAAATATTCAATGACAAATTTCAGAGACACCTAAAATCTACTGAGGTGATATTGAAATAAACAGGTGATTTTTAAATAGGTTAAACAAAGTGATTTACATATGAAAATACACTATAAAATTCCCCAGTCATTCAAATTTTAAGTCAGGACTTTAAAAACACCAGATTTTAAAATGCAATCATGTTCACCATACTTTGACTATAAATCAGCTTTTATATTCATTTTGCACAACGGTGTATCATATTAATTTTGTTGCTTTATTATTTGCACAAAGAGATTAGTTACAGTTACTGAAGGAAACATAACTTGGAATTTTTTGACTTACACATTTAGAAAACTTGCCCTTAATGTTCTATTACTATAAGACTTTGCAATTAATTCCCAAAGCAAAGAGTAAATAAACAACAACAACAAAAAAAAAACCTCTGCAAAAAATTTTAAATTCCTAATTCACTTCTAATGGGTTTTCCGAGTAGGATTTGAAATTCAGTGAACAAAATTGTAAATGCCTAATTATGTATCCTTTTATGAACTTGTTCTCATTATAATAAAATGCAGCTGTTATCCTTTTCCCTTTTCCAGAATGTCACCTGAAATAAAAATAAAACCTGAAATTTAAAGGGCCAGACTATCAATAGTATATAGAACTTCTGAAAGAAGCCCAATGAATCAATGAGAAGTAGTGATGAGGCATCATTACCGTGTAAGACCTCGAATGCCTTTCTACCCAATTATTAATTTTGCTTCAGGCCCCTCATCAAACCCTAGTTCCTCTACGACGGCTTCTTTGATTTCAATAGTGCAAGCATTATTTCCCACTCGACTTCTTTTAGAACTACATCTGTTGCTTCTTCAAAGCATTTACCACTTGGTGCATTATATTCTGTTCCTTCTAGAGTTTAAAATTCAACACTGATACTTCCTAGAATACATAGCAAAATGTTTTGAGTACATGATGAATAATATTTTTGGACTCAAACAGGTAATTTGCTATAGTCTTCCATCATACCCTGTGCTCTGAACTACTGACAAACTCTTACAACTTTTTCCTCAATCCTCTGATATCTAAGAAGGATGGGATCCCGTGTTAATGGTAAACCTCAGTACTTCTATGTGGTAATAAACAAAAGTGTATTTTTAGAATGTGCTAACTTTGTGAGTAGACAAAGTTCATGATTCTCCCCAAACTGAAACAATGAATAATTTCACTTCATAAAGTCATAAAGCCAATAAAACCCCAAACTGCAACCCGTTTTTCCTGTGACACTTGTCAAATATTAAAACACACACACACACACATATGCAATAGGTCAAGAATAGACAAGACATTCCTGAACAAGGTGAGAAGACCATTGTACTGATTATGGAAACTTATAAAGTTCTAGTGATTAAGAGTGTGATATTGGTTCAAATATTGACTAGGAAATAGAGAAGAAGCTGTAAGGTTCATAGATACTTGTTTTATTGCAATGGTGTGTGGTTTCATGCATTAGTATTCACTAAATTTGCAGGCCCTCCCTGCAGAAGGTAATATGTACACAAAGTTGTCGACCTGTCGGACACATTCTAGCTAGGGTCAATGGAATAGGAGGTTAGCATCACTTCAGGAAATATGGTTTAAAAATCAATCTGTGTTTCCCTCATCCTCTCTCCTCTGCCACAAAGACCAGCTAGGTTTCAGATAGAGGTTGTAGCATGAAGCCACAGCCCAGCCATGACAGACAATGAGTATCAGAAATAAACTTTGAGGCTTAAAGCTTCAAAGATTTGGGAATTATTTGTTTCTATAGTAAAACCTAGCCTTTCTAAATAGGAGTTTGCATTATAGAGTAGTACGGAAATAACCCAGTCTTTTCAGCTAATTGTGCTGGGATAAAAGTAGCTCCATATGGATAAGAATTTTTAGAAACACTTTTATACACTCTTTTATACTCCTATAATACACAAAAATTAATTCTAAGTGAGTTGCAGGTCCATAGAACTAGCAGATGATATACGAAAATATATTTATGACAGTAGGATAGAAAAGCCTTTCTAAATGAAACACAAGGATTATCTTTATAGACCAATAAATCGAATTCCATAAAAATTAAAACTTATCTTGATCAATATATACCATTCAATCATCCTGAGTAAAAGAAAAAAAAGGATAGTTTTATACACACACACACACATATCCAACAAAGGGCTTATAGACCAAATACAACACGATTTCCTTTAAATGGACAAAATTCTTAAATAGCCACTTCACCAAGACTTTATCCATGTTGGTAGACAAATTAATACCAAATTATAACACCATTACAGACCCACCAAAGCAACTAAAAGAAAAACAACGGACCATACCAAGTGTTAAGAAAGAAATGAGGTAACTAAAAACTCTCCGATATCTTCATGCGGGTGCAAATAGAACAACTACTTTGGAAGAGAGTTTGGCGTTACGCGCTAAAGCCGGAGCTGCACGTATTCTATCCCTCAGCAATTCCACTTCTAAGGTATACACTCAGGAAACACACATGTACCTTTGCTGGACTTGGAGGTTCCCGCCAGGATCCTCTTCAAGAAAGGAGCCGCTGCCAGAGGCATCCACTGAAATCTGCAAGCGGCCTCCAGCTCTCGGCAACCTCATTATATACTTCAGCTGCAGAGAGCTCATTACCTGAGGTCACGCCCCTCCCGGGGCAGCAGCTCACATCCACACCTGGTTAACTGAGCGAGGCAGGTTCTTAAGGCCTGGCCCTTTGGCCTTATGTACTCACTGCAGACTTGCCTTCCAGGTTTTCCAGGTTTGCCAAGACACTGCCAGGCTTATATCTCGGTTCAGCTTCTTTCTCTACCCGGTCCTGCCGCAACCCCCTTGCCTTTACGGGCGTTGTTTCCTAAAAAGCACTGCGTACCCTAAGTTCCATCTCAGCAAATGCTTCCGGAGAAATCGACGTGTGACAGTTGGTGTTAAGAATGGTCTTGTGAAAGTTGCTGACAAGTTAGGATTTGAGGCTAGCTCATTCACTGAACAACTGGCAGTGGAAAGTCCAAGAGTGATAGGGTGGTACACAGGCAGCCTCCGGCGCACAGGTGTTGATCATATTGTAACTTTAATGGGCAGTAAATTGGGAGGGTGGGCTGGTAAAAGTGAGTGCACCTGTTTCAGGCTTTGAGGAAGTTTGGAGAAAACAGTAGCTACTAGCTATGGACTAACTATTACTAAACACCATTAGCAAGCTACAAAAAGATAATAAATAGCTCTGGGCAAAGAACTGGCAATACAAAGCCAGATGTAAAACCCTGAGGGCCTTTTGGGTTGTGTGCAAAGAAGCTCTCATCAGCTCTCTTGGTAGGATTGAAGAAAACCCAGGCTCAAGCCTAGCATTTAATAGAGGAGCTGAACTTCAGAGAGATTTGAATGCCCAACGAAAGCAGTTACTGGCCTTGGTTTAGAAAACTTCTCCCAGCTTACAGTCATAAGGGGAATCCTGATGATCAGTTAAAGGAGGAGGAAAATCTCTGAACTTGATTCATGGATGGTGTTGTAGGCTGGGGAATTATGTCCCCCTGAAATTCAGATGTTGAAGTCCTAACTCCCAATACCCCAAGAGGTGTATATACGTGGACATAGGGTCTTTAAAGAGGTAATTTAAGCAAAGTGAAGTTACTAGGATGGGCCCTAATCTAATATGACTGGTGTCATCATAAAAAGAGGAGATTAAGACATAGACCGGTACAGAGGGTATAAAGATAACAGAGGATGGCCAGCCATCCACCAGCAAAGGAGAGGCCTCAGAGGAAGACAAACTTGCTGGCACCTTGATCTCAGAGTTCTAGCCTCTACAACCGTGAGAAAATAAATTGCTCCCAGTCTATGGTACTTTGCTATGACAACCCCAACAAATGAATAGGTTTTGGTAATAAGAAGTGGTTTTCTGCTGTAAAAATATACCCAAAAATGGGGAACGGGCTTTGGAACTGGGCATTGTACAGAGGCTGGAAGAAGTTGAGTGTGTTGATAGAATTCCTTGGAAAGAATGTTGGTGGAAATACAGATGTTAAAGGCAATTCTGGTAAGAGCTCAAAAAGAAAAGAGGGGAGCTAGAGAGAAATCTTCTCTCATCTTAGTGTATCATCATAAAGAGGATGTTGGTAGATATATAAATGTTAAAGGAAAAATACAAACATATATATATATGTATATATATATAAAGATGTTAAAGGTACTTCTGGTGAGATCTCAGATGGAAATGAGGAACATGTTTTTGGACACTGGGGAACTCTGATTAATACAGATTTGTTGGCTCAGATGGTGGGTGCAAGCTGAACAAGGATGGCATCTATAGAACAGCTTCACTCAGATGGTCTTGAAAGACAACGGTGAGAGAAAATTCTCCCGATGGGCAGATCTCCAAACAGTGAATCTAGTCATCTACTTTGAGTGTAAAAAGAAGTGACCCAAGCCTATAGCGTACATGGACTTATGGTCCGTGGAAAATGGTCTGACTGGCTGCTTGAGGGCATGGAAAAGAAATATCCATCAATACCAAAATGTGTAAAATTGATGGATAACATTTATAATATTTATACCATGAGGTATAATACAGCTATGACCATGAACTACTGCTACACTTCAAAAACATGGATGAATCTCACCAAATTGAGAAGTCAGAGAGCAAAGGATACATACTATATAAATCTATACTAGTTTTCTAGGGCTGCTGAGACAAAGTACCAAAGAGCGGATGGCTTAAACAAAAATGTATTGTCTCACAGTTCTGGAGGCTATAAGTGGGAGATCAAGAGGTTGGCACTGTTGGTTCCTTTGGACAACTGTGAGGGAGAATCTGTTCTAGGCCTTTCCCTGTGGCTTGTAGATGGCTGTCTTTTCCATGTGTCTGCATATCAGCTCCTTCTATAGGTATCTGTCCAAGTTTCCTTTTATAAGGATACCAGTCATACTGGATTAGGGCACACCTTAAGAACCTCATTTTAACTTTATTACCCTATTTCCAAATAACATTTTGAGGTATTAGGGGTTAGTACTTCAAAACATATAAATTTTAGCAAGAATACAATTCAACCCATAACAGATTTAATTTTATAAAATCCAGAAATAGGCAAAACTACAGTGTTTAGTAATATATACATTTATGATAAAACTACAAAGAAAAACATACATAAAATATACGTAACAATACCTCTAGTTATAGGGATGGAGGTGAGATCCAAAAAGGACACACAGGAGTGTTAACAATGTTCTATTTCTTGAGCTGGTGATCATTACACAGGTGTTTGCTTAATTATTCAATACAATCTTTACGTATTAGGCACTTTTTTGAATGCACATTTTATATTGGGCATTGTCTTACATGGTAGGCAAGTGGGCTTCCCAAAAGTGAACCTCCCACCTACCTTCGCAGGCAGAGGGAGGGCTGAACTACCACATACAGAACTGATAAAGACATGTGCATTCTCTAGACAGCTCATGCACAAGAGAGAGAGCATAGGCTGGTCTATGCATGTCCTTTTCCTCTCCTCTCCATAGTCAGATAAATCACTTCACTTCCCCTGGGGGGGTGGGGAGGCAGGGGGAGAGTGAGGAGGAGGAAAGAGAGCCCCAGAAGCAATATGTTCATAGAGCTTCATCAGCGTAAAAGGGGACATCAGGAGTGGAGAGTAAGCCTTGCCATGGTACCCAATACTGTTCCTGAAGTTTTGGCTGTTTTAAATCATTGATCTTAACCATTAAACTAAGGACTCTCGGCTTCTGTAACCATTCCACTTAGGAGTGTAAATCAGCACATCAAGACAGTCCTGTCCCCACTTTCATGAAACCATTCTTCCAATACCATCCCCTGTGAGGGTCCTCTTGATACCACTGGTGAGCAGTAAAGACGTGAATCCAGATTGATTTGGGGGCTACACTGATTTTTATTGAAAATGATTCCATAGTACATTAAGCACATCAACGCCAAAGGCCAATTATACCAAAAGGTGAAAATGTATTCTATTTCTCATGCCCAACCATGTTGTCAAAAATAAGCAGACCAAAGAGTCTGTAATAAGATCAAATGAAAACACAAGGAGAATGCAATAGCAATTATCAATGTTAAGATATTCTAGAGATAAAATGTCAAATTTGAATATAAAGACCTCTGTAATTATCAAATTTCCAGCACAAAATTCAAGCCCAAAGATCAAATTCCCTTGCAAGATAGTTGCTAGAGCTCTAGTCATTAATTCTGTGTTCCAAGTAGGAGAAGAAGTGAAACAGAGCCTCCCCTCTCAATCTTTTTTGAAGAATTCTGGAAGCATCATATATCACTTTTATTTACAATTCCTTGGCCAGAATTTAGTCATGTAGGCTAATAGAGCTGCAAAGGAGGCTGTTAAATGTCTCTATCCTCGGTGGCAACTTGTTAGGATAAAAATGAGGATTATTTTACTAAGGAAGAACAACGATATCAGGAAGGCATTAGCAGTATTTGTTACAGAAGATCTTGTTTGAGATTTCCTCCTTTATATGCAAAATCTCCTACTATCATTTGGCCCCAGAGCCCCCGTGATTCTAGCATAGGGATATTAAAAAGAAAGACACAATGACCACATTTTCTTCTTCTTTTTTTTTTTTTTACGTTTATTTATTTTGAGAGAGAGGGAAAGAGAGAGTGCATGCCCACGAGAGAGTGAGGGGGAGAAAGAGAATCCCAAGCAGGCTTCATGCTGTCAGCACACAGCCAGATATGGGGCTTGAACCCACAAAACAGAAGATCATGACCTGAGCCAAAATCAAGAGCGAGATGCTTAACTGACTAAGCCACCCAAGTGCCCCACAATGACCGTATTTTGTATTGATGAGTTATTTTCAGACTTGTGCCATAGTGGCTGCTCCACTGCCTCTTGCTATGCTATTTATCCGACTAAGAAATCTGCCGGTGTAATCTAAGAAATTGGTGGGTAGGGGTACATTTGAGCTACAGGCAGGCAACATGAACCAAGTTTAACTTTCTCCTCGGGACCCTGACGCTTGCCCCTCTCCTGGTCTGTCCCCACTTCCCCCTCTAGCAATCAGACCAATAACAAATCTCAGCACAGCTTTGACTGCCGATGTGCTGGGCCTGGCATGGAAGAGGAGGGAATAAATGCCAAAGGAGCTGCAGAACCTAACTGACAGGTACCAGCATGAGCCAGGAGACTTTGCATCCTCAAGATGCTAACCCAAGGAAGTGGGAGTGGTGGGAGGTGAAACATCAAACTGGCTAAGGGAGAGTTTATTGACATGGGAGCTTTTTCCCACTGTAGAAAAGCCCTGACAATGAGATGGTGCTAACATGCTGTGATGATAATCCTTGGAAGCTTACAAAAAGTGATGACCTACTTTAATTGAAGGAGAAACGTAGAAGTGTCTTAGATGATGGAGAATAGATGGGACAGACTTGCCATAAGCAGCATGTAGATCTGAAAGATGCAGGGGGTGAACCGTAGTGCACTATAGTGCCAGGCCCAAATGTCCTCTCGAGGGCCAAGCACCCATTCCCCAGCTTCTGGCAGTATTAACGGCTGATGTCTCCAAGCCACGTCCCTCAGTGAGAATTACTCTAGGCCTGGGGTCGGCAAACTATGACCTGTGGTTGGCTGCCTGCTTTAGTACATGAAGCTTCACTGGAACACAGCCGTGCCATTTATTTATGTATTGTGTATAGCCAGCTTTGTAATACATCAGCAATGTGCAGTGGTTGTGACAGAGGTGGTATGGCTCACAGCAGCTCTGCTCTAGGACAGAGAAGGGGTCTTGTCCAAGGCTCCCCCTTCTAAAGGCAGCTCCTGGCTGAGACCGGTGACGCAGGGACATAAATATCTGGCCCTCTCACCTCAGTTAGAGAAAACTCTGAAGGCTGGACCAGCACCAGATAGGTTGAGGACTCCATTGCCATTGCTTTGAAAGTCAGTTCTTTTTTCCACCCAGTCGTGTCTTCCTCCCTTCCTTACAGGTATCACTTCTGAAAATACTCTCCAATAAGCCTCCACACGCAACCCCCGGTTTCAGACTCTATTTCCAGAGAACTCAAACTAGAAACCACACCTACACTGGTTTAGTGACACCCATTCTGTAGCAGAGGTGTTTCACATCCCTGTGGTTTCACTTATGCTGTTTTCATTTCTCAGCTTGAAATTCTCCTTTCCAACCTGACAAATTCCTATTCATCCTTTAAGATCAAGACTCAAATGTTTTCCATTACCCCTTACAACAAACAAAATTAGTCATTCTATCATATCTATGCATACATGTGATAAAATATTAAAAAGTTAAAAAAATTAAGGTAAGAAAATGCATATTCTCCTTGACATCTCCAGGGACTGTGTTGTCTGCATGTGTATATACCTGTGTGTGATATGTGAGAGTCATAGGTGAGAAAGGGTTCAAAACTGAAATATTTCTTTTTTTTTTTTTTTTTTTTTTAATTTTTTTTTTCAACATTTATTTATTTTTGGGACAGAGAGAGACAGAGCATGAACGAGGGAGGGGCAGAGAGAGAGGGAGACACAGAATCGGAAACAGGCTCCAGGCTCTGAGCCATCAGCCCAGAGCCCGACGCGGGGCTCGAACTCACGGACCGCGAGATCGTGACCTGGCTGAAGTCGGACGCTTAACCGACTGCGCCACCCAGGCGCCCCAAAACTGAAATATTTCTAAATAAACAAAAACTTGGCTCAATCCTTTAATTAAGCAATTAGTGTATGTATGTATTAGAGGCTAGGTTTCACTTCCCCCCCTCACTCTTTGCTTCTCAACACGGTAATAAGTTTATGGTAAAATATACAAATTAAAAAACCATAATATTAACAACACCAATGCACCAAGCAATTCTTAAGCATCAGGCAATAACCTACGAGCCTCACACTTACATTAACTCATATAACCCTCCCAGCAAGCACAAGAGCAAGGCCCTATTATTATATCTATGTTGTAGATAAGGAGCAGAGACTCAAAGAGATTGTAACCTGCTATGGTCACACAGTTCATAGTGACAGAGCCACGATTCAAATTAATCATGTTTTAGCCCTTCTTCATTTCTTAACAATTACTGCCTAAAAAAGACTTTCTTTTCTTTAGTAATAGGATTATGGTTTCAGATGCTGTCATTATTTATAAGACAAAGGTGTGTTTGATTATTAAATAGTCCTCTTTTAAAAATCTGCAAGTTCTAGGTCACATATTGCCATCATTAGCAGAGGAAGACACAGCCGTCTGCTTCCAGGATGGAGGCAGAGCGAGAGAAGATGGAGGGAACACAGAGGGATGAGAGAAGGAAAGAGCCCCTTGTGATGGGTCTTGTAGACACTCATCACAACTATGCTGTGCTCGAGTCTGAAATGTAGTGAATGCTTTTGCAACAGCCTTTGGACTGCATGTGTGCATGTAATCAGCTAATAGTGACACTGCCTTCTTGCTGGTGACAGAGGAGAACTGCTTCCTTTCCTAGACACGATGAGTACAACCTAGGTGTTACACATGCATGCACGTTTACCGACAACGCACCATGTAGTTTCTTTGCACAGTGCAAAAGCATCTAATAAATGTCTGTCTCCTTTAATTAAATTATGTTTCACACACTTGATTTTCCCCATGTGAAGTTTAGCCTTTAATTTGACAGAATCAATAGGAAGGAGTCAAACTAGTAGGATGTCATTAACGTGTTAATGTGTTTATTGCAGAGGACTTAGTGATGAAAATAGATGAGAGAATTTTTAGACAGTGGGAGAATGTAAAACAATTTTTACTTTCAATTAGAAGCAGAGAATTTTCACTTTCATTGGGAGGTAAAGGGGTATTGTGAAAAGACTCCTGGGGTGCCTACATGCTTCAGTCGGTAGAACATCAGACTCTTGATCTTGGGGTTGTGAGTTCAAGACCCACGTTGGGTGTAGAGCTTACTTTAAAAACAAACAAACAAAGGAACGAAGAAAGACTCCCCCAGGTCAGTAATCCTTGATCTGCCATGAAGAGGTTGTTTTCACTTTCAGCCAAGCTGTTTTGACTTTTCTCAGCTTTTTCATTTCAGGGATCTCGTGAGACTCCAACAAGATAATCCATGTCAGAACCCTACAAAAATTCTACCATATTGAAAAAAGTCTTTTCACTGTTGATCACGATACCTTATGCAAAGTAGACTTCCCTTAAAACTCCCCTGATTAAAATCAAGTCCCTCAATTTTAACATTTAATATGTGTGTCACTACTGACACATAAAAGTATAACAATAAAAATAGGTAAAACATCTTAATCATGTTATTTGTGTATAATACTTAAATAATCCCTACAATGACACTGTGACTTCTCTATTTTTGCTGTACCTATTTCACACCTGAGGATTAGAGAGGTCATATAACTGGTTACAAAGTTTCCTAACGGGTAAGTGCCAGAGAAAGAATCCAGCATATGGTCTACAGGAAACCAGTATCCACATCACTTCCACTATGAAGTCTTTCTCCTATTTGATATATAATTATCTCAGGGATATTCTCAGGGCAGAAAACATACCCACTATGGCCTTACAATAGCAAAACATGCCCCCAACAATTCAAATTTGTTTTAAATTTTAAATGCAAACACACACACACACACACACACACACATGCACACCCCACATATAGATCCACATATATTAATGAATGCCTTGAAAATAATACAGGTCTGGGCCGAAATCTCTTTGTTCATGGAGCTATTTCTCATTTTCTAATTTCTTTGCTTTACATAATTATCATCTCTTGAAAAAAATAGACGTAATTTGAAATGTTTTATTCAGAAAAGTTTCTGTTACTTTAAAGAACGCTCTGCTTGCAATATCACAAAGATAATCAGAACTGGTAACCCAAAGGAATAATATTGTAACAAGCCACCCTTCCCATCATAACATCATCATTCCCCAAGCAGCTGCTCCAAAAAAAAATCAAAAGTTTTACTCAGATGGCAATATTTATTTTAAATAGAAATAGAAATATATGCTGAACTCTTCAGAAAAGGTCTGATTACCTGTGAACCTTGGAGGCAGCCATCTATACATTAGCATACATGATAATTGCCTGCTTTTTGATGATGTGTACGAATCTGACATTCCAGCTACCTGTTTCCATGAGCAAGTATAAAATATTTACCACTTTTGGCATCCGACCAACTAATTACCTTCAAAAATTCAACCAGAGTCTGCATAAAATATAAAATTAAAACTTTTAAAATAGTTCCCTTACATTCTTTAACTTGATATTCTCTTTTAATTGTAAATAGTCCTTGGAGCTAAAAGTCTCAGGGTACTGAAAAAGTTATTCAGTGATCCTAGAAAAATAACTAAGGTCATGCCAGCAGTTTTTAAACACACTTTACGTGTTTAATTGAAAATCACATTTCCTTTACCTTCTTCCAGCATATATTGTACTTAACACTCTGAACATTAGCCTTTGGAATAAAGAAATGAATAATATATGAGTTGCTCTTTATTATGATTTTGAAGCCTGATTTAAAATTAATTTTCAAGACTATTATGGAATACCAAATGTCATATTCACTAGTACCTGTTCGCTGCTTCCCAATTGCAATGTGCTGTTTGCCACAGCCATCTGTTCATATTCTGTCTCTTCCAACTTGAATGAATATTGACAGAACCTCTTTCTAAACGAAAAGAATTAGAAATTTGAAGCTCTCTATGTTTTCGCACAAAGTTCATATAAAATTTGCACTCTGTAGTTAAGAATTATACAAAAAAAAAAATACAGCTACAGGAACTCACATAAAAGTCATCTGTGATATGCTTGACTATGCCGGAAAAGTCTGGTATTGTATTTAAGTGATAGGTCTTACTGCACAAACGCTCATAAAGCGCACAATATGAAGTCTACGGGGACTATGGACATGAATGCGGTGCATAACTATGTAACACAGTCTTTAAAAATAATACTAAAAAAGAGGACGTTCGTAGGAATGGATGCCAAACTCCCAAAACTAACATCTTCGGCACATCATAATTATACTCATCAAGCATGAAGAACTTCCTAATGTTTAAAATAAACCTTTCCTGGCTGGAGGATGCAACAGTCAATGTGAAAATGAGGACCTTTACAAGTAGTATTTGACAGTTTCAAACTTGCAAAGTTATGTCTCTCTAAACAGAATAGAGTCATACAGTGAACAACATTTCGTGAATCTATTTTATATGGAGCACTGTGCTAATTTGGAGAAGGAAGGAAAGAAAACACAAAGAAGATAATTGATAAAGTACTTATCCTCAAATTTGCTTTACATCCAATAGGAAGGATATACAGGCTAACACACTGTCAGGAGAAAGAGAACAGAAAATCATAAAATCTAGTAACAAATGAAATAAACAACACAAGCAGCCCTCATCTCTACCAATCTCAAAGCAATATGCTTTGCATGGAAACTTCTCTTTTGAAAAGAAGTTTAGGTAATCTAAGAGACTAACCCATGAATATGTTATCAAATACGTCATTGTCTTTATTCCCAAAGCAGATTGAGGAGATGACTTTGGCAAAATTTCCTATGTGAAAATGGCAGGCACGGGACACTTTCCCTCAAGTGTAAATAGTGCCTTGTTCTCTTCCCAAGTAGTTGCTCAACGCTTGGAATAAATTCCAGAAATGAGTAGGATCTGCCTGTGACGTCTTAGCCCCATTGATCACCATGGTTGATAGAGCCCATAGGCATCCCTTTGCTACTTAATCATTTCATGTATGTCAAACTAAAGCTGCAATTCTCAATCAATTTCCAGGAAAAGGTAAACCATTCTTAAAATAAGGCTATATAAGGAGATGAGTTCTCTTGCTGGAGCCTCCAAATAAATATACTTTCTTTCCAGATCCATGACTCGATTCAGTTAGTTTGACGCTGCAGTTTTTATTGTCCTATAACTTACTCTTTTTTGGTCATGTCTGTAAAATCACTGAATAAGACTGAATCATATCTCTGACAGCCATATCTATAACTTTTCCAATTGGCATGAGCTGCCAAAACTGAATCAATATTACCATGATCCTGAACAATTAATGACATGCTCAGATATATTCTAACTGGCTGAATGGCAATTTAATTGATTCTGCTGTACACGTTCCACAATATTAAACCTTTATTTTAGTATAATGAACAACATGAATCGGTAAGTCCCTGAAAAAATAGTATCGTGGACAAATGCAAGATCAGTAAAGGACTGAGTTTCTACCCAGGTGGAGAGCTGGAAAGCAAACACGAGTGAAGATTTAGGAATGATAGCAATCAGGTATTATTTTTGATAAGAGCAAATACATACCTCATTCCTTATGAGAGACTACAGCACACTGTTTCATTAATTGGATACTCCCTGGGATAGATATCAAAGACAAAAAAGATGTGTTTGTTACACACACACATACACACACATATATATTTAAAGTTACTTGTCCATTACTGAAAAGAGATTACTCTAAAAGGTATCCAAAAGAGCAAAAAAGGAGACACTAATGTCCTTTTTCTTTTTCCAGACCATCAAGTAAGCCAACATAAAGGGCTTGATATATCAGACAGGGTTTCAGCTGAATGTGTCAGCATGAAATACAAGCACTGAGGTAAAGGAGAATAGATTATATGTTTTCAAAATGAGTGTACATTATATAATCTATCCTGCAGGGACTATAGGGTGAGACACATCAGGTGGGGATAATCAAACAAGCTTTATGAGTAAACACTTCCATGTAGATTTTTTTTTTTCAGTTGAAACCACATTTCTAAGGATAGCTTTTATTCAACTCAACAAACTCCTGTTTTTAATCGCTCATTTAAACCTTTTTTTTTTTTTAACAATTCATTACAGACTGCAAAAGGCTCTGTGTAGCATTTTGAAATGGGCTTTGCACTAATGTGATAAGAGATATCTTTTGAAAAAATAAAATAAAATAAAAGCCAACAGAGCATATGGTGCTTACCACTCAGATATTTCTGTTTTTTTAATACTAAAATTCACCAGGGAGCCCTGGAGTTTTTAAGAAACAAACAAAAATACTTCCATACTTACAGGAATGCTCTTGTGTCTCCCACATTTTAATTAACTTTAAAAATGATATCATTACGTCTTTTAGATGCAACTTTGTAAGTTGGGTAGGAAGGAAACATGTTTACTGCGAACCTACTATTGCGTCTTATGCCAAGCATTTTGCCTATGATACCCTATTGGAGCCTTGCGACAACCTCTCCAGGTAGGTACCATTACCTCACTTTACAAATGAAGGTGTTGAAAAACTTTCCCAACATCTTACAGCTTTGACAAGTCACCTAATTCATAAACCCAAAAGTCACATGCTAAGCAAAAGGTGCCAGAGAAACCACAGTCAACAGAACCATTGGTGCCCTGCTTTCATGGAATTGACAGACTGCCAGTACAACAAATAGCAAGGTGGTTGGCATCTTCCCTAAGAATCCTTACCTGCTAACTGCATTAGGGCCTCCTGGAAAGCCCCAGTGTTATCCTAACACATAAACACTAGAAGGAGTTCAAAGAGGCTATATCCACAGAAAGATGCAGAGACTTGATAGCTTCTGTTTTAAATCGCTGCCATGAAATAGGGACAAAAGTCACTCATTATAAAAGTTGGATCTGGATTTGTTTTCTGGGAGATGAGCTAAGTGTACCTGTCGAGATGGTTCTCCACTTATATTTGAAGAAGACACTTAAAATTTGAATGTCCTCTTATTTTTATTTTTATTTTTTTATTTTTTAAACTGCATTTCACCCCCAAGGTGGGGCTTGAATTCAAGACCCTGAAATTAAGGGTCACATTCTCTACCAACTGAGCTAGCCAGGTATCCCAAGTTGTAGGTCCTTCTAACAGAGAGAAAACCAGATTCCAATTTTACACCAGCTTACTTTTGACATTAAAATTCATTTCTTTATAACTCCTTTTTTAAAAATTTTTTTAATGTTTATTTAGTTTTGAGAGATAGAGAGAGACAGAGCCGTGAGTGGGGAAGGGGCAGAGAAAGAGGGAGACAAAGAATCCGAAGCAGGCTCCAGGCTCTGAGCTGTCAGCACAGAGCCCGACTCAGGGCTCAAACTCACGAACTGTGAGATCATGACCTGACCCCAAGTCGGACGCTTAATCAACTGGGCCACCCAGGTGCTCCTATAACTCCTTTTTTTAATGTTTATTTATTTTTGAAAGAGAGGCAGAGCACCAGCAGGGGAGGGACAGAGAGAGAGGGAAACACAGAGTTGGAAGCAAGCTCCAAGCTCTGAGGAGTGGGTGCTCAACGTGGGCTAAAACCCACAAACCGTGAGATCGTGACCTGAGCTGCAGTCAGATGCTTAACCGACTGAACCACCCAGGCACCACAACATGAAAATTCATTTTTAAATAAATTCATTTTAGGGGCATCTGGGTGGCTCAGTCAGTTAAGCATCCGACTCTGGATTTCAGCTCAGGTCGTGATCTCATGGTTCATGAGACTGGTATCTGTGTGGGGCTCTGTGGAACCTGCTGGGGATTCTCTCTCTCCCTCTCTGTCTGCCCCTCCCTGGCTCATGCTCTCCCTCTCTCACTCAAAATAAATAAACTTCAAAAAATTTTTCATTTTAATCTTAGCCAACTTGATCACACATAAAATTCCTTTTTCACAAAACTTCTGCAACTTTATTTTCTATATTTCAATTTTGCCCTATGTCTTTTTCTCTTAAAACAACTTTTTAAGGGCAAAATTAACTTTCTTTCCTCTCAACAACAACAAAATCCATCTCCATTTCTCCTAGCTCCTCTTACTGAGAAAACACATCCTACTTTCCAAGCATACTATGTTGGTGTTTTAGCATCCCAGTCTGGTTTCCTAGTGACAGCTCAGAGTGAAGTCACTACATTTTAGGCCCCCCAAGTGCACAGAGGGACAACACATGAAGGTCTCAATCTGTGCATCCTGAGTTTTGATCTCATCTGCCAAGTTAAAAGCCCAAAGGGCTGTGGATAGTCTCATGTTCTTCTCCAATGATAATTCTTCCTCCACCTGCCTTACTTTTGTTGCTGCTGCTAGCTGGGCATCAGTGGTCAGCGGAGGGGTCCAGAAGAGAGGCCAACTCAGCAAGGATATTACTCCACAGTCCTCCTTACTCCGGTGGGTCACGTGACTTTCTAATAGCAGCTACTTTAACCTGCACCACTTTTTCGGGCATCCCCTCCTCATGCAGTGGTCTACAGGAATCAAGCAAATAAATGATCATGCCTCCCCACACCAAGATGCTTGGCCACTTGGGGATTTCACCCACAGAAGCCTCATTCCCCTTGCTCCTTCTTAGGTCTCTAGGCTCCTCCTGGCTGGCTGGCCAATTGTTCTGTAAAAAGAAGGTACCCTATAGGCAAAACGAACTCCAAAGGCCGAAGGAGCAGTGAAACTGAACAAAAAGACTGACAAGTCCAGCTTAACAAAAAAAAATGGTGTACTAAGGGACTTACGGATAGAAGCGTGTCACGGGCAGCTGCAAGAGCAGATCTCTGCAAGCCCAGCTTCTATTAGGAGCTGCTTTTACGGCCCCCTAGGCTGGGGAGCATTTGCTGGTAGGCCACCTGGGAGGAAATGTAACCAACCAGCGTGAGACTGCTTTTTGGTGAGTTGCAGAGGGAAACCACACCAGGTGAACCGCGGCACAAAGTAAACTTTAATTGGAGCAAGTAAAGAGATCTCCAGGAATAACTTCCAAAGCTGTGACTACCCCAGCAAGGGTGAACAGGTTCCTTTTATTTAGGGTTAGGATGAATATTTATCTATAGGGAAGACTAGTCCGTATAGGCAAAGAGGCACAAAAGGAAACATTTCTATACTTAAAATGTGTGTTATGTAAATGAGGCTTGAGCTTCTCATTGAGCAGAGATTTTAGCATTATAATGAGGTAAAGGTAATTTCGGGTCACTCCCTGGTCCATCTGCACAGGCACAAGTGGGGATTTAGGTCAAACTGGTTTAGGCTGCTGGAGCTCTGGGTCTGGGCAGTCAGTATTGCCAGAGGCATAGTTTCAGTTTCCTCACTGCTATGCCTGCAGGGTCTGTTGCTTGAGTTAAGAGATAAGAGCTTAAGGGAAATGTAGGACAAAGGTTGATGGGTTCAAGCTGGCAAAAAGGAACGTCACCTCTTGGAGTCTAGCTGGTGACAGGTTGGAAAACCCTAGTCATCTCCAGAACAGATCAATGACACTGTACTCCCAGGGTGTACTTAAGGGTGTGGTTAAACAAAAAGAGGGGTGGGGGGCCTGGGTGGCTCAGTCCGTTGAGCTGCAGACTTCAGCTCAGGTCATGATCTCACAGTCTGTGGGTTTGAGCCCCGCATCCGGCTCTGTGCTGACAGCTCAGGGCCTGGAGCCTGCTTCGAGTTCAGTGTCTCCCTCTCTGCCCCTCCCCGGCTTGCTCTCCGTGTCTCTCTCTCTCTCTCTCTCTCTCTCTCTAATAATAAACATTTAAAAAATTAAAAAAAAAAAAAAAGAGGGGCACCTGGGTGGCAAGCCGACTTTGGCTCAGGTCATGCTCTCCTGGTCCGTGCCTTTGAGGCCCGTGTCGGGCTCTGTGCTGACAGCTCAGAGCCTGGAGCCTGCTTTGGATTCTGTGTCCCCTCTCTCTGTCTGCCCCTCCCCAACTCGTGCTCTGTCTCGCTCTCTCAAAAATAAATGTTAAAAATTTTTTTTTTTTTTAAACAAAAAGAATAGAAAGAGAGGTGCCCAGGATCTGTGCTCCAGCTTTTAGGTCATAGAGCAGTCATCAAGGTAGATTTGTCCAAGATGCCTTAGGCTGGTTCACACAGCACGATACATTCTTGAGAATGCTACAAAATAACATAGTCTTGATTATTTCTCCTTCCTTGGGCAAGGGTCTTAAATAAGTTACCATTTGCTCTCACTGCCATTCTTCCTTATTGAAGAAGATAGGAGGGCTTTTTTTTGTTTTTATTTTTGTTTGATTTTTTCTTTTACTGTTAACCATTTATTTATACCCTGCCTTATGCCAGAAAGGATCTGAAAAGACTGAACAGAGTTGATATTGACTACCTACAGAGTTCAAAGTTCATATTCTCCTGTTCCATTCTTGCAGCAGTCCTACTGAGAGAATTCTTCATAATAAAACCAGTAAAGAGAAAAAGAAATAAGGAGAGAAGATATTGTTAATGCACTGACAACTAATTCCAAATTTCCTGATCACTTTAATCTAAAAGTCAGTTTGGTGAAATGAAGTTTTCTTCTCTTACATTTGTATTATATATATATATATATATGTATATATATATATATATATACATATATATATAATTTTTTTTAATTTACTATGCTTATATCATCAAAAGGCATGTTGTGTGTGTGTTTTTGTTTTTGTTTTTGTTTTTCTGGAGAAAGGAAAAAAATTTGTTTGGACTCTAAACACGTTTCCCAGGGGATGTTTTTGATATGTTGGAAATTTAGGAAGAAGAGGCTAAAGCTTCAGCAGAAACCAAGTATGAAATATTTCTACGTTTCATTTTTGATCTTTAAGATGAAGAGAAAATATTTTCTAGCCTTGGCCAAAAAAAAAAAAAAATATTAAAACTACATTTTTCCTGTTCTTTTTAAAATTTTATTTATTATTTTTATCGAGGTAATGAACTACAACATCATATTGGTTTCAGGTCTTAGTTTCAACATAATGATTCAGTACATGTATATACTACAAAATGAGCACCACAGTAAAATTAGTTAACGTCCATCACCACACATAATCACCTATTTTTTTTTCTTACAGTGAGACCTCTTAAGATCTATTCTCATAGCAACTTTCAAACATACAGTACATATTATTAATTATAGTCATACTGTACATTATATCCTCTAGGACTTATTTCTTTTATAACCGGAAATTCGAACCTTTTGACCACATTCATCCATTTCACCCACCTCCCTCCCACACCCATCTCTGGCAACCATCAATCTGTTCTCTGTGTCTATGAGTTGGATTTATTGATTGACTGATTGATTGATTGTTCCACCCAAAAGTGAGATGATGTGGTATTTGTCTTATGCTGTCTTGGCTATTTCATTTAACATAATGCACTCAAGGTCCACTCATGTGGTCAGAAATGGCAGAGCATGATAAATTTAAAAATGACATTTTAAAAATGTATGCAAGACAAACAACTGATGCTGTTCATCTCATGGGTCTTTCTTTCCTTCTTCCTTCCTTCCTTCCTCCCTCTTCTCTCTCTCCCTTTCTTCCTTCCTCCCTTCCTCCCCTTTTCTCTTTCTTTCTTTCTTTCTTTCTTTCTTTCTTTCTTTCTTTCTTTCCTTATGCTGCTTACCCTTCAACTGTTTTTAAGGCCTTGGAGGAACTTTCCAGCTGCAGACAGGAAGCAGACATGGGCATAGTAGAGAGCATGCAGACCACAATTTGCTTTAGGACCAGCAGTTATGATGTCACGGTCAGAAATTGCTAAAGGTTATCAGAAAAATCTCCATTATGGATGTGATTAGGTTTTGAGGAATAAACTGCTTCATCTGTCACAAATCCTACCTGAAGGGCCACATTTAGAATTGTGGGAAAGTATCATATTTTCTCTTTTCTCCTTTCATGATAGCCCTGCATGTGAAATTAATTGTTTCGAGCATCCACAGTGTTTATTCTACCTATCGTAGACCTACCTACTTGATTGAATGGTCTGTGAATCCTTGAAGCTTTTTGGATAACAAAAGTGCCTCCAACTCACACAGCTTATTTCAGAAAACCTTGAGAAGATTCCTAAAACTGCCAAAGGGTGTTTGCATACACATCTTCTTGCACCATTACAAGAGAAATGAGAAGTACTACATGGAATTTTCAGCTGGAAAACTGGTTTGTTTTGTATTTTAATCCAAAGGATTGAACTAGGAGGGTGCCCGGGTGGCTCAGTTGGTTAAGCAGCTGCCTTCGGCTCAGGTCATTAACTCACCGTTCGTGGGTTCAAGCCCCACATGGGGCTCTCTGCTGTCCCCACAGGGCCTGCTTCAGATCCTGGTCCTCCTTTCTCTCTGTCCCTCCCCAACTTGTCCTCTCTCTCTCTCTTAAAAATAAATAAGTTGGAAAAAAAAAAAAAAGGATTGCACTAGGGATTTAAAGAATGAAAGCATTTTTATTTTTGAAGAAGAGGAGGAAAAATATCTTAGATTATTACTATCTGAAGTGATTTTTTCTGTGTATGCCACAAGAGCACAAACAAAGTGGGCTCTTTTCAGACTCAAAAAATGAGAACAAACTGAGGGCTGATGGGGGGTGGGAGGGAGGGGGAGGGGGGTGATGGGTATTGAAGAGGGCATCTTTTGGGATGAGCACTGGGTGTTGTATGGAAACCAATTTGACAATAAATTTCATATATTTAAAAAACAACAACAACAACAACAAAGTGGGCTCTTTTCCTCAAAGCAGCAGAAGCAAAATTGTATACCTATGTTTTATGGACACCAATACAGCAGGCACTATAGACGCCTTAAGATTTGTTCTTAAACAGTTCATAGTCTGTGCATTTCTTTTCTCATTTTCAGGATTACTTTTGAAGAGCACAAAATTATATATGATCATAATGAACTATTAATGTTTCTGATCCTAACTAGATAAAATCTCTAAAGATTAAATATTTCTCATCTAGTCTTGTGGTATGTAGAATAATGGCTCCCACAAATGTTCAATTCCTAATGCCCCAAATCTGCCATATATTACATTGCATAGCAAGGGGCATTAAGGTTGAACATGGAATTAATATTGCTAATCAGATGACCTGGATTATATAGGTGAGCCCAATGTAATCACAAGAGTACTTTAAAGTGGAAAAGTGAGGCAGGAGAGAAGGTCAGAATCCTTGAGAGATTGTTAAAAAAAAAAAAGAATGTTTTTTAATGTTTACTTATTTTTGAGAGAAAGAGAGAGATTGGGTGACAGAGTGCGAGTGAGGGAGGGGCAGAAAGGTAGGGAGACACAGAATCTGAAGGAGGCTCCAGGCTCCAAGCTGTTTGCACAGAGCCCAACGCAGGGCTTGAACTCATGAACCACAAGATCATGACCTGAGCTGAAGTTGGATGCTTAACTGACTGAGCCACCCAGGTGCCCCATTGAGAGACTTAAAGATTCTATGCTGGCTTTGAAAATGAAGGAAGAGGCCACAAGCCAACGAGTACAGGCAGCTTCTAAAGTCTTGGGGCGCCTGGGTGGCTCAGTCGGTTAAGCAGCCGACTTCGGCTCAGGTCATGATCTCGCGGTCCGTGAGTTTTAGCTCCGCGTCGGGCTCTGTGCCGACAGCTCAGAGCCTGGAGCCTGCTTCAGATTCTGTGTCTCCCTCTCTCCGACCCTCCCCTGTTCATGCTCTGTCTCTCCCTGTCTCAAAAATAAATAAACGTTAAAAAAAAATTTTTTTTTAAATACTTTCTTAAAATAAATAAATAAATAATAAAGTCTAGAACAGTCGGGGAAACAGATTCTTCCTTACAGTTTTCAGAAAAACGTAAAACAACACATGAACACATACACACACACACACACACACACACACACACACACAACGCAGGCCTGAAAACACCTTGATTTTAGCCTAATGAGAGCCACTTTAGAATTCTGACTCTTGGAACTGCACAATAATAAATGTGTGTTGTTTCAAATCACTAAATTTACCCTAATTTGTTACAACAGCAATAAAAAACTAAGTGTTAGTCCATGATTTTTATTGTAAAATTCATTTGTGTTATCAGTGTGAAAGGTATTTTAAAATATTTTTAGGAGTATAGGAAAAATTTGTGCTTCAATAGAAAACTTCATTGTCTACTGCACATTCCACTGGATTATCTGATTCTGAGTCTATGGGAGCTAGTTTCCAACTCTAAACTGGAGATAACGAATAAAAATATGAGATAATTCTTGCCTGTGCACATGTAAATCCAGTTCTGTCCAGTGCAGGTTTAATTGATTTCCCTCCCCGACCATGAAAGAAGTTGGTTTTGTGTCCATTTACATATTGATTTCAAAATTCCTGATCTACAGTTGTGTTTGTTCTTTGGATTCTCCTTTGAATTTGTTGTAATGCCTCAGCAGCTTTCTCATTAATAAGTTAAATAAAATAATTCATATGCGTTTATTTTTCTATTTCTATAATAGTCATGATTTTACCTTTTTTGACAGTTATCTTTTAACAGAAGTACCAGAATTTATCTCAAGCTAAAAGAAGAACAAGAAGAAGCCAAAGAGGAGAGAAGGAAGAAGAGGGGGAGGAGGGCAAGAAGAATAAGATGAAGGTGAAAAGGTCAAGTTTTTAGAGCCTCACTTCACTCAATTCACCCTCGAGATTCCTGGCTTTTTGTACAGTTGGATGACCGTGCTCACATTTATGCCACCAGAAGCATGTTTCCTGTTTTAGCTTTCTCCCATGTGGGCATTTTTCTTAGCAAGCTCCTTCTTGAGAGAAGAAAGAATGAGAAGAATGCTTTTGAGCATTTCTAGGCTACTTGAGTCTCACTATGTCAGATCCCAAACTTAGGCCAGTGTCTTGGCCTGTTCCATAATTCATATACACATCTATTTGGTATCTATGTGACTGGATACTATATCTAGAAATTTGGATGGCACCAGTAAATACAACAAATACCTCCATCCTCATAGAGCTTACATTCTATTGGGGGAGACAGATTTGTAATAATAAAAATAAATGAGGTGATTACATAATATATTAATAGATGATAACCCACAGGGCACATGGGTGGTTCAGTTGGTTAAGTGTAGACTTTGGCTCAGGTCATGATCTCATGGTTTGTGAGTTCCAGCCCCGAGTTGGGCTTTATGCTGACAGCTCAGAGCCTGGAACTTGCCTGGATTCTGTGTCTCCCTCTATCTCTGTCCCTCTCCAGCTCATGCTCTCTCTCTCTCTCTCTCAAAAATAAATAAACATTAAAAAAAAAAAAAAAGATGTTAAGATCCATCTTTGGAGACAAAGTAAAGTTGGGGATCAAGAATGTTAAGGACGGAGACCAGTTGGTAGTATTAATTAGAGGTCAGTCAGGCCCCTTTGAGAGGGGGAAATTTGAGCAAAGGCTGCAGAAGAGGGAGGGAGTTGTATGAATAACTATAAAAGAGCAGTCCAAACAGAAGAAACAGTCAACGCAAAGGCCCTACTACAAGGGAACTGTTAGCATTTTTCAGGAATCACACATTGGCTTGTTGGCTGGAGAAGAGTGAGAAAAAGGGGGAAAAGTAGATGGTTTTGAGGGGCTAATCATGTAGCACCTCAGGCCACTTTAAGGACTTTGGCCTTGCTCTAAATCAAATGAGAATTCTCGCAGTGTTTCCAGCAGAAGAATGACATCATCTGACTTACATTAAAAAATCTGTTTGCTGTGTGCTATGAATTGATTTAAATGGGCAAACATAGAAGCCTGTTAGGAAGCTAGTGCCGTAATCCAGTTAAGGAAAAATGGCAGCTTGACCCACAGTGATAGCAGTGGAAATGTAGTAGTGGTGAAAAGTGATCAGACTACAAAGACATTTTGAAAACAGAATGAAATTGATTTTTAGCGAGGTGTGAAACACGGGGATCAAATGTGATTTCATAATTTTCAGTTGAATAAGCAGAAGGAAGGAGTTACCAGCAACTGGAAAGTGAGGGTTTCAATTATTGGAGGAAGATCAGAAGTTTCATTCTGGACATGATGAATTTGAGTTGTCTGTTATATAAGTAGATGGAAAAATCGAATGGGAAATTGAATATATGAGTCTAGGGTCTAGGACAGAGGTCTGGGATGGAGATATAAATTTAAGCATTATGCACATTTAGATCTTATTTGAAGACTGGATAAGGTCGGCAAAGGAGCAAGGACAGACAGGGAAGTGATCAAGCACTGCTCAGTCCACACTGAGAGGTAAGGAAAAAGAGGAAGAACCAGCAATGATGACAAAGAATTAAAGTAGGGGAAATCCAAGAGAGTGTGGCATACTAACACCAGATGAAGAAAGTGTATCAAAAAACAGGAGATTATTAACTGCATCAAATGCCCTGAGGATTGTAACTAGGACAAGAATTGACTATTGGAATTGACAGCAAGAAGGCCATAATGAAGGGGATGACAGCAAATTTGGTTGGAGTAGTGAACTCCAAACACTCTTTCAATAACATTTAATAGAGAATATAGAGAATCAAGAAAAGGGTCTATATGGTGATAACCGGAGACAATTCTTAAGTGTTGCTGCAAAAGGAGCTGGTGGTGAATAAGAAATCAAGCGAAAGGTTTGGATTTTTATGGCAGAAATAATTTTATGTATATTGTAATGGCCATTTCCAATAGAGTGTGAAAAATGCAATGAAGTAGGAGCTAGAAGGGACAATTGCTAGAGCTATTTCTTTAAGAAAGGAGGAGAGGGATGAATCTAGTATCCACAGGGAGGGATTATCTCAAGTAGATATGATGCTATTCATTTACAGAACCAGGTATGAAGGCAGAGTGAGTGCAGAAACAATGTAGGTTAGTTGTGGAGGGCAGGGATATAATTATCTGAATGTTTTAATTTTTTTAATGAAGAAGGAAGTAAGATCCTACCTGAGCGTGAAGATGAGGGAGGAGGTATTGAGGCTAAGAAAGAGAATTGGAAATAGTCATCAGAGTGGGAAAAATAGGAGACTTGGGACATAATGTACGATGACTGGCTGTATTAAATTCCCTCCTGAGGCTCACAGTCATGAATTTGAAATGAGACCAGTCATCAGGGTTGAGTATTTTCCTCCAGCTCTGGCTAACTGCACAGGTACAGGTACAGGTACAGGTACAGAGTGGTGAAGAGTTGAGCTCAAGTACGGTTTTGCTTTTGCCAAATGAGTTTAAAATTCCCAGGGCACATAGGCTATGTTTAACTTGTCTAAAACATGTAAAGTGAAAGGAATTTTAAACCTCTTGGGTATCATATCAGGAAACAAAAGTGTCTTATTCCTAAGGGCTTATTTACCTAAGGATGTTTAAGGCTCCCACATGTCTGGCAAGAATTCAGCAGCATATTCTAATTGTGAAGTTGAGATTTAAAGGTTTGTGTATTGACCAACTAATTGAAAGTTATTTACAAGGGGGAGAAACTATACGGAAATAGTACATTTTACTATGACAAAGAATTCAACATTCTATTGTTGTGTCAGCATAAAATGTAGTTATTTATACTGCTGTCATTTCCATTTATTGTTAGAAGTGTCTATGTTTTATTTCGCAACTAGGGTGACTGTTTATTTTAGGCAGATACTGTGTTTTATTCTTTGTATTCCCCGCTGAACTTAGCATATGACACAGCACATGAAAAATTCTCAAAAACAAAAAACAAAACAAACAAAATAAAACAGACAAATAAACAAAAAAAACTCTTCATCAATTGAAATTATCGACTTTACTATTTTGGATGGATAAAGTCCCCGAGTTGGTTCCCATATTATCCAAAGATTCAAATTCACACTGCAGATGATCTTTAAAGCAGATTTTTCAATTGCAGTCATTTCTGAATATTGGCTAAACAAAAGAGTTTAAATTCTATTACTATCTTGTTTCAATAACTTAAATATAATTCCAATAATTTTCCACATACACAAAATATTCAGTTGACAAGTGAGATACATTACCAGTCAAGGACCATATCTAGTATGGTATCAAAAAAAAAAAAAAAGCACAACACTAAGGCAGATTTTAGGACTGAAATATAAATCCTGAAAAATAGCGTTTATAATGGAAATGCTGACAGACCCATAACAATCGCAGTGCTAGCAGGCGCCGCTATAATACCCAACATCATCAGCCAATTTACCTCTTCATTCATGTCTGTTGCTAAGTGTCTAGTTACTGTAAATGCTTTAGATTTTGCATAATTTATGTAAATTATTAAACACCTGTTCTCTTCCCAGAAAACAAAGATATGGAACAGTCTCCTTAGTTTAATTGATTCCTGGCTTGAGTTCTGTCATTGTTTCCCCAGCAACTACAAGGGAGTTGTAGCTCCCTAATGGTCAGATATTGTTGGAAAGACACAGATGTTAAGAATTGATCTTTCAGACACATGTATCCATATAGCTTTATGTGTGGTTGGGTGAGCATGTAAATGAATAAATGAAAATATCATTGTTTCTCCTGATTGCATTTAAAACAGTGTGTCCATTATCAATGATACTTAATTGCAAAGCACTTTTCCTGATTTTTTCCTACATTTACCTTTTCTACGTTAGTATTATCCTTAAATTTAAAAAAAAGAACTGGGCTGTATTTTCCTTTTATGAAGCAAGTCATATTATTTTTTGAATACCCAAATTGAGTGATTTTCTTTAAAGATTTCCAAACATCTAGCTCAAGAAAATTGTGCTTCAGGTATAGAGAAAGCTCAGTGAGGTCACTTGAAGTCTATTGCAGAAGCACATGATTTTTGTGAAAAATGATTCATTGTTATTATTACTCTCCTTGTTCAACTGTCAAGAAGTTGTTGGATTAAAATACCATCAGAATTACCTAGTTACTCTAGACAATGCTTTAAATTGGGACTTTGCTAGGCAAAAATTCAGGATAGCCAAAAATGGGTTAGTTACACTTGGTCAACTAGATGCAACGTATTATTTGTATATATAAAATCTTTCCATGAAATTATTTTCTTTAATGCAGTTGATTTGGGAAGTTATTTTCCTCAGAGAGACATTTAAAAGTAATTTTAAAGTAATCTTAAAAGTATTTTTAAAATTTTAAAGTAATTTTAAAGTAATTTTAAAAGTATTCACAAATATAACATTTGTGAATCGGTTGTTCTGACTTTGAAGTTCTTTGACTACCAGGCAAACCTGAGTCAACCACTGAAGGAAGTCATGACCTAAAAAGCAGTAAGTAAAAAAAAAAAAAAAAAAAAAGGATGACTAGAAAGGTGTTTGAGTTGCTTTTACCTACCATATTTTTATTCTTTTCCATTATTTATAAACCTTACCCATAACTGTTTAAAATTTTCAGTATTTGAAATCGATGTGGAAAAGTATATCTGAATTCTGAGTTCATATTCAGCTACAAACACAGTAAACCCCAATTTTTAGAGTTAAGAATGTGAACTCAGAGTGGCTTTTAGACAACCTAAAAGGTGAAGAAGGGGGGAAAAAAGAGGCATAGTAAAAATGTAAATAATACATTTAATGCAGATAAGTTGAATGCATGCAATTTTTACAATACATAAATTAAAACCCAACATAGTAGATGTTTTATGATAAAAATATAGGGTATTTAACTTAATACAAACTTAATATGAGTCCATAGTGTAAGGTAGGTAGTTAATAAAATGAAATAAGATGCCTAATACATGGCAAGCAGCTGTGTATCAATTATTTTTCACTGAATAACAAACAACACACAATTTCAGTAGCATTCAATAACAAACATTTATTTCTTACTCACATGTCTGTAGCACAACTGGTCTAAACTGGCCTCCTCTGAGTTTGATTCCAAGATGTGGGGTGGGTCCAAATCTTTTCTACATGTCTTTCATCACATTGAACCATTAGGCACCAAAGCAGAAGCTTCTTTCTGTCAAAAGCAGGAGCACAAGTGAACATGGCCACCTGCACAAGCATATGTCAAGCCCCAGTTCACATGTTGTCTGTTAACACCCATTGCAAGAGAAGTCACATGGCCAAGCCCAATATCAATGGAATAGGAAATAGGTTCTTCCAATGGAGGTAAATTAGGATAGAGTGAATATTTGCTGAATAAAGTTTTAATTGACTGTAGTCAGCTGTTATTATTTTAAATGCAATGATAAACTGAGGCTACATTAATAGATGTCTAGTGCCTAGTACAAAGGAAGCATGTCTAGTCAGATAGTAAAATAAAGAATTTAGCTATTTTTAATGGCATTGACCCCATGCTTGTTCACCGATCGTGTGCATGTGTGTGAGTATATGTATGTGTGTGTGGCATGTAAAGAGAGAAAGAGATTTATTTAGAAATAATTTCTAGATTATATTGCTATCCCTTAGAAGACTTGCAATCCATGACCTACATAGTCATGGTCTCTACGTCGTTTCTCCTTCAGCACCCTACACAATGCCCAACCTCTACCTTCCTGCTCATCGTGTTTGATTGACCAAGGGATAATACCTCTTCCAATATGGGTCAATCAAATGATTCTCTGGGACATTTGTAATTAAATGTAAAAGGCATTGTTCAATTGAGGTTGGTCCTCTGAGGAAGGACCTTGTACTATTGGGGGTAGCCATGTACAGCAAAGCTAGCTTCAAAGAGAGGGGTGAAACAGCAGAGAAACTTCAAAGAGAGAAGGGACTTGACTTTGTTCCTGGAGTTTTTGGTTCTTGATACTCTCTTCTCTGAAGCCTAGCCCTTCTTGGGTTCTGTGAGATGACCTAGAACCCTTCCAATTAATTGACCTTCTTGTGGCTAACTAAGGTGATATTCTAATTCTTACATCCCGAATAACCTTGGTTCAAAGCAGAAAATTCTTGTGTTTAGGTTTGAAGTGAATATATCAATACTTACCAATGAAGAGCAATAAAATGATCTCTGAAGTATTCTCTTCAGTAAATAAGAAGTTAATTCTTATTTATATTTACATTTATATACCTAATACCTATAGCATCTTATTTTATTCTCAGCCAATTAAAACTAAATTAAACTAAATGACACGAATTTCAGTCCAACTCTGTGAAGCAGGTAGCATATATAGGATTCTTTACAATTAGCATGCAGTAAAGAATTAATGAATTATATAAAAATGTGTCCGGAAAATGTTTTATAAATGGGTCTTCGTAATTAATTTCAGACAGCATTTCTAGATTGTGCATTTCTTTTTATTTACCAGGGCTCCTAAAGATACAGAAAATGCAGGATGTGCTCACTTACTGGTGCCTCATGTGGTATGGTTTAATTAACAAAAATATTATGTAACACATTTACCTAATATGCTCAGCCCAGATTTCTACTGAGCTCCTTCTGTTTCTCAAATCTTTTGGGAAAAGTAAAAGTTTTGGTGTCATTGCCTCTCATTGTTTGTTCACCAATATTACAATTCTATTCTATATCCCCTAGGTTTTTAGTGGACTATCATTTGCTACTTACTGTCCATTCCCAGTGGAAACTCATGTCATGGTCCACATGATGAGCTGCTATCCCACTCTGCTTTATTTGGGAAAGATTTAGAGTAGAGCTTACTGTCCCTTTTTTCCCCCTAAGTCCAGTACATGAGATTTTGTTACATATGTACATTTTCTTTCTTTCTTTATTTTCTTTCTTTCTTTCTTTCTTTTTCTTTCTTTCTTTCTTTCTTTGTTTCTTTCTTTCTTTGTTTCTTTCTTTCCTTCTTTCTTTCTTTTTACTGAAGCATTAAGATAATTTCAGGAGAGAATTTCCATACACACTGGAAAATCCTTAAGTTCTAGCCACAAGGAAATCTTAAATTTTCTGTGAGTCTAAATATGGAAGAAATCTGAATACTGGAGACTTCCATAAAAACAGAAGCCTTCCATACAACATTATTACAATATTATTGACTATACTCCATATGATATACTTTTCATCTCCATGACTGATTTATTTTATAACTGGAAATTTGTACCCCTTAATCCCTTTGATATATTTTGCCCATCCCCCCACCCACCTCCCCTCTGGCAACCACCAGTTTATTCTCTGTAGAAAAGAGTCTGTTTGGTTTTGTTTGTTCATCTGTTTTGTTTTTTTAGATTCCACCTGTAAGTGAAATCATATGGTGACAGATGGTGACTACGCTTATCATGGCGAGCAGTGAGTAATGTATAGAATTGTTGAATCAATATGTTATATACTTGAAACTAATATAACATTGTATGTTAATTATACGTCAGTTTAAAAAAAGAAAGAAAGTAACTCTTCCATGGGTATCTCTTCAAATCTTCAATTTCTTCTCTTCTTGTAGGTAAATATACCTTCTCAAATCATCTTGCTTCAGATGATTCCCTCCAAATCTTAATCCCATTCATCACCATTATTATAATTTTACAAAGCAGAGCATTAAGAGCATAGATTCAGGTTTTTAACTGCTTAGGTGAATATCCTGGATTTGCTCTTTTGTGGTTATGGGAAATTTTTTTAAATCTCCCTATGCCCACATTTCTTTATCTGTGAAATGAGTATAGTAATAGTACTTATTAGATAGTGTGGAGGTTAAACAGATTGTTATGTACAAATGTTTAAAGAGTGCTTGTTGGGGCACTTGGGTGTCTCAGTCAGTTAAGCTGGCTTCAGCTCTTTGCTTCACCTCAGGTCATGATCTCATGGGTTCCTGAGATCAGCCCTGAGTTGGGATCTGACAGTGTGGAACCTACTTGGTATTCTCTCTTCCTCTTTCTCTCTCTACTCCTCCCATGCTCCCTTGTGCTCTCTCTCTTTCAAAATAAATAAATAAACATTAAAAAAAAAGTGGCAGTCATGTAAGAAGCACAAAATATGTTTGTTGTTTTTGTTGTTGTTATTATTAATATGTATTGCTCCTTGTCAAAGTCTTGTGGTCTCAAGAAGCTTTCTCAGGGTTACCCAAATGACAATGATATCCATCAGTACTCAATGCCAAGGGTTTATCAGCCCCATGGATGAATTAAGTACAGCATACAATTAGTATTTCCTAATCCAAATTCTCACCTGTATGACTCTGTTCTGCTATTTCCCTTAGTAAACGGAACTATTAAAGTAAGGACATCTATCAGGGATAGACTTTAACTTATCTTTTGGCTACAGTCTAAATCCATATTGAAAAAGGAAAACTCTTTTTTTTTTTCTTCCAATTAGCAAGGAGGCTGTCTGCTCTTTGAGTCAATGGCTCCCGATTAGTGGAGGAGCATTTGATTTCTTTCCTGCCCCACCCCAATGGGCCTACCTGCACCATAAAAGAGATATATATAAGCTTTTACCATGTGCTCTCCTGGTTAATATGGAAGGGCAGGGAACTTAATACTTTATACCCAACTACCTTCAGCGGTGGGAAGAATACAAAAGGATTACCAAACTCTCCCACCAAACCTAGAAAATATATAAACAATGACAAATCCCAGACATTTGAAACTTCCAAGGGCTACTTTGCCCTGTTCCTACTAGCCATGACAATCCTGTTAATGAATTTTACACTTGAATTAGGTTCCAGCCTCTTTAAACTAGAACCTACTTTTCCTAAGGGCTGTTTTCAAAATAACTGATAAGATTTGCTTATATCTATAAAAGCAGTGCTTTGGCCATTGTTAAAAACACATGAAATATTATATTCTATTTGCTAGTTGTCTAATACCAATTTTAATTTTCTGCTTAAAGTATGCTTATACAGTAGAACACAGAAAAATAGAAACTAAAAGATTTTGCTGTAATTATAGGCAATTTGAGGATCTTATTATTCAATTCACTATAGCCTCTTCTCGTGGAATCTTTCTGAGACACCTAAAGCCATACTAGTATGTATTCCTGAGAAATTGGGTAAAAGTGTTTGTATGAGTAAGTTTTTTTAATTAATTATAATTCTTTCTTAAATCTCTTTTTTTTTCACCTTCACCATCATTAAAATTTTGAGGTTTAATTTAATTTTGCTTAAGCAAATTGCAATAGAAATGATTCAGCCACCCAAAGAATGCATTCTGGGGAATTGAAGCTTGCAATTATTTGCTCTGAGATGTAAGTATGCCTTAGAGGGATGCTTTAGAAGCTACTTGGGTTTGCCAGGTGTTCTAACTCAGATATACTCTTGACTAGCATGTCAACTGAACACACTCCCAAATGGGGACTCTTCTATTAGTGGCTCTCCATGGTGCACTGGAGCCCAATACAAGTGGTTGAATATAAAAAGAAAATAGACTATATTCTATGATTTTCATCTATATTAACAGTAGTATATTTTGTCAAACCATATTCTCAGTAATACCAGCAGATAGCATGTGAACCTTATGTTACGTTTAGGGAATATTTCCTCCCCCAAACTTTCCAAATACAGTAAATTTTATTAAGAGTATATCCAAGTTGGTTGTTCTTCTTGTAGAGCATCCATCCTTTATATTCCAGTACTTGTAATAGATTTAAATATCAAAACCATCCTAGTTAAGAAGTTACATAATTTAAACAAACGTCTCCATTGTTAAGACTATGTTTTCTCATACTATATTTTCAGTTACAAGAGCTGAATCTTATGTCTGTTATATTGTCAGAAAATCTGACTTGTAGTATTAATTCCTCTGTAGACTGTGGGGAACTTGGGCAATCCACTCACAATCCCCTTTCTCTCAATTGTATCATCCCTCAAATGGGATAAGAATAATAATCTAATCTATCACTTCCATTGTGCTCCAAAGACCAATGTGTTTATGTGGACAAGTTTACAATTATAAGTCATTATCTGTGTGTGATACAGAGTTTTCACTTGTAAGTCACTATGAGTTTTGGCTTTTGATTTGTCCATAACCTTTAGAATAAAGGAGATGTTAAATATCACTAAATATGTTTCACCTGGTAACCACTGATGACCCTCTCTAACCATTATTAAATTGGTCCAAACTGAAGAGTATAAAATGATGGGGCACATTTCCAATAGCTTAAGGGATAGAACTTTATGTGTGCAAAATAAAGTTTGCTCAAGTCCCTTTCCTCGACTCTTGCTTCTCTTTGCTTCTCCAAGCAGCAAATATAGTGCTAACATTGCATTGCTCCTAAGTTTAGCTGTATATTTTCCCATGTCCCGTGTTCCGTAAATTCAGATTTAGTTCTGAATGAAATGGGTTACTTTTTTGTTTGTTTTACTCATGACATAAAAGAGATCACGAGTCTTATTTTTTTGTTTTTGTAATCTAGATTTTTCTTTCTGAAGGTGTATTTGCAATTTTGAAATTTTTAAATAAATAATTAATGCTCCGAGAACATTAGAGAAATAATAAGCTAATTCTCATGATCACATTTATCGTCTGCCATTCTTCTATAGGTAAATTACACTTCAGTACTTTCTCAATATGCATGATTTGATCATTACAAGAACTCTTAAGTTTAAAACTGGATTATAAATTAATAATGCTAACCATACAATTTTGTAGAGCCCCAAGGCTTAAATACAGTAGGGCAAGGGTCAAAGGAAAAGGAAAAAAAAATGGGGGAAAAATGCCCTCAGTCTCCTCTTAGCCCAACCATCTGTCTAAAGAAAATTTAAGATCATCAAAGAGAAGATGAAGGCTTTATTTGGCTAATGTTCACAAGAGAACACCTGAACACCAGCTAACTCTTCCAAGTTAAAGCAAAATTGGAGTTTCATAGGGTCAGAGGAAGAGAGGAATACATGCCTTTGTGGCTTGGCTCAGATTACACTTTCTGTTTCTAACTGCTCCTAAAATTGTGGTTACAACAGCTGGAGGTCATTCTGCTTTTTCCTGCCTCTTTCTTGGTATCATTGGTACAACTCCATCCCGATAACTGCCAGCATACTTCTTTTGCGAGCTGTTATTTGTAAGCATTGTGCTTGATATGTTGGTTGGTTAAGGTTTAGGAGGTGGATGGTCAGGGGCAAAAAGTGGGCGGGGTGGAAAAGGAAGGGAGAAAATGGAAGAAGCTAAGGGTAAAAGGTTAGGGTGACTAAGGGCTCTCTATCATGTCTAATTTAATCCTTTTACACATCTTTCCTTAACCTCTGAATTTCTTTGCTGTCAAATAAATGATCCTTTGGTGTCTAAAAAAGCATGTTAGGAGTTAGTGAAAGGCTATAAAATTGACAAATTCTTTGAATCTTTCTCCAAGATTGAATTTTATAGCACCTTTCAATTACATTCCTAAACCCAAATATCAGTAATGCCACCTATTCACAATAATCATTGCATAACTGAAGTCTTGATTCTCAGACATTTACACAATACTGAAAAGGCCCTGTTCTGCATATACATTGGGGGAAGTCATTGTGTGGTAAAGCTTGCAACTCAATTTGTAAAAAACATTTCATCTCCCAAAGCATTAGAGAAAGGATTCTTCCTCTTCTGGTAAATTTCCACTTCCGGTAAATTTCAGTAGTTTGACTAGATTAGAATTTACACATGGTTTCAATACATTTAAATAATAGGACAGAATGAAATGGATTCATTAATGACTTTGGAATGAACCACTTGTAGTCTGAAAGTTAACAGGAATCTTGGTGGCATTCAGTCTTACTCTCTGGAGCTCAAAGGATGATTTTATCTACATTGTAACACAATGTTTTAATTTACAAACAATCTTCTTCTACAACAATTCGTTTTTTGGCCCAGCTCTGTTTGAAAGAATGAAAGGTCTTTGGCATCATTTCCTATTTTTCTCCTACATGGCCAGTAGATACCCTTTTGCTTCCAGAACAAACTTTCTCTTGTCTTCTCTCAAAACATTGTCTTAGAACTCATTATTAACATCTCAAATTTCAAGACCAAAGCATGGAAACAAACATTTGAAACTTTATTAGTGTTTACCCAACTAAATATATCCTTATTTGATGTCCTTATTATAAAATGTAATGTTTTACTGAATATTGCATTAATTGTGTTGGAGTCTGCTAACTGGTTAACTGAAAAATAATCTCAACTCCATCTTGTTTAGAATGACTAGACTTTGAACCAGAACCTCTCTGAAGTTCTTGCTATTTCAGAAAATGTATGAAAAAGATAGTAATTTAGCACCATGCGCCTTATAATTAGCTTAATCGTTGTCAGCATGTAGCTATAAACCAAATACCAATTAGTCCTATTTGTATATCCATGGGCTTTTCTGGTTGTCTTTGAGCTAAAGTTTCTTATTTGTGCAACTTAGAGCCCCCCTAGTGTGCAAGGGAAATGTTTTTTTTTAACATTTTTAAATGTGCAAATTAACTGCATATTTAGTTTTACTATGCAAATAAGCTGAGCTGATAAGTTCTTATTAGCAAAAGACAGGTTTTGTAATGCTTAAAATTCCACAAATGTAGGAAAGCAATCTGTGATATGCTTCAACAGTCCATAAATGGTGGTTAGGTATTATTAGAGATTCAGTTACTGGTTAACAATCATTTAATCCCTATAGCTTCCCGTATTTAACAAAAGCCTATTTTCCAAATTGAAGAAAGCATATATATCAAAATGAGTTGTGTTCACATATTAAGACAGGCACAGAGAAAAATCAGTGCATACATACTGAGAAAAGTACCCTGAAAAAGATTCAAACATATATCAAGAAAGGCACCCATAAATAGAGCAAGTCACGTACATACAGAGAGACCTATAAACATTCAGAGAAATAAATATATTCAGAAAGAAAGGAAAGAAAGAGACATACTCAGATCCAAAAAATGGATTCAAAATTCCTACAGGAGGGAAATCAATGTTCATCAAAATCTGTTTCCTCCTGTTCTGGAAACACAGACAATATTTCCAGTCTTGCTTGCAGATGTGATCGTGTGACAGTTCTAGACAATGGAAAGGGAGAAGGTAATGAGTTCCGTCTCCATGCTTTGCCCATAGTGACATCCTATGTGACTTTCTGCTCTGGCTGAATAGGGTGGAGGTGTGATTTATGAGGACCACGGTAGCTCTGTGTTAAAGACAGCAGAGATGCTGTTAACCTAGATATCTGACTTAGGACTGAGTCCCTCCTTGCGTTCTTTCTCTACCATGCCCCTTGAACTATTAATGAAAAGAAATAAACATCTTGGACTACTAAATGGAAAGAAATATATTTCTATTACATTTGAGCCATTATGCATCTTGATCTGTTACATTTGCATATCATGCTTGAATTAATGCAGTGGAAGAGTTACAAATGTAAGGGACATCTTCCAGCTTTTCAACATTTGTTTTCCTTCAAGATTATCAGAGCTTGTTGAGTTGAAGAAAATGCTTTCATATATTTGATTTCAGCTACTTTGAAATTGTATTATAGGCCAAATACCAAGGCTTAATGAAAGCAGTGAGAGTATAGTATAAACAGCACTGGACTAGAAATTAAAAGGTATTATTATCTTCATGATACTGCTCCTTCCTAGCTGATGACAAACAAGTGACTTCTCCTTACTAGAACTCCTTCTATTTCACATCTATAATGTGAACACCTAGATTAAATAACCACCAAAGCTCTATCACAGCACAGTTCTCATTCTGTTAACTATAATTCAAAATGGGGTCAAAATATTAGAGATCCTCCTGTCAATAATAAATAAATAAAACAAAGTAAAATTAAGAAAGGTGAAAATTTATATGCTTAGTTTTTCTTCTAGTTTCTCTGGGACTTTTGAGACTTGAGCTCTAGCTCTGGTATAACCCTGAGCTAGTTCTTATATACTGTCTCATATATTACTACTCAAGAATGATAGGATAAAATGGACAATTTCTAAAATTATTTCAAAATCTAATGCACCATGATGCTGAGAAACAGAAAATGTTAATCCCCAGGAATAATTTGCTTATTGGAAGCTTTGTTAAATACACCCCTGCTTCTGTGAGCAAAAGAATAATTTAGAAAACTGAGTTTTGAAACAGGCTCTATGTGTTAATGAGTAAGTTGTTTAACCTCTTGGAAACTTATTGTCTTCAGCTACAAGTGGGGATTAACATTGACTACCTATTATTATTTCAAGGACTAAAGGAGATTAGGAATATGGAAATTCCAAGGTTAGCCCCTGCCATTCAATAGCCTCTCTATATGTATTTGGTTTATCCCCCCCTTTACTACATGTTTACAGAAAGGGTATACTATACAGCAGACCCAACTCTGGCCCAAATACTTTCAAGCTGCTGGGAGATATTCAGGATGGTTAACAGAAACTAAGTATTAGGAGAACATGCTGGTTGTGGCAGAAAGACAAATAGAGATGTATCAGTGTAAAATTAATTGTAATCATTGATGAATATTTTCTTGGAGTTATATAATTTATGCTTATAGAGAGAATGTTAATAATCATTTTTAGTATTATTTGTTAATATTAAGCAATGGTTTGTTTTCAAAGTACTAAAGGTAATTGACATTTCCTGATTATATACTAAATGCCAGACATGCTTTTTCTTTGTTACAGACTCTAATTCTCATAAGCAAACCTTCAAAGTACGTAGGTGACCCTCCTCCATCATTTGGATTAAAAAAAAAAAAGGAGGGGTCAAAGAGCCTAAGTCACCTGTTCAGAACTACCTACTGAGCTTGATTTAGAAGGAAAACCCACTTATAGAGCCAAACCCAAGTTTGTCTGGCTCCAAAGCCTGTTTTTTTTTTTACCATATCACAAAACGTTTTCATAATAAAGTCTACAGAACCTCCAAATGGTTGTGCCTTAATTTGTCAGCTCTTCTCATACTCGCCTTTCCTCTCAAGTGAATTCATGTATTAAAACTCAGAAAAACAAATCCCAGGGTGAGGTTGTGGGGGTAGTACAGCAACTGATAGGCTTACTAATCCTTTCTAAATAGTGCTTTGCATTATGAAGGATACAATTGTCCCAAAATATATAAATACATGTATTTATTGGCAGAATGTTAGGATGTAGTAGGCACATTCTGATATGTGGGTAAGTCAAATATAACATAATCAGCATAGAGAACAAACAAGAGAAACTTTGCTGTGACAGTTCTTTTGCATGATGTCATTTGGCTTTTGTTGGTAAAAATCTATAAATGACATCTGTTTATTCATTTGTGAACAAGACATAGCCATATTTTGTACCGGGTCTCTCTACATAGTCCCCCGAAGGAAGGCCCCTTGTAAGTGATGATGTGTCAAAAGTCACAAAAAACCGTTAAAATTCTACTTCTGTTGAGAAAATAGTTCGCTTGATGGATATGTGTGTGAAATGTATTAAATCCAGATGAGAGTGGTATTTCTGTCTCCATTAGCAACAAACACCCAGGAGAATGAAATGTTTAACTTAAAGAAAAGATTGTTTGTGATCTGAATGGCAATTTCCTCGAGAGAGACCAAAATGCAGACAACTATACCACCTGGATATGCTTCAAAATTTCAGTTCCCACCATCCTCCTGAATCATTGTATGTGCACAAGTAGAAGACTTCAGAAAAAAGTTTTACTGTTATGTCTGGAAAGAATTTCCTCATTTTTAACGATGCTCTTTCAAGAATTGTTACTCATAAAACTTGCAAGAATTGTCTGTCATCAACTCTACAAATTAACCTTCCTTTCTTTAATCGTTGATAATTCCTGAAATACTCTTGTATCTCTGGCTCGCCTCGGCAGGCTTCCTATATACACTATTTGTGCACCAGTGGCCTGCAGACTCAAATCAAGAAAAGTTCCCATGCGCTTGTCATTTGCATGCCTCTACAGGCAGCCTCAATAGAAGGACTCAACCAGGTACAGTCCACGGCGGGGGGGGGGGGGGGGGGGGGGGTACACATCATACCTGAGGGGCAGTTGCGCATACTTGATACCAAATCATTGAGGTTTGTTGGCTTATAACTTGCTGAAAGAAATTAAATAGAACAGCAATACTACTACAAGATAAAAAATACACTAGTGCTTTCAGTTATCATTTGCTATGAAAAAATGAAAATGAAAATAAAACCTAATGGCTTAAAGTGCTAATTACATTTGGTCACAATCCCACAAGTCAGTAATGTGAGCTGGGCTCAGCTAAAAAATTCTTCTGCTGGTCTCAGCTGAGATCACTCATGTGGCTGCCCTCATCTGGCAGCTCAATTGAATTGAATGATTGAAGATCATGTCACTTACATGTCTAGTGGCTGGTGCGGGCTGTTGGCTGGGGCTGTGCAGGTGATAGGGCCATTTGCTTTCTCGTATGCCATTAAACTCGTCCAGATTGCTTCACCTGTCAGTTTCAAAGGAGTAAAAACAGGACAAGCCCTGAAGTGCCAGTGTCTTCTAGCACCTTAATTCTTACTTCTGTGATAGGCCCTTTGTTGCTAGGATGAGTCCCCATCACAGCTATCCCGTGGAATATGTTCCACTCCAGAAGGCTAGGCTTGACTGCTTTCTGTACTGACCACTGACCCACAGGAACATTTACCCACCAAAGCTTAGGAATATGGGCCATTTTCATTGTCTTCAGAGGCATGGTCAGACAAGCCTTTTCTTTCAGCTTTTTAAAGTAAGAGTCAAGGACACTTTCCATATACAGCAAACTTTAGATGAAGGTCGGTTCTTCAAAGATCTCCCTCACCATGCTTTGCTCTGGTGGCATCATGAGAAGGATCTATGAGCCTCCAAAGAATGAAAAGTATCCCAGTGGAGTAAGGATGTCAATTTTCCTTTCTGGTAAGCAGTTTACTATCCTCCGAGTGGTTTTCTAGCTTCCTCTCTGGTATGATTTGTGTAGTAGCATCTCCCTTTCGTCCTCCAAAGAGAGGGGAGGGCAAATGCCTCAGTGCTTTAAATGGGAAAAGCCTATTGAACAGTCTATTACTTAAATATTTATTTATGTAACATTTTCCCCCTCTGCACTCTTAAGTTTAATATCTAATGCAGCAGACTTTCTGAAGTAACTATTGGTACCGTTCTTTATCATTTGTCTATTCTATGCAGATTTACATATTTGTATATGCATGATGATGCATACCAGGAGACTCTCTTCTCAGACTAATCAGAAAAACATAAGACTTCTTTTTACTCTGTTGTACATTATGATTGGTGCCTCCAGCATTAATCTCTGCTAGACTCACTTTTGCTTGCTGCATTAACCAAAGTTCTGCGCTTCCCAAAGCTTTTTTATAATTCTCTTAGCCTCACTCCCTTAAGAATATTTTTCTTCTAAGACCACAGGGCTTGTAAGACCAGGCTTCAGTGGGCCCCTTGACTACTGAGTCCCATTCATGAGTAGCAAAACAGGTTGGTGATTTCAGTTTTCACATAATCTTTCTGGCTTGGCTTTGCATCTTGGCTACCTGAATCTTTAGCCACCCAGCACAGTCTGCTGTCCTACTGCTGTCACATCTCTCTGCACTGCTCTAAACCTTGGGCCATGATTTTCACATCTGTCCTGACTCATGCCAGCTGTTGTCTGAAATGCTCTAGGAACTCATTTATCCTGCTCTCAAGAGTTCCAATTTCAGGTAAGAAATGGATAGGATTTAGGCTGCAATCGCCATTTTAGGAAAAGCAGATGGATGTACCTATTTTCTTTGTTGTGTGTTTTTTTTGTTCTTTCCAAATGTCTTCCTTTCCAAACACTGATAAGGTAAAGAATGGGAAACTCATATTGAATATGCAAAATGTCTAACTCTTACTCGAACAGTCATTCAAAACAAAACAAATAAGACCACTTCACATGTTTAACTTATACCACCAAACAAGTCTAGATTACACTAGTATTCAGGACCATACTCATAGGTGAGAAGAAGCTCTTACTTTTCTATTTTAGATGTCTGGTAGCAGAAAAGCATTCGCTGATCTTTCACAAACTCTATCACTTAGTTCTTCTAGTCTGGACTCTATTGAAATTATTCAAAGGAGTTTATACAAGGGCTCAAGCAAGACCAAAGATATGGAAAATATTGTCCCAAAGGATACCCGTTTGAAATCACCATAGCTCCGACTCTTTCAGGATGCTTCTTTTCTCTTAGAATATATTGCAAAAAATTTTAAATGAAAACAGAGCTATTTTACTCAACGTTTAAGTAAAATCTCAAGATCTATCGAAGTCTAAAATAGCCTGAATCTATGTTTGAATGTGAAATCAATTCCATTAATGGGGGGAGGTAATATTTTTAAAGAGCTTTTTGGTCATGGGTACCCTAGGCATAGGTGGACCCTCATCTGAGTCACGTACTTCTGAGGCCAGGACATGGGCTCTAAGAATGTGTTCACAGGGTTATCTATTTTTGTAAAATTTGAAACGGTGTTATGTTACCACAATTTTATCTGCTATCATCTTTCATTCCCGTATCCCCAATTTTAGTTGCCCATCCCCTCTTGTCTTGTAGCTTTGGTGTGGAACAGGCATAGTAAGGTGAGGAGGAGATAGGCATGTTTGGGTTTGGTAGTTTATAGTCACTTCTGTATATAGTTCAAAGGTTGCTTGTTACCCACTCAGATTCAGAAATGGCTTTCAGAAAAACCACCACTGAGCCACTGGAATTGTGACTGACCTTGCAAGGTCAGAGGTTGGAAAGCTGTGTGAAGGTATCCTATGATATCTGACATCAGCAGGACATGACTAACAGCTCATGAGTTTCCTTCAAAGAATATTTAACATTAGTCAACAAGAGCCTTATATATGAAAGAATCTTGAGAGATGGTTTGCCAAATTTGACAATAATCCTAAAAATGTATTTGATATTACCAGTAATAAGGTGTGAAGCCAAAACAAACTTTTCTAAAGCTAACAATAGAAGATTGAATTATCTGAGATAAGATTGAATTATCTTACTATTATTTCTAAGGAAATAATAGTCTAAAATGTTGTCGAGTGAAGTTATAACCAGAGAGCATGAAGCAAAATTTCAAGAAAGAAAATAGGTAAAATATGTAATAGAAATGTCTTGGGGAATTTATAAATTTAAAATATTGCTATTTCTTTGGATTCCATGATATTTGTGGTTCACTTTTTAAAATTTTACAGGTTTTCATGATTTCTTTCCCAATTTCATATATAATTTAATGGTATTTTCTTTTAGAGGGCTCCACACAGTGCATAACCTTAGGCCCACAAAACCTGGATCTACCCCTGCCTCTAGGGTAGGTACATAGATTAGATAGATGATGATAGATAGACAGATAGATGATGATAGATAGATAGATAGATAGATAGATAGATAGACAGATAGATGGATAGAAAGAAGAGTAGACAACTCTCTCTAGTTTACTTCAGCTTCTAGGAAGGAAAATTAGTGAAGGCAGACAATACCCAAACCATACAGGACTTTAAATCAATATTTCAATGCAACCAGCTTGCACTTAGGAGCTAACTAGGAGCCAGTACAAAACACATAGATGACTCACATAAATAAAGGAAACCTCCTAATGGAGTACATGTGAAAATTAAGACAACAACAACAACAACATCCCACTTAAGAAAATTATCTGAAGAAGCCAAGTCCCCTTCTGGAGATGGTGTGTTCTCAGTAAAACCCTGGGACACGTTAACAGGATAGCTTATCTACCTTTTCCCTTAATTGGCTCTTAGTGAAGGGGTGATGGATGTAGCAGCCATTGATATTTGGAGAGGAATTTGTCTGAGATAGATTTATGATTAGGTAAAAGTTTTTCAATCAAAATATTATACTATTTGACATTCAAAAAAAATCCCATTTGTTAACATAGGACTCCAATTTCTGTTGTCTGTGTTTTGTTTTGATTTAAAATCCTTTGATGATTTGGGGGTTGCCGTCAGTTATGGTGTTTGAATGAGATGTTCCTTGTCTCCCAACTTTTAAGAAGTTTAAACTAAAGCATGTTCCACAACAACATATTCTTGGATAAATGTGTATCTGAGCAACAATTTTTCAATATTCTGGAATAGTGGAATTTCAGTTGTTAATAAGTTCTGGGCAGAATTTATATATGTTTTTGAATAACAAGTGAATTTTCTTCTTCTTTTTAAATAAATCTCTGAAAGGGAATTCCCTAAAATCATAACCCCACAGTGCAAGAGGTAAAAAGTTCTGATCATAACCAAGCCTATGTTTATATCCTCAATACACCTTCTCTGTTGAGGGACTGAGAATATGGTTTCAACTCTGAGCCTCATTGTATTCAGACCTAAAATGCATCTTGTAATGGAGCTTAAATCCAAACCCTGTGGTGAGGGTTAAGTGTGATCCCAGGTGAAAATGTTTTAACACAGGGCCTTTATACAATAATTAAAGGCATTATAAAACTCATTTTCAACTTGCTTTTTTTCAGAGCTAATTAAAGTTAACTTGCTATTAAAATGCTGGTCTCAAATTTTTGGAAACAAGTTCTTAAAGGAAGTAGAATGCGTGACTAACACATATTGAAGATACAACAAACAGAAATGAAGTACAGGACCTACAAATTCAGATGAATTAGTAACACTGAGAAAGCAAGCAAGAAAAGGAAGCAAGGAAGGAAGGAAGGGAGGAAGGGAGGGAGGAAGAGAGGAAGGAGAGCAAAGCAATAGTATTTTCCTATATAAAGTTTACCTTGCCAGGCCATGTCAGTGTTTCTGTGAGTTAGTGATGCTTAGGATAATTCAGAGTAATGGGTGTCTCCTCTGTTTGTTTCCTTCCTCCCACTCTCTATTTCTTTTTTTTTTTTTTTTTGAGAGAGAGACAGCCCCCTCACACGTGAGTGGGGGAGGGTCGGGGGGGGGGGAGAGAGAGAGAGAGAGAGAGAGAGAGAGAGAGAGAATCCCGAGCAGGTTCCTTGCTGTTAGCACAGATCCCATGACCCAGGGATCAGGACCTGAGCCGAAATGAAGAATAGGCCTCTTAACTCACTGAATCACCCCGGCACCCCTCCTCTGTTTTCTAAATGGCTTTTAGTGCACTGAGCAAGAAAATGAATAATTCATTCCATTACCACTGGTTTGGCTTTTGTTTTTTTGTTTTTTTGTTTTTAGGGGGCGGTGGGGAGGTGGGTGAGGGGTTGCAGGGCAGATATTCCAATAGGGAAAAAAAATACCACACTCTCAAAGATTCAAAGATTTGAAAAACAATTCTCTGACTTAAAATTTCTCTCTCTCTCTCTCTCTCCCTCTTCCCTCCCCCCCCCCCCCCCCCCCGCCGCCTTTCTCACACACACACATTCACATACACACTATTTCTGTTCTTTTTCCCCCCATAGGGGCAAAAGGAACATAAACCTTAAAACTTTGTGGATTGTGGAGCAAATAACAATTAATGGACTAGAGATTGCTTTGTTAATTTCAACCTTTATTAAGACTTGAGTTTATCTTTCTTGTCATTAAAGGAAACAACATTGAGTAATAACTGTCCAAATTGTAATTTGTCTTTTAAAATTTAATTTAGTATGCCATGCATCTGAAGCCTTTTGAGAAAATACTAGAATTTTTAACCAGTGGTATTCTAAAAGTTCTGAATTTGTCCAAATTCTGTATTACTGCTGCTAGTGACCATCACTACATAATAGTAACAGTGACAATTTTCATTGTTTGTGTGCTCAAGTGATGATTAAATATTTTATTATATTATCTTCCTTACTTTTTAAAACAGACTTAGGAGATATTATTTTTACCATTTTGAAGATAAGGAAACTGAAACTAAGAGGTAGCAAATCACTTGCCATAGGGAGCTTTCCAGGAATTGATCAAATTAAAATGCATATTTAAATTCAAGAACCTACGAGATTTCATTTTCTGCAAGATTATCCAGAAAGAACCATGTTCTGAGTCATTGTTTGACCTAATAACAATAATATTAATAGTTCATGTTTTCAAATTTTCACTATACCTAGAACTGTATTAAATCTTTTATATATAGGAAGGGAAGCAAAAATAATATAAAAACAGGGAGGGGGACAAAACATAAGAAACTCTTAAATATGGAGAACAGAGGATTACTGGAGGGGGTGTGGGGGGTGGATGGGCCAAATGGATAAGGGGCATTAAGGAATCTACTCCTGAAATCATCATTGCACTGTATGCTAACTAACTTGGATATAAATTAAAAAAATAAATTAAGTTTTAAAAATCTTATATATATATAATTTATAAAGTCAGTACAAAACCCTACGATTATCTCCATATCTCCAAAAAAAACTGAATCTCAGAGAAAATGAAAAATGTACTGCAAAATCACACAGGTTTGTCTCTCAGAGTCTATGCTATGTATCACACCACAAGATGCCTTTCTCATGTAGATGAGATAGGTATTGATATAGCATAAATTGAAAAATGCCACCGTTTGCCTCTAAACAGTTCCACCTTTGGAGTCTTTGGACCAAGTTATTATTTAAAGGCAAGTGATAGATGATTTATCCATTAAGTTATTATTATCTAGTCCAGGACCTACCTAAGACTATCCCCAGATCATTCAGAAAAGAGACTAACAAACACAGAGGGCTGCTGGGTGAGAGAAAATCTAAGGCTAAAAGAACAATTCAGATGGAAAGCAAAACAATCAGCTGTGATGTCAGCGTGGTGTCAAAATAAGGAGCAATTTCTTTAAAACAAACAAAATAACCTACAAATGACTAACATGCAAAGAGTAGGATCTTAGCTTCAGGCATATTAATAAATACAGTCCCCTTGTTTGGAAGAGGTCAATGAACTTTAAAAAGCAAGATTTCTCAAGACTTTCTATTGCTTGTGATTTTTCAAATGGTAACATTTCATTATCACTTCGGCACTTATTTCTTTCAATATGATTCAAAAGTTTGTAGACAAAACAAGTTTTCCAAAAATTGCATAGATTTTGCTTAGAGCCACCTATATGCTTGATGTGAGATGCAGGAGTTGTTAATACTCTCTCTCCTAAGTGCAGTAGAGATCTTTCCATATGCAAAATAGATGAGTTTCAGAAAGGCAGTCTTTAAAGCAATATTCATGCATTAAACAAACCTATATTAAGGCACAAGGTATCTTTGTCCTGCAGAAATGTTTGATGGAAGAAAGGAAAGAGAGGAGTGGTGGAAGTTAGCCACCACATTAATAGTATGACAGTGGTCCATCTGGGCTATATTTTGTTGACACATCTGAAGGGTCATAGCCCTTTTATTTTTTTCCATGAGAAGACAATATATTTTCTTGAACCAATGAGGAACAGGCTTGTCTGTGGAGCTCTTGTTCATCTTTCTGGCTCCGAGATTCTCCAATGTAGTGCTCCCACTCTTGCCCTAGTTTGTCATTTTCTCAGCATTTCCACAAGGAAAACATATGAAGGCCTTGGGAATCCTATGTCGTAGAGCAACACTAATAAAAAACAAAACGTTGCAGAGCCGTTGTCAAACTTCACAAATCAGTCTTTCTTTCTTGTTTCTGCCCTCCTGACTCCTATCCCTGCTCCCCTGTAGTCTCCCCTCCACATGAACCAAAGGAGGAAGATCCAAAGCCAAAATTTTGAATGGGCTTCTCTTTTCATCCCAACCTACATTCCTGCCTCAAGTTTTTCCTTTCAAACTCTTTCCTCACAAGGAGGCCTCCTTTCTTCTCCAGTGTATAGTCTGAGAGGGTAAGACATAGTTCTTAAACACCGGTTACTACCAGGGGACTGTGGAAAACCGGTACCTAAAGGGAGAAATCGTTTCAGTCCCAATGTACTCACAGCCAAAGACTAATTTTTTGCTATGCTTCTATTTTTTAACATCCAAATTTCTATCTAACAAGCATTTATTATATACAAGTAACTGTCAGATCTTGTGTTAGTTTCTAGGAAAACAAATAAATTGGATGTGGACTCTGCTCTCAAATGTCTTTCCATTTAGTACAAACGTGCCTGAATGCATCTCAGTATACATTGGTTAGGGTAGTTTATGTTCCCAAAGATGATCGCAGTATCTCCTATCTTACGTGTTCTTTGGTAATGGGATATTGTCACTCCCATAAAGATGTACAGTTGATTTTCCCTCTTTGAATCCATGCTTGCCCTATGAGGTATTCTGACCAAAAATATGTGAAGAACATGAGGCTAGGTGATCCTCAAGGCCAGTCTTTAAGTATCTGTGATACTCTGTTGTGGAAAGCACTCATTTTTTTAAGGAACCTCAAATAGCTAAGTGCAGAGGCCCCAGAGAAGAAAGCAGGTTTCTAATTAATAGACCCATTGAACTGTCACTTAGAAGCTTGCCTCAACTGTTGCCCATGTGCATGAGTTTGGATCATCATGAGTTTTGGCCATTTTGAACTTCCAGTCATCCCAATATCCCAGAAAATAGCACATGAATCACAATAACTGAGTAGGCAACCCACAGAATTGTGAAAATGATACACTATTGCCATTTAAGCCACTAAGTTTTGTGGTGGTTGGTCATGCAGCAATGGATAATTAAGAACAAAGGGCATGTAGCTTTGATTTTTTTTCCTGGAACTGGCCTTCCATACTTCAATACATAAATAACTGAATGCATATATATGAATAATATACTATATTTAAGTGACTAAACATGAATTTTATTTTAGTTGTCAGAAAGGTAACACTATGCAAGCAATCAGCTCCATTGTACAGTGGAATGGGGAAGTATGGTTTCATTCTTTATTCAACAAGAATTTGGGGAAATTTGCTATAAACCAGGCACATTTCTGGCAATGGGGAAGAAAATATGACCTCCACCTTTAACCATTCTGTCTGGTGAAAGTGACGGACAAGTGCACTTTGGAGATAAGTGATGTGATACACTGTAAAATGTTACCAACTCCCTTGCTATCCCACCTTCACTTCCCTTGAGCGCCATCCCACCCCCTGCCTTCTGAATTCAGCCTCAGCTACTGCAGAAGTTTCCATGTGACCTCAGACTCACATTGCCATGGCAGGGATCCACCTCAGTCTCCTGCCACCCATCTTCCTGCTTTTTGCTCTCAGAACTTCTCCAACACGAGAGAAGCCTCTGCCTAAATATTTAGGGGAATTAATGCCTCTAGGGGCAACTCTCAACCAATGAGGGAAGGCAGGCAGGGAATACGTGTTCCAGCCTCCATGGTTTAGATGGACAACTCTGGGAAACATTGTGCTTGCTTCTCAAAGGTTCAGAGACAGCTGAGTTCCTGTTCTCTGTGGCAACCTCAAGGATGCTCACTTACATTGGCTTTCTTCCTTCCGTGACCAACTCTCTTTTTCCCTTCTCTCTTCACAAATAAACTACCTGCATCAAGTCCTGTCTCAGCCTCTGCTTTTGGTAAATTCAAAACAAAACAATGAACAGTGCTCCGGGAACAGAAGAGGGCCCCTTGAGACTGGAATGAGATAAGCAAATTGTCTTTGAACTAAACGTATGGTCAGCAGAACACATGTGGATTGACTGAGTGATTAAAGGAGGGAGGTATCATCCTTCTAATCTGAACATCAGACATTTGATGATTTTAAATCTACAATGACCAAATTCAGGTTCTCTTCAGCTATGTAGAAAGGCAAGAGAGAGTAGGATGGTTGAAAATTGGATGAGTAAATGCAGTTACCAGATGTTCATTTTAAATGTAAAATTAATGTGGTGAAAAAGTATATAGTTTGTCAAGAGTGTCTATGGAATGGAAAATATTAATAACAAGAATGTCTTATAAATGATGTACTCCCCAAACAGCTGAGTATACAAGATAAATTCAATTTCAAAGTCCCTGTGTCATTAACAAACTACTCATGCTTTTCTCACTAGGCTTATGGATTCTCCAGGACCTTCTGTGCATTGCCTCACACAGTAAAGATTCATTAACTTCTCTTCCCCATTTTGTTATTGTTTGACCTCTGAATTAATCTGTCTCTGTAGAATTTTCTTCACTATTGTTTTTTCCAGATCAAATTAAAGAAGAGTAAATTCAACCTGAGTGAAAAATATTGTACAACTCCTCACTGCCTCCAGTCTTGTTAGGAGTTGCTTGTAGGGCAGCAAAAGTAGCAGGGAACAAAGCATTCCATTTGATCAGGAGTTTTCAAGTTTGTTTTTTTTTTTTAATTTTTAAAAATGTATTTATTTATTTTTGAAGGAGAGAGAGAGAGACAGAGCATGAGGGGGAAGGAGTAGAGAGAGAGAGGGAGACACAGAATCCAAAGCAGGCTCTAGTCTCTGAGCTGTCAGCACAGAGCCCGATGCGGGGCTCAAACTCATGGACTATGAGATCATGACCTGAGCCGAAGTTGGATGCTCAACCGGCTGAGCCACCCAGGTGCCCCAGGGAGTTTTCAAGTTTTAACAAGATGATTCATGGAGGCTTTTTTGTTTTTATTGGTGCAGGAAGAATGATCCAAGTGCTAATCATTATTAATTTCAAATTTAGGTAGGTAAAGCTAAATTAAACAAGTGTGATAAGGAGTACAGTCGTTCAGAGTAGAAATAAGCCCTTCTATAAAAAAGCCATTTTTCCCCTTGTGTCATTTACAGATGCGTCAAGGAGAAGGCATAAAAGTTCATCTTCTCATTTCCGTTTGAATTAGATTTATTCATACAGCAAAGTGTGAAGAATCAGGTTTGTGAATGTGTGAAGTGAATCAGCAACATACATGGGCCATGTGTATCTTCACATACTCAGGTTGGCAGGATTTTCATTTGTGAGGAGTTTGATCTTACAGTGATACTCAACACAAGTAATATTTACAGACAAATTTTCAAGAGTCATACTAATTGTTATATTACTGAGAAACCAGATTTGTGAATTGAGCCACATATCTGAAGTTTAGTCTGTGCATATGCATATATTTGAAAATATACTTCTATTATAAATTATGTAATGTGTTTTATGATGTGTTCATTAGAATTTCTACAAGTCATTTGCAATGTACTTAACAGTCTGTTTTTTTAAATGTTATTTTTTTTTCCTTAACATGTTTTGCCTGTTTTCTGTTTCAAGCCAAATATTCAAGGCATTATCTTTTAAGTACCTGTATATATTTTTTTCTTTTTGTATATCTCAGCTCTTTCTTAAATTTTATTTATGATTAAAAAAAAATCTGCCTAATGAGGCATAATGAAGCCTTGATTCTGTAACTACACTTCTCAGTAGTTCCAGATTGGCACTCAGCTCCAGGGTAGATATTTGAAACTGCTGTAATATAGAGCATTTCCAGAGAGGTGTCTTGAATGTTTGCTTCATTCCTGTTTTTACCCATTCTGAAATTCTAAATCTTAGATCAGGGAGACTGCAACCTATTTAGTGATCTAGGAATGACAATCATCACTACTATTATGACCCCCTCGGATTTCAGTTCCGAACAGAACTGAATAATCGGGGATTTTTGTTCTGCTTTGTTCACTGCCGCAGCCCCAGTGCCCAGAACAGTGCTTGGCACGGTGTAAGAACTCAATAAATATTTTTTGAATAAACATATGGTCATTAATTATAGCCCAATATTAACAATAGAATCATCTTATTGATTTGTAGTAAGTACTCAGTGAAAAGGATTTTGAGTTGTTCAATTGGACCTAGAGCCAACGGGGGCAACTATCATTTGTAAAACACTTTTGAAACTTCACCAATCCCAAAGCACCGCTGGCAGGAGGAGCCTGGCAGAGCTGACCAGTGTGACACTTACTCTTATACTCATCTCTCTCATAGCCCTCAGAGCAGCTAGCATGAACCTAGTGGCCAGCTGTCTAGGACATTTTTGTTTAGAATTTTTTTAATGTTTATTTATTTTTGAGAGAGAGAGAGAGAGAGAGAGAGAGAGAGAGAGAGAAAGAGAGAGAGAGCAGGGAGAGACAGAGAGAGAGGGAGACACAGAATCTGAAGCAGGCTCCAGACTCCAAGCTGTCATCACGGATCCCGATGTGGGGCTCGAACTCACGGACTGCAAGATCATGACCTGAGCTGAAGTCAGACGCTTAACCGACTGAGCCACCCAGGCACCCCTGCCTAGGACATTTTTTTTTAATATGAAATTTATTGTAAAATTGGTTTCCAGACAACACCCAGTGCTCATCCCAACAGGTGCCCTCCTCAATGACTATCCTCCACTTTCCCCTCCCTCCCACCCCCCCATCAACCCTCAGTTTATTCTCAGTTTTTAAGAGTCTCTTATGGTTTGCCTCCCTCCCTCTCTAACTTTTTTTTTCCCTCCCCCTCCCTCATGGTCTTCTGTTAAGTTTCTCAGGATCCACATATGAGTGAAACCATATGGTATCTGTCTTTCTCTGTACGACTTATTTCACTTAGCATCACACTCTCCAATTCCATCCACATTGCTACAAAAGGCCATATTTCATTCTTTCTCACTGCCACGTAGTATTCCATTGTGTATATAAACCACAATTTCTTTATCCATTCATCCGTTGATGGACATTTAGGCTCTTTCCATAGTTTGACTATTGTCGAAAGTGCTGCTATAAACATTGGGGAACAAATGCCCCTATGCATCAGCACTCCTGTATCCCTTGGGTAAATTCCTAGCAGTGCTATTGCTGGGTCATAGGATAGATCTATTTTTAATTTTTTGAGGAACCTCCACACTGTTTTCCAGAATGGCTGCACCAGTTTGCCTTCCCACCAATAGTGCAAGAGGGTTCCCATTTCTCCACATCCTCTCCAGCATCTATAGTCTCCTGATTTGTTCATTTTAGCCACTCTGACCAGCTTGAGGTGGTATCTCAGTGGGCTTTGATTTGTATTTCCCTGCTGAGGAGTGACATTGAGCATCTTTTCATGTACCTGTTGGCCATCTGGATGTCTTCTTTAGAGAAGTGTCTATTCATGCTTTCTGCCCATTTCTTCACTGGATTCTTTTTCTAGTATGGAGTTTGGTGAGTTCTTTATAGATTTTGGATACTAGCCCTTTTCTAGGACATTTTTGAAGCGTTGTCAACACTGCTGGGCCTATTTTCATTTTACCCTCTCACACTCTCCCTTCCTGTACATCCCCTGCAACCTGTACCCCCATATTGGTGCAAGATTTCAGCCTTATCTTTTTCAGAGTCTGATGTGTTGTATCTCCCAAATACATGCCTACCACGTGAACTATAATACTATATATATGAGCCGATACAATTTGGATTCTCTCCTTGCCAAAGCGTAAGTGTTAATGATAAGTCAGCATGCAAAGGAAGAGCCTCTGCCCCAGCTTGTATACGAGCAGCATACTCTGCACGTACTAATGATATTAGAGACATTTTAAAAACTCTCTGCATAGGAAGAATATCTAAATTAAGGCAGGTTGGATTGTAATACCAAGTCAACCAAACATAATGATCTAAGTATAAGAGAAATGCATTTCTCACTCAAAATCAGTTCTGTTGGTCAGGCTGCTTTGCTTCATGCAGTCATTCTGATATCTGTGACAACAAAGATTGCGTCATCTTTTGTACATGGTTTTCAAGGTTGCCCTGGGCGGAGTGTCTCTGCCAATCACGTGGAAGAAGAAATGAGGGACTTCAAGTGGTAAATTCTTATTGGCCATACCTGGAAGTTGCACCTCAGTGATGCTGATATTCACCTGATAAAAGCTCAGTTGCCATTCCTAACAACAAGGGAGGCAGAGGAATTTACTCCAGCCAAAAGCACATTAAGAAGAAATGGATTGTGACAGCCTTGAACATTCACTGTTCAGGTCTCCTGCAGCAGAGTACATAACTACTGTCTCCAACATAACGAAGATCATGTCAAGTCTAACACCACAAGTCTTCCAGGCACATCCTTTGACATACCTCCTTCCTTAAACTTTACCTGAAGCCTTATCCATAAAACTTCACACAAAGACTTATATATGCTGAGCAGCATAGCGGCTGAGAGTGCAGACTCTGGAACCAAACGATCTGGGTAACCTTGTGCAGATTACTTAACTTCTATGTGCCTGTTTCCTTGCCTGTAAAATGGAGTAAGTGGCATGTATGTTGCAAAGATAATGGGAGGATCAAAAGAGGTATGCATACAAAATGCTTAGGAGAGTGTGTAGCTCTTATCAACCACTATATAACTGTAAGCTATTATTATTATTTTTTAATTAATTGTTTATTTGAGAGAGACAGAGACAGCATGAGTGAGGAAGGGGCAGAGAGAGAGGAAGAGAAAATCCCAAGCAGGCTCCACACTGTCAGTGCAGAGCCCAATGAGAGTCTCGAACCCACAAAACTGTGAGATCGTGGCCTGAGCCGAAACCAAGAGTCAGACGCTTAACCAACTGAGCCACCCAGGCACCCCTAACTATAAGCTATTATTATTCTGTCACTATGTGCTATAGAATTCTAAAGGTTTTTTTGAATATTCTTGATAGCTGTCAGGTTAGAGGCCTCTTACCCCAGCTTTATCCAAAGAAGCTCTGGTTTTATCAGTTTATTTATTGACTTCTTTGGTGGACACAAGTCTCGATCAGGGTTTCAAAATTTGCCTCAGTTGCAAAAGGTACCTTGGCCAAAGGCATATCCTTCCCAGGAGTATATCTCATGGCTAATCAGAACAGGGCTACAAGGGCCTCTCCATGTCACCCACTCACTGAAGGACAATTTAATCAGGCCACATATGCTGCAGAGCTTCTCCTAGGTTTGGGCAAGGCTTTGTCTGTCGTACATTGTAGGTCATAATTGAGCTTCTTCTTTTGCTTGCTTCTTCTTTCTCCCTTCCCCAAATATTGTTAACCTCTCATAAATACGCTACATTCCAAGCTTCCTCTCTGTGCTCAGTATCTGCTGCTGGAAAACCCAACTCGCAAACACTTCCACATAAATTTCTTAAATACAACCAAGCAAACCGAAACCCCTAGTCTTGTCTATAGAGTTTAACATCTTATCATGACCTTGTATTGCTTTATGAGTTTAAGAGTTTTCTGCAATAAGATTCTCAAAGGCAAGAACTTGATCATATACGTGGAGAGCTTAATGCCTACTAGGTTGATTCCCTGGCTCTTTCCTTGGTTGATTGATTAATTGATAGCCTCCTGGAAATTTCTTATGTTAAACACATCAGTGATATACAATGATATTAGGATATGAGTTTATTTCGAACTGCTTAATATAGGTACACAAAATATCTATCCTAATTACAGGAGGGAAAGAAACAGGAAAAAGAGTTTCTAAGTTTAAAAAAGAAACTCTCACCTGTCTGTTAACTAAAGCTTTTAATACTTACTTAGTACATTGCCCCTAATCTTTAGCTTTCTCTATTTTAGCCAGACAGATAATAATCTACTTAACACAGCCTCATATGTCAATGCTTGTCTTGGCCTTTGAGCATTCAGGTCCAAACTGGCAATGTCCCCAGGAGCCACTGGCGTCTCCTGCAACAGGATCCGCCTTCCGAAGACTCTTGTTGATGACTCTAACAGTTGAGATTTTCTTAACAGTGAACCGGAATCTGCCTCAATAAAATTTTCTACTGATTTCCTTCTTTTTTACCATGTGGGGGGAAAAAAAAGAAGTCTACACTCTTAAAGATTACAATCCTTCAAATATTTTAAGACAGCTCTTGAAATTCCCTTATGATGTTTTCTTTTTCCAAACTAACAATTCTTTGCTCCTTTAAGAAATGAGATTTTCAGACTTGTTGCCATTCTGGCTGTCTTCCCCTGGATGCATTCTAGTTACTCAAAGTCTATCAGAAATCGTGGCAGCCAAAACTTAAAATCGTACAGCCCTGTTCATTGGGACTATTAGTTTTCTTGTTTTGAACACTGTGTTTCTGTTCCTGCTGTCTACATTTGCAGTAATTTTTTTAGCTCCTTGTTATATTCTGAGGTCCACTGTTGTGGCATTTCTGTCAGATTCTTATAATTTGACTTCTCTCCAGCTTAATTAGACATTTACAATCTAAAGAACTCCCTCCCACCCTCCCACCCCAGCAAGGATAGAATTTCCTCATTAATATCATGGAAAATGTTTCCCATCTGGCCTTTTTAAAAAACCATTTTAAGTAGGAATCTTACTCAGATGTTGAGTGACATTGTTCCACTTACTGAATACTGGCTCAATGTGTACACTTTATAGGAACTCTGGGATCACTGCATATAAAATACAATCTATGAAGTAGAATTTTATTTTTATAAAGGTAAATTGATTCGGAAGAAGAGAAGCTTCCGCCAAAACCTTCTGGAAATTCAGAGCAAGCTTGCTATTGTTATTGTTTGTGGATTGTGTTGTTTAGTCTAGATTTTATATTTTGTTTATGTTGGGCTGAGCATACATACCTTCATAGTTCCTGGGGGTCTAGCATCTTCTGCAATTGCCTCAGAAATGTTGTCCTGGGGGACACCAAGCACAGAGAAATTGTGCAAGCTTTTTTAAGAAATCTGAATTTTATACAGCTTCATAGTCTGGTGTCAGGTAAAGCCAAGAACTCATTTTGCAAATTACTGACACAAATATAGCACAAAATATGGTGGTTTATTCACTACAAAAATTTGATCATCATTTTCATTATTTATGAAGAATTGATTTTCCCAGGGGTTCAACGTACAATGCAAAAGTAGTCGCTAATATTTACTCACAGGTCGCTGCAGATCAGTAATACAGCCTTAAACTGAAGGTTTATGAAGTTTGTCTCTCACCCAAAGCAAGCTTTATATCACTTAAGAATTCATGGAGGGGCGCCTGGGTGGCGCAGTCGGTTAAGCGTCCGACTTCAGCCAGGTCACGATCTCGCGGTCCGTGAGTTCGAGCCCCGCGTCGGGCTCTGGAATGATGGCTCGGAGCCTGGAGCCTGTTTCTGATTCTGTGTCTCCCTCTCTCTCTGCCTCTCCCCCGTTCATGCTCTGTCTCTCTCTGTCCCAAAAATAAATTAAAAAAACATTGAAAAAAAATTAAAAAAAAAAAAAGAATTCACGGAAAGAAAATGAATCCCATAATAGACATTTTTCGGAGCAAATTTTGCTTGGAGACCAATTTTTAAAATAGAGAACATGGCTTAGGGCCTTCGAATTCTGACTTCTCCCCTGTAGAACACTGAACTCTCAATTCCTTGAAGTGAGTGACTGTGTCGTCCTCATCTCTGTAACCTGGTCCTTGGCATCATGTTGATAAGGAGCTGGCCCTAAAGAGATTCTTGTGGATTGAGTGAATAATGAATGAATGAACAACAGCCAGTGCCAAGTGTGAAAGTGATCAACAGAGGCATTACATCGAAAAGACAGCAGGAGCAAGACGAAGAGATTATCAGGGGAGCTACAGAGAAGGAGGAGTAATTGGATGATTGTTTGGGAGACCAGAAGAGGAGAAGATGTAGCAGGAGGACGGGAATCACCGAGGCCCACGGAATATGGCAGGAATGGGAGGCAATCGGCAACACGAGCAGGAAGAGAGCCAATACGCCGCTGGGAAGTCGGTACCAGGGAGGAGATGCACACTGTGTGTGGAAACGATGTGGGAAGGCAGCTCTCAGTGCAGAGACACAGCATATGTAGCTTGTTAATTGGGGGATTTAAAAATTATATTTGATATATAAAATTAATAAAGATGATGAAAAATTAAAACTAAGAACAAGAGAATGGATGCAAAGAAGTCCTTAACTACATGTGTTTAATGATCATAACAATTTATTATAAAATGCTTAGAGCTATAGTCATGCTCAGGGGATGAATGATTTTCACGAAATAAAAACAGCTGTGGGGAAATCACAAACTGTAACGGTATCAATAAAAGCAGTAAAATTAAAAGATGTACCTTGAAATATTATTCAAGTAGATAATACACATGCAGTTATCTTTTATGCTATCTATGGCTCAATTAAAATGTAATTATAAAAAATATAGGCCATATTTTGTAAACATTCGGAATCAGCCAATATAACCTACCACAGGAAGTTTTTTAATGCATGGCATGTCTTGATAAGTATACACTTACAAAAAGATGGTATTGTACCTTCGGCATTACCACTTGCTATAAAGTAAGAAGAGAAAATGCTAGGTTTTATATGCTAGGATCTTTATATAAAAACTCCAGGTTTTATATGACAGCACCTGCAAGATGACTAAAAGCAATGAATCAGTGTTTATTAGGAGTAAAAGCCAATGATAATATGGGCCGGAGACACAAGGCAAATATCACAATCAAGTTTAAAAAGGATAAACATCTTACGGCATATTGTTACCAATACTGCTAGAGATACTGTCTTTTTAAAAAAGAATTAGCCATGGGGCTCTTGGGTTGCTCAGTTGGTTGGGCATCCGACTTGATTTCAGCTCAGGTCATGATCCCAGGATTGTGGGATCGGGCCCTGCATCGGGCTCTGAGCTGAGCATGCAGCCTACTTAAGAATCTCTCTCTCTCTCTCTCTCTCTCAAAAAATAAAATAAATAAAATAAAAAGAAATAGCCAGGACATACAATTTAGATGCATTTTGCTTTTCTTTGAAAGTATGTTTATATAATAGCTTTTTAAAAAAGTTTATTTCTTGGGGTGCCTGGGTGGCTCAGTCGGTTGAGCAGCCGACTTCGGCTCAGGTCATGATCTCACAGTCCGTGAGTTCGAGCCCCGCGTCGGGCTCTGTGCTGACAGCTCAGAGCGTGGAGCCTGTTTCAGATTCCATGTCTCCCTCTTTCTGACCCTCCCCTGTTCATGCTCTGTCTCTCCCTGTCTCAAAAATAAAAAAACTTAAAAAAATTTTTTTTTAAGTTTATTTCTTTATTTTTGAGAGAGAGAGAGTAAAAGCATGAACAGGGGAGGGGCAGAGAGAGAGTATCCCAAGCAGTCTCCATGTTAAGAGTGAAGACCCTGATGTGGGTCTTGAGCCCATGAACCATGAGAGCATGACCTGAGCCAAAATCAAGAGTCGGCTGCTTAACTGACTAAACCACCCAGATGCTCCTATATAATAGTTTTTTAAGTTCTATATGTTTTATTGCATTTGACTATATATACATATATATATATATATATATATATATTTAATGTCTATTTATTTTTGAGAGAGAGAGACAGAGCACAAGTGGGGGAGGAGCAGAGAGAGAGAGAGACACAGAATCCGAAACAGGCTCCAGGCTCTGAGCTGTCAGCACAGAGCCTGATGCGGGACTTGAACTCACAAACCTTGAGCTCATGACCTGAGCTGAAGTCGGATGCTCAACCGACTGAGCCACTGAGGCGCCCCAGCATTTGAATATATTTTTATTTTATTTTTTTATCTAACTTATCATTTTTAACAAATTCATGTGCTTTACTGTTTGTGGAGAAGCACATTCATCTAAATTATTTTATAACATGATATGGATATGTGTCTCAATTAAAAGTATATATTTTATTTCCATAGAAATGTTTTAGTTAAAGTTTTCCACACATGTTATTCCTTTCCCTCACAGCAATTCCATGAGATAAGAAGATTAGGTACAATAATCTCCATTTCAGAGATAAAGAAACTGAGAAATAAAGAAGTTAAGTATTTTGATTAAGGTCATACAATTACTTGATTTCCTAGGGCTCAAAGTCAGTTTCTCCAAATTGTCTTTCTTTGAAATCCTTCTCAGACCTTCCTGCCTTCTTCTGTTCTAGATGTCCCTGTCACAAAGGCTGAATAGAGTCGCTAGTCAGAATATTGATGCCTGAGCAGGTGAAGGCAGACAATCAGAGTGTTACAGGCAAACGATAACTGTTGCTTGTTAGGGTCACATCCCTAAGGCCCAAGCAGGAGACTTTTCTCATTCTCAAAAATAATAAAGAATTAACACTTTTAGCCGTAATGAGCACACAGACTGCTCTCAAAACCAATCACCTTATAACAGAAATCAAGCAAGCATCACTGGGAAGAAATACTCATTAACTAGTGGGATTTTAATGGAAGAACTTCAGTTAAAGCACTTGACGATAGTCTTCCTGATGAGAAGGTTTCTAATGCATTATATAGATTTTAGGACTAAAAGAAGTGGCATGTCCTTCAGGACAAAAGACCACATACCATTCCAGTAACCCTAACCATCTATCACCATAAACACTCTCCTTTTATGAAGGTTCCAGCTCATGAATTTTTCAATATCATTCTTTTTCATATCAGTTTGATTTTTTTCTTTGACTCTCCATTATGCCATTAATATCATCCCATAGAGGCCTTTTCAAGTAAAAAGCAAGCCGCACTTGATTACTGAAATTAGAAATGACAAACATCTCAGTTTTTACCTAGTTCATCTCTTCTATGTAACTCTCTGTGTGAATTTAAATAATCTGGAATCTGTGCGATTTAAATTTTTATGAAGACTTCTAAAATTGTCTTTCAAACTTACTCTTTCAATTCCTCCAGAAAAAGACAACATTTTTCCTTCTTAATATGAGCAACTGGGGAGTATAAGAATAGTAGCTACAGGCAACATTAGCTTTTGCCTCCACTAAAGAATTTCTTCTCCTCTTCCTTCTCTCCCTCCTTCTCCTCCACCTCCTCTTCCGCCTTCTTCTTCTTTCTTTCTCTAAGGGTGTTTCCCATTTATTACTATCAATCAATCAATATAAATCCCAAGTTTATCAGTTAGGGCCATTTGGATTCTTCGTTTGTAACTTACAGAAGTTGACTGTGGGTAACTTAAGCAGAAAAACTTGGAAGAATAACAGGTAGTTCCAAGAATCAAAGGAAAGATAAACCAGGTTGGGGGGGGGGTGGGGAGAGATAGGAACAAGATCAACTGTGAAAGTTTAAGTGTCAAGAACCACTCAGATATCTCAAGTTTCCCCATTGGAATGAATGAACTTATACTATTTTATCCATTGATTCCTTCAAGAGTCAAAATACGAACAATGAGAAACAATTGGCCAAGATTGGATCACATATCATACCTCAACTAGTATAAGTCAAGACATCTTGATTTGCAGTCTCATTAAGACCGCAAAATGAGGGAGAAGCAATTCTACTAAATAAAATCAGGATGTGCTTAGCAAAGGCAAGGGCAATAGATATTAGGCCAAAAAAAAAAAAAAAAAAAAAAGATAGCAGCAGTCTAATACCATAAATCATAATCTATACTCTTTTTAAAAACAATATAATATCAGAAGCTAATTAAAATGCTAGACACATATAATTTCCCTTTCTTCTGAAGTCAGATTTCTGGAACTCAGAATCTATAGTCACTCTATTTACTTCCTAAACACCTGCTACTTTTTAATTCCCAGCAATCAGCCATCAGCATCCAAATTACTATCCCTAAGGAATCTAATCATTTACTTTTAGCTGAAGCCAATGGCCTTTCCTTTCTCTTCAATGGACTCCCACTCTTTGCAGCCTCCAATTCTAATGATCACTTCTTTATTATTTGACTAAATTTTTGTTAAGTGCTTATTATGCAGCTGCTACTCCCTAGACTGGAGAAATACAAAGAGTGCTAGACCCTTGAGGGGTTCACATTTAAGTCTGACAAACTGGGTTAAAAAATTAAAGCATTGTATACCAGGGGTCATAGAAGCACTTATCTGCACACAAAGAGAAGAAGCTTAACGGATAGAGAAGGAGGGAGAGTGTTCTGGGCAGAGAAAAGAATGCATACAAAGGAATTGAAGCATGATATACCAGGGGAATTCACAGCACTACAGGAAATCATGTATGATTCAAGTTAAAAGTGTAAGAAGCTAAATTTGTATGGATAGGGGCTTCATTGTAAAGGCATTTGTGTGACCTACAAAGGGATTTAAACATTAGCCTTACTCAACGGGGAGCCACTGAAAAGTTTTAAGACAAAGTAGTAATCAGATTTGTGTTAAGAAGACTATCTAGTGACTGCATAGATAGGACTAGGGCAAGAATGAAGGGAGGAAGACAATTTAGCACAGTTGTGACAATCCAGGCAAAAGAAAAAAAAAAAAAGCAGATTAAGGCAGCTTCATTTCCTGAAGCTGCTGCAACCAATTACCACATGCTTATGGCTGAAAATAACAAAAATACACTCTGTCACAATTTTGGAGACCAGGAATTGAAATCAAGATGTTTGTAGGGCTACACTCCTTCCAGAGACTCTGTGGGAGATCCAATTTCTTGCCTCTTCCAGCTTCTGTGACTACTGCCATTCCATGGTCATGGACTTATAACTCCCATCTCTGCCTTTGTCTTCACATGGACTTCTCTTCTGTCTGTCAGATTTCCCCTGTGTATCTGTTGTATGGTTATCTGGATCATTGGATTTAGGGCTCACCTGGATAATCCAGGATGATCTCTTCATCTCAAGATTGCTAATTACATCTGCAAAGACCCATTTTCCAAAAAAGGTAAACATTCATAGTTTCCAGCAATTAGGGTGTGACTACCATTCAACCTACTAGAACAGTACAATGGAAAGAGAAAGTAGAGAATGGCAGATTTGATAGGAGATTGATAAAACTTGTTAAGTAAACGATGCATTGAGACACAGTCCCGAAGAATGATTTCAAGAAGATTGAGAATATGAGATTGACTCTTGGGAGATAAAGGAGACTCTGCTCTTAGCCTGCCACTATCATTTTTCATCTTCTTCTTCACCTGTAGAATTCTAATTTGGAAAGGATGATTTTGTGTCCCGATATTACTTCCCTTCTAAGACTCTTGCAACTAGGGGTATCTTTATGGCCAAGTTCTGTAAGCAAGAGTCTTCTGGATAGGATTTAAGAATGCTTTTTAAAGAGATTTAACTTAGCAGACGATGTTCTCTTTGTACATTTGCCCTTCACATTTCACCTTCTGCTTTCCCCCTAACAGGAACAGTGATATAATCATGTCTCTAAATGAAATGCTATCTTATGATCATGAGGCTGAAAGTCAAATGCTAAGGATAGTAGAGCAGGAAGATGGAAGGAACCTGTACCTTTCTGGGGACACTACAGAGATGTTGCTCTAGCCTGATTTCCCAGTTTTGTTATTTGAGAGAAAAAGAAGTCAAACAAAAGACTGAGGGAGAGGAGAGAGTGTAAAACAGGAGGGAACAGGTGTAAAGAAAGAAATTCAGAAAAAGTGATAAGGACATGTAATGAGGCAAGGGAAAACAAGGAAAGAGTGATGTTTAGTAGCAAAAAAAAAAAAAAAAAGTTGTCTAAACATTGCCTGTTTTTTTTCCAGAGCTCTCTTCAATCTTTGGTGCCTTAAAACCAATATATATTGGACGTCTATTTATACGTATTTATATTGACTGATCATAACCTACTTTCCTCTATATATTTCCATTTACTTCTTTGGAGAATTTTATGGCTTTCTACCTTTTTTTTTTCTGATAATTTACAAAATCATTACTACTGATCTCTCCCTTTCCAACTACTTGTGTATCTCTCCTTTCCTTTCTTCCTATGATCAGTGATTGAAACTTCCCAGAACCTAGAAGGTTTCATTTCATTCATTCCCTTTTCATTCTTTTTCAAATATTTAAGCTCATTTTTGTGTTTTTTTATTTAAAAAAATTTTTTAATGTTTATTTATTTCTGAGACAGAGAGATAGAGAGAGAGCATGGGGGAGGGGCAGAGAGAAAGGGAGACACAGAATCCGAAGCAGGCTCCAGGCTCCAAGCTGTCAGCACAGAGCCCGACATGGGGCTTGAACCCACCAACTGCAAGATCATGACCTGAGCTGAAGTCAGATGCTTAACTGACTGAGCCACCCAGGTACCCCATCATTTTGTGTTTTTTCTGATGGTATCTGAAGTTAGTCAAATTATTAGGAATTTCAAAAACAGGTTACATAAATTTACTTTAAAATAATAGGAGAATCTCTTTTTTAAAAAAGCTCATGTTTATGTTTAACTGTCTTATCTCATGTAGGAAATACTCAGGAAAGCAGAAGTGTCCTTTCTTATGACTATATTACAACCAGTTTGAAGATTTAACATCCCCCCCAAATGAAACTGTCCATCCAGAAGAAAAAAATGTCAGTCACAGATTCCTCTTCCCCAAAACAAGCTAAAGTAAAAGCAAAAAATAAATTAGAGCCCCTGTGAACTGCTGTTGTTCACCGAAAAACATATATTTTGGACAAAAAAAATTTTTTTTAGTAATCTGTCCTTATTTTAAGAAAGCTGATTTTAAATAATTTTAACTAAAATTTGTAATGATATTATTGCCTAATTACTCTAAAATTAGTAGCTTAAGGCAAGCATTTGAATGGTCTGGAGAGATGAGTCATGAACTCAGGAAGGAATGATCCAGACAATCCTTGAGTCAAGTTCCTCCTGTGGTGGCATGTCACCTGTCCCTTGGTGCTGCTGTCATCCCAAGTCTCCGCTGGGCTGAATGCCCAGGCGGTTCCTTCGCAGGGCTGCAGTTCATGCTGATCAGAGTGCCCACACGAGACCACTCCAGCAGGGTCATTTCTAGAGCTGAATTTCTTTTCTTTTCTTTTTTTTTTTTTAATTTTTTTTTTCAACGTTTATTTATTTTTGGGACCGAGAGAGACAGAGCATGAACGGGGGAGGGGCAGAGAGAGAGGGAGACACAGAATCGGAAACAGGCTCCAGGCTCTGAGCCATCAGCCCAGAGCCCGACACGGGGCTCGAACTCACGGACCGTGAGATCGTGACCTGGCTGAAGTCGGAGGCTTAACCGACTGCGCCACCCAGGCGCCCCTAGAGCTGAATTTCTTACATGGCAGCTGGCTTTCTCCAGAGCAACCATTCTCAGAGAACTAGGCAGAAGTTGCATTATGTCTCCTGATCCCACTCTGAGAGCCACCCACCATCACTCCTGTAACATTATTTGAGTTACCGACAAATCACTAAGGCTAGTCCAGATGCAAGCGAAGAGTTGGAGACCACATGTTCTTAAAATGTCTGATAGCTTGTGATTATAAAAGCATCCTTTTTAGCTTTCTTAACAAAAAATGTTAAAAAAATTTTGCAACCAATACGTACCATATGATATTTGCTATCATTTTCTTTTTATGATTTTGCGTGTAGGGAATAGAACAACTTATTAGTGCAGTATATGTTTATGATGATAAATGTCTTACATAACAAAGAAATAATATAGCCTGTTGGGTTTTGCCTTTCTACCCTTTACCCTTGAACCAAATATACAAAAAAAAAATCATTAGGGTTAAAGCCTCAATTTATTAAAGCAAGAGGCTACCTCTGGGGAGGAAAGACTTAAAAAGTAGTGAAGGTCTTGTTCTTTCAAGCTGTGAACAGCAGTTACTTTAAGTCTTGTCTCTGCAGGAAGAAAAAAACAAACATGCCTTCTTAGAGTAAAGGGGAAAGAGAAAAGTAAGGCCTAGTATTTACACTGGGGGAAATTAAAAGAATTTTCTCCAGTCTTGGTTAGTCTTCCCAGAAACTTCCCTTAAATATAAGCAAAGAGAGTACATTTTAAAAATTTAAGCACTAATTTATTGCACATCTTTCATTGATTTATTTCTGTTCATTATAACTAGTGGCTTTAGCTTTTCATCACAAAAATATTTTGGAGATTTTTAAATAAAGAGAGAGAGAAACCAATTTTTAGAAAATGTGATTAAAGCAAAATTTCTATTAATTTTATTATAACACAGGTGACTCAGGCCTTGTCTTTGTTTTATAAATAAGTCTGTCCTGATAATAATGTTAGCTTGTTTAAAAATTTAAATCACCCCTTGTCCATACAATTACCATCATTATCTTTCAAGGTTGCAAAACTAACATCTAAAAATATTTCTCATAGACTTATACCCTCTAAGGCCCTATGTTAGTTGATGTATGAAAAGCACAGATTGCTGTGTCTTGTTTTGTTACAACAGCCATAATAATAGAAACAGGTTACATTCTATAAAAGACTGTATGTCTGTCAAGGGTTACACCTATAATTCTGGAAGCTGCTGGTAAATGACAACACTGCGGTCTGTTAATGTAGCTAGGAACACTAAGTAGACTTTATTTCTACCAGAGACAAATGATGGTTCCAGTTTTCTGCTTTTCAAAGTTGTCATGATACCTGAAGGAGTTTCTTGAGATAATGAAACAACTAGGCCACGATGAAAAGCCTACATCCGGAAGACAGAAAAGGGAAAGTAGGGGACAGCCTTGGCCTTTGACATCTTTGAAGAGATAAACCAATGCTTTCCTTCTGAACTCTTTTAATATATAAGTAAAGCCCTATTTATTAAAAAGACTTTTAGGTGGGTTGTCTGTTACTTAAAGCAAAAAGCATCCAAATGATGGTATTTAATTGCAGTATTTGAGACACTCCTCAGAAGAAAACAATTCTATTTTCTTGTCTGGTAAGAAAGACTTTAAGCCTGGGTGGCTTAGTCAGTTGAGCATCTGACTTCGGCTCAGGTCATGATCTTGCAGTTTGTGAGTTCGAGCCCTGTGTGGGGCTCTGTGCTGACAGCTCAGAGCCTGGAGCCTGCTTCAGATTCTGTGTCTCCTTCTCTCTCTGCCCCTCTCCCACTTGTGCTCTGTTTCTCTCTGTCTATCAAAAATAAATAATATATATATATATATTTATATATATAAAGAAAGACTTTGAGATATTGGATCTAACCGTGTTATCTATTCTCGAAGAATCACTGTACTTGGGTCAACTATGTATCTCCACAGGTAGAGCATATTTAGAAAAGAACAATTGAAACCAACTAATCTAGAAAAGATCAAAGCCATATTGGCATGAAGAAGAAGCATAAGGGCCAGAAGAAGGTAGTTATCCCAACTGCTTTGGAAAATGTCTTTATTTTAAAAAGGCCTGAGGTTTAAATACATAGTCAGCCCATAAGCTGTATACATGGAATAATGCTTCATACAAGATGTGAGAAAGCTATTTCTATTTTTTTATACTCTCTCCAGGTGTGACTTCTTTCTGCTTTTAGACCTGTCTTTGATGTTGCTTTTAGCTTAATAGCATTCATCGATCTATAAATGTCTGTAGGACAAGCACACAGCATTCTCTTGCTCCTGCACATTTTTCTGTGCTTGGATTGGCCTTCAACAGATGTATGCATTCTTTCACATGCTCATTCTTAAAGCATCCGTTGACCACACATTATGTGTCAAGCACTGAGCTGATGCTAGAGATGGGAAGTTGACCAAAACATAAATTCTACACTCACATGGACATAACTGAAGTCCCATGTCATAAGATCTGTCCACAGACTCATGTGTAAATGCTGCAAATGCACAGAGGAAGAAAGACTTTTCAGAATGGGTTAGGGGAGACTCTACAGTAGACAACTGAAAGGGGCTTTGAAGAAGGGTCACTAGGCAGAAAGATACCTGGAGATGCCTGACCAAGGAAGTACTTTGTGTCTAAGGGGGTGACAAGGAGTTTAATGTTCATAAAATGTAAATGTTAGATTACCATGGGAGAGAAGTCTTGGTTGGTAGAAAGGGTCTGGAATAGCACACTGACATTTTAAAATTGTAAATATATTTTATTTTAAATTTGAAGGAGAATCACAGAATTGTATTTTAAATTTCAAATGGTGACATGAGATAACGAAATTTCCAAATTAGGGAAACAATAACCCTGGCAGAAATTTGAAAGATGGCTTAGAAGAAAATGATCCCACATCTTGTTTAGTTTCCTGACTGAGGTAAAAATAAAAACCAAAACCCAAAAAACAAAACAAAACACTCTAAAGATCATCTTCCACAAGGGATTAACATAGCCTGTCTTCTTTCACTCCTAAATTTGGGCTTCTGATTAGTAAACAAAAGTCCTTACTAATCCAGCCATCCCAGCCAGCAATTTGATAGCGGCTTCTTCCCACAGAATTTTTCTCCTTGGTATTACCTTCACTAAACAAAAACCCAGTTTTCCTAAAGGAGTCAGGGATATTCATCTCCTTTGAATATTTTTAAGCATTTTAAACAAATTAAAACTGAAAGTAATAGTAATAACAGCTATTGGATATTCAAAACAGTGGATTTTTTTCATCCTTTAATTACATTTAAAGCCTCATTGAGTTCATGATAATCTTGCATTTGCTAAATTATTTTAGACTACTAAAAGCCCTTGTTGCTAGAATCCTATCACTACATGCAAATTTCCTTTTCCTCCAACCTTCTATTTAAGCACAGGCCCTTCCTCTGTTTAGCACCTGATATTGATGAAACTTACTGGATGCCAGGTCTGGCCACCTCACGTCTTCCCCATTTCATTTGTTACAGGTACTCATCACAGAAATACTAGCTTAGGTAGAAAAGAACGCCACTCTCCTTTCTGTTTCATTTTTCCTCGTTTTGTCTTCCTTTAATCCTAGCAACATCTGGGTTTATGACAATAGAGACAGCATAAAGAGAACAAAAAGATTCCAAAGAGTAGGATGAATTTGCCATAAATGGGCAAATTTATATGAACGAAATCCTAGTGGGGATTCCTTCAGCTGTGTGTCATCTTAGTTTTTATGGGAATTAGCATAACTTAGTGGATTATGTTCAGGTTGACTGACAGCATTGTGCCTGTGCTTGAATATCTCTGACAGATCATCATAGCAGAGCATGATATAATGGAAGGAGCCCGTCACCTGAGAGTCAGAAGGCCTTTGTTCCATCTGGATCTGACACAAACTTTCTAAGGAAACTTAAGGAGTTACTTCGCCTCCAGTATATCACGTATGAAATAGAGTCCACCAGATAATTCAAAGCTCCCATCCTTTCACGCTCTGAAACCCAATTATTCTTTGAGTGCAGTTTAAATTTAACATAGAAGAGCGCCTGGGTGGCTCAGTCGGTCAAGCATCAGACTTAGGCTCAGGTCAGGATTTCACAATTGGTGAGTTCAAGGCCCGCATCGGGCTCTCTGCTGTCAATGTGGAGCTTGCCTCGGGTCCTCTATCCTCCTTCCCCCCTGCCCCTCCCCTGCTCATGCTCTCTCTCTAAAAAATAAACAAACAAACATTTAATAAATAAATAAACAAATATAAATTTAACATAGAACTATAATCATTTTAGTGCTGGCTTGTTCTCAATTCATAGTAACTTATTATTTAGGCCAAAATGCACTACTCAGCCAGCTAGGTATAGGGAGGCCTCACTTGAAATTAGCCAAAACCAGCATTAGCCAAATTAGCCAAATTAGCCAAATTAGCCAAAATTAGCATTTTTTTTTTTTCTGGAATGAACAGGTTAATGTCTAGCCTTGCTGTATCTAGAGTGTTACCACACATTTCGGTAAAATGTTATTCTCATAAACCTCCTTAATACAGTGAGAAATAGCATAGAAAAGTAGGAAAAACAACATAGAAAAGCACTGCAGGTACAGTAAGCAAGATCCTTTTATAATCACCTCATCATGAGTTGGGTTCTGCTACCAACACCTTTCTCAAGTTGCCTGTGAAAGTAGCTAGAGCCCCATAATTAGGGAGTAAGTCAGCAAATGACTGTCTCCTGGATATCTCAACAGTTTAGCTTTGAATCGATCCCTCCCTATAGTTGGGTGACTGAGAACCAACTCCGATACCAGAACCTCTCCAAGGCTCTTTGCACTTCTGAACTCAAGTTGACTGGGTAAAAGCAAGTTGTTTTTCTCAGAAGACCAATGCTAATTGAAGTGTTACTGAGTGTAACATACACAAGGTCAAAAGCGATATGCACATTTCAGCAGTCTTCACGGGATCAGCTCCGTTTTGGCATATACACGTCAATCGTGGTAGTAGACAAACAAGAGTTAACTTTTTGTTTCTAAATGGGCAAAAAGTTTCTTATTCTCAAGAAAGGCAAAATGACTCTTAGATTTGTTTCTAAGAATAAAAGGCAAATCTAGCCATAGCTATTATAATTATTTTGCTCTAGTTTGTTTTAGTTTTTCCCCTGGTTCAGTCATTTCCAATCTTGCATATATATGTGGGGACGGGCATATATGTTAAGCCCAGTTGATGTGTACACTTTTATGTGTGCTTTTATCATTTAATATTACACTGTAAGTGTTTTCCAATATTTAAAAATATTTCCTGTAAACATGTCTTTAAAAGGCTATCATGATAATTTAAGAATAATTCTTGAATTTGAGAATTGAATTTAAGAATACTTTTTTTTGTTGTTAGTAGGATAAAATGTGATACAATTAACATTTACAAAAATGTCTTCCTATTATTCAGATAGAATATATTTCCATATGAAATGTAAAAATGCAAAAACAAACCAAAATTACCATATTTTACCATTAAAGAAATACCTACATTATAGTACATACCATGTGTATTAGTTTCATATTGCTGCTATAACAAAGTACCCAGTAGCTTAGGCAACAAAAATATATTATCTCAGAGTTCTGGAGGCTAAAAGCCTGAAATCAAAGTGATAGTGGGGCCATGTTCTCTGTGAAACCTGTAAATAACAATTCTTCCTTCCCCTCCTAGCTTCTAGTATCGCTGGCAATCCCTGGCATGACATTAATCTGCCTGCTGTCACATGGCCGTCTTCTCCCTGTGTATCTTTCTCTCCTTTTATTGTAAGGACACTAGTCATATTGTATTAAGGGCCCACTCTAGTGTAATCTGAATTACATCTGTAGTGACTGTTTTTGTTCTTTTTGGGTTCTTTTGTTTGTTTTTTTTCTTTTGAGAGAGAGAGGGCAAGTGAGTGGAGGAGGGGCAGTGGGAGAGGGAGAGAGAAATCTTAAGCAGACTCCACGCCCAGCACGGAAGCCCAATGCAGGGCTCAGTCTCATGACCACGAGATCATGACCTGAGCTGAAATCAAGAGTCTGACGCTGAACAGACTAAGTCACCCAGACACCCCTGCAGTGACTATTTTTAAATAGATCACATTCTGTTGTACAGGGGTTAGGACTTCGATATATTTTTTGTGGGGATACAATTTAACACATAACATGTAAGACAGAAAATATCATTTCCACTTCTGCATTTGCTCATGCTATTTCCCCTGTCTTGAAAGCCCTTTACCCTTTCTGCATGTTTGCACACTTCTTCTTCAACCCCTAAATCAAGTACAGCTTCCTCCATGAGTAATGACTAGGGGGCCCACTCATCAAGTATGAGCACTTAATATGGATTAAAACTTGAGTTCATAGTGATCTTTTCTTCTGAATTCCCATGGTAATAGTTGCCATTACAATTTGTGTTTTCATGTAGAGTTATTTTCTGGTCATAGATATATAAGATCTTCACGGTAGAGAGAGTGTTTATTTTTTTCATATTTTACAATGCATAATTGAGTAAAAGGTGTGACTAAATAAACGAATAGAAGAATTAATAAATGGATGAAAGAAATGTCTCCCGCACGAATGCTCTGTAAGATATCTGTGAGCTCCTGCATTCCCAAGGACTGGGTCCTCTAGGAATCCCCTCTGCTTTTATTTCAATTTCCCTTTCCCTCCTGCCTCATTCTTATTCATATTCAAACGTGTTTGATGCTCTTCCATCTTTAAAATGTTTCCTCTGACCCCATATATCTACCTTCTGGATTTCTCTATCACTTTGATCTCTTCCCAGTCAAGCAGTTCAAAATATTAGAGACAAATTATTTCAACTCCTGTATTTCCCATTTATTCTTTAGAATGAGTTTTTCAGTATTTAAACATACAGAAAAGTAACAGCTATAGAAGTACACACCTCAAGCTGCATGCCATAATCTGTTTTCTTTGATTTATTTTTTCATTACATAATATATTTATTTGATTACTTTTTAATGCCTCTCAACTGAATATATACTTCTTGAATTCAGGACTTTGGCTGTCTTCTTTACCTTTGTACAAAAAAGGAAGTCTGATAAAACAAATATTTATTGAATAAATAAATAAATACACACATACCTAAATAAGTAAATAAATAAATAAATAAATAAAACTTCCCCTCCTAGACAATAAACTGAATGAGGAAAGGAACCATATGTTGTTTTTTTTTTTTCTTTCACCAATGTATCAACTACCTGGCGCATAGAAAGTAGAGCAATAAATATTTTTATTGAAGAAACGGATACGTCATTGAGAATATTTACCATATAACATATTATTACCCAGTTTAAAATAGTGACTCAAATAGCAAATACTATAAAAGATAAATTGAGCTATCTTTCCCTTCCAGAAAGAAAAGCATATAACATTTTGAAGAATATAAAAGTCCCTCCTGAATTAAAATAAAACAGATTTAAAGGGTCTTTGTAGAGTTAGTCAAGGAAACACATTTGTTCTTGTTTGTTTTAAAGATGTCTTAAAATTCTATTCTGTAAACTAGGAAGAACAATTTTATTACTTAAAGGACTTTTAAACTGTGTAACATTTTACTGTCTCTGGATGAATAAAGACCTCAAGTATTAACAGAGTGACAATTTGTAGTATTTTTTAAAACAAGGAGGCCTCTACTTTCAGAGACAATATATAAAGTTCATATTGTAAGGTGTTAAACATTACAACTTATGGTCAAATCTCATGTGCAGTAAACTTACTTGTATATTCTCCAGGCTCCTTATCTTCATCTGTGCCCTGAGGTATTGGTCACGGCTAGGTTGCCGTCCTTGAGGGACTCAATCTGGAATGATAAATGAGAGGAAATAGGGCATGATAAACACTCTAGAAAAATCAAGTCCACCAGCACTGCTGTTGTAAGAAAACAGCTTCCTAATTGCTTTACAACTTCAGGGACACCTGCCAATTATAATTAAAGAATCAAAGACTAAATATTCCATAAATCTTAATAAGGTACCATGCAAAACAGAAGTCAGCAGGAAATATAAGTTACAGTCTTTCCCAAGAGTTCAATGAAATCTCTCTGTCCGGGCCACTTAATATTATGTACAAACCATAAATCCATAACAAGTATATTACCTGGTATAAAAGGCAATATCTCTTTGTCAACATATATTTTAATTCGTGGTGTCAGAGATACCCTATATTTTAGGATGAATTATTATCAGATAAAAAGTCTTTCTAATTTCATATTACTATGCCACCCAGTGTGGTTTGTTGTAAAACTTATTCTTTAGAAAAAAAATATGTCTCTGAGAACTTATACTGTGAGGAAGAAAGGAAAAGGGAAAAGGGACATGGGTCATCATATTGATATTTTACATATTAATGTTCTTGTTATTACTGTGAAAAATTTATGTTTCCTGATGAAACTTGTCTGCTAACATCATCAACTTTTTTCTCTCCCCAGATTCTCTAACCATGAGCAGTCACTAGTGTGTTTTAGCTATGAGTTCAGATCATTCTTCCACCAGCAGAACTTACCGCATTTCTACTCTAGGATGCTTAAAGGACAGTTGTCTGGATTTAAAGCTAGGTGATAGAAGGGGCATGCAAATGACACAGGATCAGGAAGCAGACAGATTTGACTTGTATCCTGGTTCTACACGACCTTGAGCAAATGGAGAAACTTTTGTAGGCTAAGATTCTTCATAACTCAGACTTTTGCATTTGCTATTCATTCTTTGTTCCTAACCTCTTTTCTTAGAGCTTTACATCATTTAGCATCTTCTTGAGACTTCCCTCTTGAGAGTGCTTTCCAATAGCTGGAATATTCTGTACAAATCCTCTTACCCTCTCTCCCACCACCCCTAGTAACTTTCTACCCCATTATTGGGTTTCTCACTATTTGAAACTGCATTATTTATTTGTTAAATGATTCACTGCTCAGCATCCCCCCACTATTATGTAAGTCGGTGGCTCTCAATAGGGGCAATTTGGTTTCCCAGGGGACATCTGGAAATGTGTGGACATTTTTTGTTGATCAAAAATGCATGGGTGCTACTGGTATCTATTGTGTAGAGGTCAGGGAGACAGTTAAACATCCCAGAAAAGTATAAGGTAGCCCCACAACAAAAAATTATCTTGCCCAAAATGTCAATAGTGCCAAGGTTGAGAAACCTTGACACAAATCCATAAGAAGAGCAGCCCTAAGTGCCTATTGAATCCCCACAAGCTAGAACATTGCCTGCCATAGACTAAAATATCTGCTGAATTAACCTAATCAGAGAGCTATTGGGAGGAGTCAGCAGGATAGGCACACACAGCTCTCAGCAAAGCTATGTAAATACAGGTCTCCGCTCTCCATTGTCTTCCCATCTTGCTTCTTCCTGGCAACCTCTAGTAGGTGAGTTAAAAACTTGTAACCTGCCTAGGTTCCTCCTGCCCTACTACCTGCTTGAATGTCCAGTTTCAATGTTTTAAACTCTGGGAATTGTAGACTCATATGGATTTTCTGATACACAGACCTACTTTGTGACCTTACTTTTGTTTTTTATGACTGATAGTAGCAAATATGTTATTTCTGCTTCAAGCAATGTGTAAATCACAGGTAATTTGCACCATCCTTGATAGTTACAGGACTTCCATTCAACATTCCATGGCATCATCATTCTTGTAATATTTTTTTCCCCCCAAGGGCAATACAAAGAATGTAGTGTGATATAGAAATTTACCTGTATCAGATTCTGAACATGTGTAAGATGATGTTGGTGTTTATGAATCCCATACCTGCAGTCTATCCCCCTTTAATAAATAATCAGTTGTCAATTTATTTAATCAAATTAGGTGCTTATCTTCTCTGACCTTTGTATTGGCCAAGTAGATTGATACTAGAGGCAGCTTTGGCCTAATAAATCAGCAAATTATTTTCAACCTAAGCTAGCATCTACTACCACCAAAAACTTTCTGGAAAAATATATTAAAAAATAGCAATTCTTTATTTATGTAAAAGTTAAGATAATAAAGGTCAGCAAAGTTAAAATACACACACCTATATTCACTTAGGATGTAATTAACTTATGCCATAAGAACAAAGGTTAGACACATCATATATAGCCAGTGAGAAAATGTCACATTTTTGCACAATACCATAGATTCAGAATTCTGTGTTAAATTATGTAGCATGTAATGCATGTTTTGCTACTTTGTTCCTAATGGCTTCTCAGTGAATAAAACACATCACATAATGCTTTAAGTGTGAATTGTTTTATATTTGGTTATTCTATAACCTACGCAAATGTAGCCTTACATTTACTTGTTTCCTTTAATCAAGTAACTAAAATATAACAATGCTTCACGATGGAATAGTTATTCAAAGTATTGCCATAAAATAATGATTCTTGAGAAAGTTTAACTGTCTTGAAACTGAAATGGAAAATGACATATCCCAAAGCCTTTATCTTACTAAGCCACTGGTTTATTTCAATGTGGTTGTTATTTCAATGCCACTTTGGATTGACCATCAGAATCTTTGGCACATTCACATATACAACCTTGGTTGTTTTGCCAGTAGGTTAGATTTTAGAATTAGCCAGAATCCTTAGGACTTAATGAATATCTGAAGGATTCAGGCATTTAATATTTGTTTTAATTTAAAAATAAAATAAAAGCTAAGCATGGTCTTCCGTGTGTCTTAAAAACTGTTCTAAAGATGAGTTCCAGGGGCCCCTGGGTGGCTCAGTCAGTTAAGCATCTGACTCTTGATTTCAGCTCAGGTCATGATCTCCCAGTTTATGGGGTTGAGCCTTGCATACAGCCTCTTTGTTGCCAGCATGGAACCTGCTTGGGATTCTCTCCTTCTCTCTGCCCCTCCCCTGCTCATTCTCTTTCTCTTTCTCAAAATAAAGAAACATTAAAAAAAAAAAAAAAGGATGAGTTCCAGAAAGGTGTTTCAAAAATTCCCAGTAATATTACAGGCATATGTAGTCTCTTGAGGTGACTCCTTGTAAGTGCAAATAGCATTTAGAAAGCAAATTTTGGTACCTCTGCTTGTGAAAAACTCTTAATAAATATTTATTAAATACTTATTATGAATTAAAAATAAACTGTGGCAGACAGGTAAAGTTTGCCAAAAAAAAAAAAAGTAGAAAAGTCCCTCAAAGGAGCTTACTAGAGAAGAGGAAAAGATATTTACAAATAATTTAAAAGAAAGAAAGAAAGAAAGAAAGAAAGAAAGAAAGAAAGAAAGAAAGAAAGAAAATAATAGAGAGCCTGGGTATTTTGAACCAAACAGGACATGTGAGGCTTTGTTTATTTTGGCCAATAGTCTGGTAGATGGCAGAAAATTATATCCCAGGCTTCCTATTTTGTAAACAATTCTGCTTCATAGAGAATAATATTAATGATATATATATATATATATGTATATATATATATATAATATTTTAGTCTTACAGATATGACTTTATGGAGAAATATGTGTAGTTTAAAACTGTGTCACAAATGACATAGACTATACAAATATTACTATTTGTATATTTTTTGGTGATAACACTTGAGATTCTTTTTTTTTTAAATATTTATTTCTTTTTGAAACAGAGACAGAGCCTGAGCAGGGGAGGGACAGAGAGAGGGAGATGCAGAATCTGAATCAGGCCCCACGCTCTGAGCTCTCAACACAGAGCCCAATGCGTGTTTCTAAGTCACAGAGCATGAGATCATGACCTGAGCTGAAGTCGGATGCTTAACTGACTGAGCCAACCAGGCACCCTGACATTTCAGATTCTTAATGCTACCTATGACAGAATGGACATCCTTACAGACGAACAGTGTAAACTATGTAAACATATTCTATTAAATATGTCAAGCACAGAGCATACCTATGCCTTTTTGTTATTTATGTCGGGAAAGTATATCGTCACCATGGTGAATTTGGCTTGTGCAAACAGTAAATTGTAAAATATACTCTTGGTTTACTCAAAGCTAACATTTCTGTTTTTGGACACACACTGATAGTATTTTATACTTAAGCTGATTCTTTTTTTTTTAATTTTTTTTTAACATTTATTTATTTTTGAGACAGAGAGAGAGCATGAACAGGGGAGGGTCAGAGAAAGAGGGAGACACAGAATCTGAAACAGGCTCCAGGCTCTGAGCTGTCAGCACAGAGCCCGACGCGGGGCTTGAACCCACGGACCGCGAGATCATGACCTGAGCCGAAGTCGGACGCTTAACCGACTGAGCCACCCAGGTGCCCCAAGATGATTCTTAATTAAACAAAGACTGCTGTGACAAACTGTGAAAGAAAATCGATGTAGTCATAGGGACATGCAAACTGAACATCACATTGTGTGTGTGAGCATGACAGAAGTTCAAGAACACTGGTAACCAGAGGAAAAGGGCAAATCAGGGAGAAAAGGCAGAGTGTTGATGAAGCTGCTTGAACAAATTTGAAATATAACTACCTGACAGGGTAGGTTTCTCTATTTTATAAATCACACCAAGGGAAAAAGGAAAAAAAAAATCTCCACGATTCTTTGGTTCTATGTGGTCACCATCTCCTCATGCCACATCCCGTTCTAGATGGGCTAATGAGCCTGGGGCTCATGAGATTACACGGTAAATTGAGCAATAGCTGCTTAACTCAGTAGAAAAGAGCACTTTTATTACATGATATCACCAGGCTTTTATGGTGAGCTTTATGAGATCTCACATGGTGATTTACAATTACTCTGTGTCACCAGTGTGGCACTACCGTTGCATTGTTTTGGCTATTAAAGTAACTGCCTCCTGAGCCAATTTGCGAACGGAGACAATTCACAAAGCGGCAGTGCTTTGTACTGTAAAAATAGATGCTAGAGATAATTGGGCAAGGTGGTATCATGTCACTTGTGTGCAGTTCATTAATTAACTGCTTGAAACTGCTATAAAATAATAGCCATGTCATCAGGATGAAAGTACAAGAGTGCAAAGGAAATAAAACTTCGTAAGTAAGAAGACAGAAGTAGCTGTTATGAAGAAAACTCAAATGTTTCCTTCCCTTTTAGTACCCAGTCTTATTTCCCTGTAGTTACAGACCTGCACTTCAACTTTTCTTATTATTACTTGTTAGTGTTTATTGGGTGCTAGATGATGCATGCAATTTATGTTCCCCTCCGAACTGCGGATGCTGATGGATTGTTTACCAAAAGAGCTCAGGGATCATTGCCACAGACAGAGCAATTTCCAGTGATTTTCCTCCCACAGTTCAGAAACAAGGACCATATTAGAGACACTCCCAAATGTGTCACTAATGGGATTTCTAATTTCAGCCACAACCAGATCTTTAGCGGATATAGTCACCAGTCAGGAAATAAACACAGTCCAAGAAACTACTTTGCTAGTGCTAAAGGCCTTCGTGGTATTTATTTTTTTAATTGTATTAGTAGGCCTACCGCTATTCTTTCATAACCAGACTGGTTAATTGGAGGCTGCCTCAAAAGAAAGTGACAGAGGTGTAAGTCAAAATGCGGTCGGTGAAAAGCATCAGAATAGCAATTCTGTGCCTACCACACCAATAACTATTTTTATCTGCCTCCCGGTTACCAGCTCCACAGCAACCTTAAACCTGAAGGTGTGAGATGTACTTAACAATTGGAAAAGTAGATTTGGGGAGCCTGGCTTGAAGATGCCTCTGGCTAAAAGAATATGCAATGCTGTTACCCACTACACATAGCCTAGAAAAATACTGGACTGTGGACTTAAAGATATTAAGTTTACTTCTCTATCAGGACTCCCTCTCTATAGCAATCATGAAAAAAACAGTCACCTCACAATGGTAATTTTCTCAGAATTATGGTACACTTGAGTCAGTTTAATATCTTTTTAGCTGAATGTTGAGCTAAGGAGGGCAGTGTTAAAAGAAGCCACGCATCATCCTTGTCACTGAGTGTAGGGAGAGCGTGCCCACAGAATGGCCTCTAAGGTCTGTCAGTGATTGTTCCAATGCCTAAGCTGATGAAATATTTCCTGTCAGGGTTTATTCCACACCTGACATTTCTCATATTTGATCTGTTAATGGTTATTGCCCACTATGTTGGTTTCAAAGGTCAGATTCATAAAAAGGTTCTATCTCTACCAATTGAGCCCTTCTTTAGGACTCTTGTTCAACTATGTGTGATAAGCCATGGTGACAAGTGCCTGATCCTTCCTAGGATTACACAGGTGTGATGGCCCATCCCAAAAGGATAATTTATTTTCTTGTACTTTGAGGAAGATAATAGTAACATCCCTTCTAGAGGTGTTAATAGGAAAGAAAGAAAGGAAGGAAGGAAGGAAGGAAGAAAGAAAGAAAGAAAGAAAGAAAGAAAGAAAGAAAGAAAGAAAGAAGAAAGAAAGAAAGAAAGAAAAGCCAGGGATGGTTTTCTTTCATATATATCTCCACATCTCCTTATTAGATATGATAAGAAATGCTGAAAATGTATTAGCAAAGAATTATAACAACTTTGATAAGGCTTAGGTAGGTATTTATCATATATAATATATTAACCTGAAATCTTGTATTTGCTATTTAAAAAAAAAAAACCTAAAACAAACTAAAGTGACAAGAGAAAACTTTATTAGTTCCACAATACAAAGTCAAAGTTGAACAATCAAACTACATAAAGGAGGTAGCTATGGATACAACTGGAGTCCAGGAATTGAATCCCATCAGAATACCCTCATGTCAGGAGAGTCTGGGCGGCTCAGTTGGTTAAGCGTCAGATCTTGGTTAAGTGTCGGATTCTTGGTTTTGGCCCAGGTCATGATCTCAGGATTTGTCAGTTCAAGCCCCATGTCAGGCTCAGCACTGACAGCATGGAGCCTGCATAGGATTCTCTCTCTCTCTCTCTCTCTCTCTCTCTCTCTCTCTCTCAAAATAAATAAATAAACTTTAAAAAAGGGGGGGTACCCTCATGTCACAGTCTCCAAGTATCTTCCTCATTTTTTCTTACAGCAGACCAAATTTTTCCAAGATGTGCTTCTTATTGTTATCATTAGAAAAGAAATCACTTTCATTTCTAGTTTTAAAAAACTGGAAATGGTCCAACTTGGGTTTGTTACCTGCTAACCAATGAGCTATGGGATGAGAAAAATAACTGATTCCCCTTGAACTACATGGTTAGAGGAAAAACAGAAGTTGGATAGCAGTCCCCAAAAGGAGCTGGGGTAGGAGGAGAGAAGGATGGGAAAAGATTGTTTCCAAAAAAAAGAAGGAGCTGTTGACAAAATAATTGTGTTAAAATTTTTCACTGGAAACATCACTTGGAAGATAAAACACTATTTTAAAAACCTAAATATACTGTATACCTTCTAAAATCTACATTTTCAAAATGAAAACAATTAAACTTGAAGGATACTACATATATAATATATGTGTATACATACATATATATATATTTAGTTATATATAACTACATAGTTTTATATATACATATGTATATGTGTGTGTATATATATGTGTATATATATAACACTAAAATATAGATATATGTATATCACTAAAAATGCCCTTGACTTTATACAGTTAATACTGTAGAGGAGACATGTGAACAATAAACAAATAAATGAAATAAAGTTATATATGGTATAGCAGCAAGATGAAGAAAAATACTGCAGGGTAAATGGATGTGGGCAGGCAGGGGTGAAGGATGTTTATATGAAATCTTCTCTAAAGTTGCCTTTGAATTGACACCTGAAGGCAATGAACACATCATACACATAACTGGGTGAAAATTTAAATGTTCTTGAACATATAATTTGCTTTAACAAAGTTGAATTTGAGACTGATGGAAAGAGTAATGAAAAGATGAGTGACCCAAAAGCTGCTTTATCTTTGAGAAGTTATGAAAACTTAGAAAAGTGTTTTATTTTTATTTTTATTTTTTTTACTTATTTTTTTTTATTTTATTTTTGGGACAGAGAGAGACAGAGCATGAACGGGGGAGGGGCAGAGAGAGAGGGAGACACAGAATCGGAAACAGGCTCCAGGCTCTGAGACATCAGCCCAGAGCCCGACGCGGGGCTCGAACTCCCGGACCGCGAGATCGTGACCTGGCTGAAGTCGGATGCTCAACCGACTGCGCCACCCAGGCGCCCCGAAAAGTGTTTTAATCGAGGCCTCAGTTTTCCCATCTGCAAAAATAAATACATTTTTTCTGTGTTTTATTGTCAAACTTAAAGATTCTAAATTTGACAAAATTATTTCCTTATACCTGGTTCAGATATACCAATATTGAGCAGCTCATAGATGAATCTAACTGCCTAATCTCTTGCTTGGACTAAGTCAATAGCTTCCTATTGTCCTTGCCCCTTAACACATGCTACTGTTAAGACATAAGTCAAGTATGTCACTTCTCTGCTCAAAGAGAGGTTTGGTTTTCCATTTTACTCCAGTGACTAAAACCCCATTTCTTAAAGACTTATATGAACAGCATACAGTATCTCTCTGTTATGGCCTGAACTGTGTCCCCTAGATCCCCAAATTCGTATGTTAAAGTCCTAAACTTCAGTGTTCTCAGAATGTGACTGTATTTGGAGATAGGGCTTTTAAAGAGGTTTAATTTAAAATAGGTTGTTAGAGTGGCCCCTAACCCAATAGGACTGGTGTCTTTACAAGGAGAGGAGATTAGGACACAGACAACACAGATTGAGGGACAACCATATGAGAACACAGTGAGAAGGTGGCCATCTTCAAACCAAGGAGAGAAGCCTCAGAAAAATCCAAATCTGTCAACACCTTGATTTTGGACTTCTAGCCTCCAAAACCATGAGAAAATAAATTTGTGTTGTTAAAGCCACCTAGTAGTCTATGGTATTTTGTTACGGCAGCCATAACGAACTATAACACTCTCTTTTTCTAGTAACAAATACTTTTTTCCTTACTTTGAATACACTAGACATGTTCCCTTCTTAGGACCTTTGAACTGATTGTTTCCTCTACCTTAAATGTTCTGTTCTCCCTCCCTTACTTCTTTTAAGTCTTACTCAAATGTTACTTCCTCAGTGGAAGGAGCTGCCTTTGACCACTTCCATTAAAAGTGCATCGCCTCCTTCACTCTTACTCTCTCACTCTTAATCCCATATAACTTGTTTCATTTTCTCCTATCGCACTTTATCACTTGTAATAGTAACTGATCAATTTTTATGTTGCTGATGGTCCTTCTCTAGTAATAGGTAAACTCCATGAAGATAGGGATGGTCATCTGTGTGGCTCACTGATGTAACTTTATAGCCTTAGAATCACACCTAGCACATAGTAGATGCTCAAAAAATATTTATTTATTTAGTATTTTTAAAGTTTTATTTATTTATTTTTGAGAGATAGAAAGAGAGAGAGACAGCATGCAAGTGGGGAAGGGACAGAGACAGAGGGGGGACAGAGGATCTGAAGCGGGCTTGATGTGGACAGCAGAGAGCCCGATGTGGGGCTCAAACTCATGAACTGTGAGAATATGACCTGAGCCAAAGGCAGACAGTTAACCAACTGATCTATCCAGGCACCCCTCAAAAGGTATTTTTTAAATGGATAAAATAGAAATGATAAACTGGCCAGTATCTTAATGATCAGTTGGTCCAATTTCTTTCTGGCTAAGTAAAAATCAAAGTTATATTTAATGTCCCTTAGCTAGTAAAATCTATAGTAATTATTTCCAAATAGTAAACATTGATCTACTTGTAATAAATATCATTTTGTGCATTGAAAATAAGTACATAAAAATTCTATTTACATATTTGTTATCAATCAATAGACCCAATTAATTATAACTTTGTAATTCCGTTTTCATTAGTCGAGGTAAGCTAACTATGATGAGCATCTCCAAATTTTCATTAAATTAAGACTAACAAGGATTTTGATTTTGGGTTTTTAACTTTCCACTCATGGTAAACAGTGAATGCAGGTTGGGGAGCTGAGATGCGGTTTGCTTCATGCAGTCATTCAGCACCCTAGTCTCTTCTACTTAGTAGACCTGCCATTCACTATGTCCTAAAGACGAGGAAAGAAAAGTGTAAAACATTTGTGGGGGATTTTAGAGATCAGAACTGGAGGTGGCCTCTAACACTGTCAGTTAGTTATATTCCATCGGCCAAAAGTAGTCATTTGGCCCTACCTGCATGAAATGTAATTAAAAAGGCACCAAGGAAAGAGGAAGTAGATAATGTAGCGGTGAGCATTAGTCTCTCCCTAATATTTAAGCATTCCCTGCTAGAGGGAGAGCTGATACAGAGCCTTCACACTGGGGCTTCATTCAAAGAACAAAGAGAATTTTTGACTTTCATCATGACCTGCATTACTAGAGCTCAAAAACAGAAAACTAGGAAGTGTTCCTATTATTTTAATTGTGTTCTTTTATTCAGGTTTATTTTTCAGTATAAATCATAAAAATATCAAATATATTATTCACATGTAATTTCAAATGTAAATTACTTATATGTATCCACCACCATTTTTACCTGAACTTTACCCCATGAAACAGTTCATAAAGCATTTGAGAACACAAAGGAAAATTTGAAAGCATGAATCTTCACAGCTATCCCCAAATTAGCCCAAATCACTGGCCTAACAGAGGGAAATCATAAACCTCCATGTTACTCCTTCATTTCGGTGCTTTTCTGCTAATGATAAATTATATTGGGCAAAATGATAGAATTACTGAAGTTTGTTGATTTAAAGTCTGCCTTTTCTGCAATCTAAGAAACAGACTCTTAACTCTAGAGAACACACTGATGGTTACCAAAGGGGAGGTGGGGGGCACAGGTGGCAGGCTAAACAGGTGATGGGGATTAAGTTGTTCACTTGTTGTGACAAGCACTGGGTGATGTATGGAAGTGTTGAATCACTGTATTGTGCACATGAAACTAATATTACACTGTATGTTAACTAACTGGAATTTAAATAAAAACTTAAAAAAAAGAATTGTATTCATCTGTGGGAATAGAATGATGAAATATACATTGCCCTCCCTTCAAAAATAAATAAATAATGTCATCCTTCTCTGGGTTAAAAGCAAATAATAAAATAGTATACCAGGAAAGTTAGAGGACTTTTTTTTTAATTAAAACTTGGGTTCTGGATGGCAGTATTTTACAGTCTATTTGAGTTGACAAATACATGATATTTTAAATTTTTAATGGAAAGAACATGGACTATAGAGCCAGACCTGTTGTTGAGCACTGGTTCTAACACTCACTAATCCTGTGAGCTGTGGACACAGCTTACACTTAACTCTCTGAAATTTAGTTTCCTCAACTGTAAAACAGAGAACAATAACTCTTACCTTGAAGGATTGTTCTATATTTTAGAATTAGTTATGAGAACAACTAGTTCAATTCTTGCCCCACAGTTGGCCCTGAATACACCACAGCTATCATTATTATTGCTCCTTAAGATAATAATTTTTAAGGACCAAAATAAGTTATGGATAAAAATTGCAAAGCAAGTTGAATGATAGGGGAAATAAAATGTGAGCTGAAACAATGGGGAAGGAAATTTAGGCGGGACTGGAGCTAAACTTTGAGTTATTGGTAGTCTTTGGTTGGAAAAGTGGGGCATCAGGAACACAGGGGACTTGAGTTGGGAGCAAATACAAGCTGCTTAGAGAATGAGTAGAGAACTTGACTAAAGAAATAAACTCTGAATGTTCACAGTACATGAACACGTAGCTTGCTAACTTGCTTTTATATGCTTTTAGAGATGGTTACCAGGATTGTCAGTATTTAAATTTACAAAAAGCATAGTTTAATAAAAATATTAAATATTGGTTAAAAATCATTTTATAAAATTATTATGAAAAGGTTTCTGTGATGATAACAGGCAAAAGGAGTGTCCTAAGCCATTTATAGACTATTATTAGAATATTTGAATAACAGTTTAATTGTGATATGTATTGTTCACATTAACTTCTGTAATTTGAACAACATTTAATATTAAATACCCAGGCTGGATGTATCAAATTTCTATTCAAAATACCAAATACAAGTAAAATTTTAGAATTCTCTCACTTTTTTTTTTATTTTTTTTTTCTTTCAACGTTTTCTATTTATTTTGGAGACAGAGAGAGACAGAGCATGAACGGGGGAGGGGCAGAGAGAGAGGGAGACACAGAATCGGAAACAGGCTCCAGGCTCTGAGCCATCAGCCCAGAGCCTGACGCGGGGCTCGAACTCACGGACCGCAAGATCGTGACCTGACTGAAGTCGGACGCTTAACCGACTGCGCCACCCAGGCGCCCCAAATTCTCTCACTTTTTAAATTATGATTGGTAAAGATGATTGGTTGCAGTGGTGTGAAATCCTAGACTTCTGATTCTTTTATCCTAAGTCAGAGATATCAACATGAAAATGGACAGATTGAATATGGTATAACTTTCCTTTCCATGAAATGCCTTCTGATAACTTGACATTAAAGAGATGAGAAGTGCATGCAAAATAACATTTGTTTTCTATAAAATCTTACTTCAGAAAATATCCTGCTTAAAATAAACAAACCAAAAAAAAAAAATGAGCAGGCCTACAACCATATCCTTATTTCCTGCTCAAGGATAACCATATAGCTATGGGGAGACAATCAAACCAGAAAGTTTCTTTGTTTAAAAAACAAAAAGAACATATTTTTAGCACTTACAACGAGTATGAAATAGTTCAACTCCAGATAGCATGCATGCTCAACTTATCCATTTGCTCTCTTCTCTGGGCTACTACAGTGCCAGTCAGAGGCTGGAACTTAGACCACTCATCTGTTGCACATCCTTGGTATCTCTCTCTCTCTCTCTCTCTCTCTCTCTCTCACACACACACACACACACACACGCACACACACACACACAGAAGTAGGGAATTTAAAGTTTTATTTTCCTGGACCTGTGAAATAATTTTAACAACCCAAGGGGATTCAAAGTTTGATGGTTAAACAAATAAACAAACCAACCAGCCTGATGTACAACTTTGGTTTTGTTTTTGTTTTTTTAACTTTACACTTCGCTACATCATCACATCTGGTATTTCCTGTGAGCCAAAATTTCATTCCCTGCTTGATAATTCATAAAAATTTTACAGAAGTGTTTGCAGCCCAATGATTGCCACCAAGGAAACATCATAGGTATACATTTGTTACATATGAATTAATTAATATAAAATGAGATATTTTATTTACAACCATATTTTCACATGGGAATTAGTGGGCCAAATGCAGCAAACATTGAATTTCCCCTAAACCCATATTCCTTGAGTATATTTATTTCCACTAATAGAAATAGATCTAGATCAAACAAAAGTACACCACAAATATATATATTATAACATATATATTGTAGCAATGAACCAAGCAATTAGGATATCACACTGTAGACTTGATTTAAATGGAAAGTTAAATTTGATTTCTTATTTTATTCCTCCTCCTCCTTCTTATCATTACTATTTATTGCCCATTGTTTTCTCAGATTATTTATGTCTTAATGAATGTATACTCTTAAGCATTGCTTGCTGGGAAAATAAATCTTCAGTTAATCTGGACCATAATTTCTTTGTCTGCTTTAGAATGGGGCACTATTTACATTTTAATGGAAAAGGAACGAAGGATATCAAACCCCAATTTCTTTGGTGAAAGAAGGGGGAAAGCAGAGAAAGAAGGAAAGAAGGTTTAGAAAGAGGAAAGAAGGGTGGGGGGAGGAAAGGAAGGAGAACCGCAAAATAATCTAATTTTGTTTGTGTAGGAAGCTGATCACATCATTCTTTGAAACACTATGCCTTAAAAAAGCAGAGGCACTGAAGTGGTGACTCTTGGATTTGAAAATTCCAGAAAAATAATCATTGAATAAATTTTAATTCCTTCTTATCACACACATGCTGATTCTTTAAACTTTACTGAAAATACCCTATTAATTCTGAAAATTACAGGAAGAGTAATAGATGAACAGAGTGGGACAGGAAGTTACAACAATTTCTAACCCAAATAGTGATAACTTAGTCATTACACGGAAGTTACACAGAAGTTGTTTGTTTGTAATCTGGTACTAGTTGCTTCCCGCTTACCTATCAAGGTGTTTAATTCTACCAGGCGCTAAAACTTCCCTCCACTTTGCCCCCATATCCTCTTCCTTTGCACATGCATCCAATCTTTTACCAATGAACAACTGAAGCCTTCCCACCCCATCCCCACTTTAATGGCCTTTACTCAGACCTTCCGTTCCTGCCTGAATTCTCGTAATAACCTAGCAATCAGACTCATTTTGACCTGAGTTCTGATATTCCTTTTCCACACTGCTTCCGCGACCTTCAAATGGTTGAAGTTACAAGCTTAATTTATGTTTTAATGGTGAGCCTTTCATGGTCTTTAAATATACAAATCACATCTATTGCCACCACGCTTAAGGAGCATCATAAAGCTATTTCATTGATGCAACAAATATTATTGCATGTTTTCTATAAGCAAGAAACTTTGCTAGATCCTGTGGTTATAAAGAGGAAAAGACAGTTACTGCCTTCTTAAAGTATACAAAGGAGGTGATAGGAATGGAAATCATCAAAATCAATTGAGATCATTTTTTAACAAACTTTAGTACCAATGAAGGGAAAACAGCACTTCATACCTATTTGAGCAAGTCTTAGCACAATGTTTCTTTCCTTCAAAGTGTTCATTACATATTCATGAGTTTATTCAATACATATTGAAGGTCTTACCCTGTGCCAAGTATTGAGTTAAAGAATGGAAAACACTTAATAAAGTTTTGGCAAATGAATCAAGGAGTAAATGAATTATAGATCAACTTCCAATACTTCGTATTTCATTGATGAAGGCTACAGAAAGTTTACAGAAGACTTCCCTTTAAGACTGATGAATGTATACTCCCCCAACCCCCACAACATGCAGTTCTGTGACAGCCCTCAACTATAGGCCTTCTCTGTATTGGCTTATCTTGTCTAAAGAGATTTGCTTGACACAAGATAATGCTCTCTGTCCTAGGCAGCCCATATCCAGTGACCAATGAACGTAAGGTGATAAAGGTTCAGTCCCCTCCCCCAACCACCTTAACTTTAGACCTCATTGTGAGGTCAGCTGAGACCTTTGTTGAGACTGCACTGTAGCTCTGCTTCCTCAATGCCTAATCCTACTTCCTTCATTTTGCTTTCATAGATGGGTTCCCCAAATCATAACCTAACAAACCTGTACACCAGTATTTAACTCAGAATCTGCTTCCCAAGAAAACCTACCTATGACATACATAGACCTATTATTTTTCTTAATTACTAATTATGTTTACCATTCAACAATTCAGTATGTACTTCAAATATGACAGTAAGTTCACAAAGCTTAACTGGCCCAAAAGAATATGTTTCCTAAGGGGTTACAAGAGGTAATTACAAAGTTTAGCACTTTTTGAGGGTTGTCTTTATACATTCTATCCTAAATCGAACTAAACAGATAAGGATACTAGCTGATGTTCATGGCAGTATACTGAAAGTAATCAATAATATTTTAACAAATAAAACCATAAAGCTATAATTGCTTATGATATCTTCCTTTATAGTCAGATTATTTATTAGCAATTGAATAGTATTGAGGAAAAATAACTCTCTCCAAAAATAATGGTTTAAACCTAAATTTCTAATTGAATTTCAAAATATGTGCAAAGCACTAAATATTCTTCCTTGATTGTTCTAAATTCTGGAGGCTACTGTAAGTTCTCAATGATTGAAATATTTGAAAAGTAAAGATAAATACAGATATCTTCATTTACTATGTTTACTAATATGCACGCAGAACTATATAAATTGTTGCAGTAATATGTACTCATCATGAAGTGTCTTGTGTTTTTGAAACAATATTCAGTATTGAAAATTATGGTGGATAATGAAATAGTATATATTATATATATGTATACACATATATATATATATGTTTATATATATGCATATATGCCGCCAAAAATCCCTAAGGAAATTAAGGCATGCTTATACTGTTTTTTTCAAATATGTTACTACTGTTCGTCTCATACTTTATATGTATAAAAACTAATTTACATTAATACAATTAGTTAAGATTCACAGTTTAAACTTTCACCTATAAGGACACACACTAGTGTAATTATTGCTGCTGTCTTCTTGCTTAAACAAATCCACACACGTTTATTATAAAAAAGACATAAAGGTAATCTCTATTTCTCTGGATTATTTATTTTCTTTTGGTCAAAGGATGACCAACATTTTAAAATAATGTTAAAATTTGCTTCCTCTTGAGCACCTAAAAATTTCATTCTCACGTTGCTTTAAGGTACTCCAACATGTAATTTTTATCGTATTTTAAGAGAGGAAAAAAAAAAGATTCACCTTGAGGCAGTCATCTATTAGCATTTGGCCTTAACTAAGTGGATTATGGACTTTGAAACTAAACCTGAACATATCTTTAAAAGGTGCCCAAGCTTAACTATCTTGTCCTATAAATATGGAAGCCGCTTTGACAATAATTGGATCTCTCTAATACCCATATGGATTCAAATATTGCAGAAAGGAAATGGGTTGTAAATTTTGGCAACTGAACCTAACTATACCTCCATATGTATGCTTTACCAACCACAGGATTTGGAATTCAAACTGTTGTTACAAACCATTTTTTGCTAATTAGAAGCGTCTTCATTTTTCACCTTCACAAGTAAAGTTGCAAGAAGCCCAGTGTTCGCCTTGCTTATCTCAAATTCCCATTTGGCAGGCAATGTGAAAACTAACTCCCAAAGAGCTGTCATATGCCTAGAGTCTCCAACTTGGCACAGCTACTAGCTTTGACCTCAGGGAATTTTCATGTGTGAGTCTTCCTGTGGTTTACCTCTGAGAGTTCTCTCTAAATTGAAAGAGAGCAAGAGGGATGGGTAAAACAACAGCTCGACAAGCCAGGTTTATTTTAAGTGGTACACAAAAACAAATTCTCTTGCAGGACCAAACTGCTACAACATGGTCTCACATAATTACTCTTACAAAGTAATTCAGAGGGAGCAAGGCCAATTATCTTAACAATTATAAGGTGTGCTAACAGTGCAACGCCCATTCATCAGAATTAACACCCACCAATGTTTCTATAGACAGTGCATCTAAGTGTGAGAAATACAGATCGTGGTGGCTGTACCCCTGATTACTATCACATGCCATCTACTGTCATAGGTTCTGCTCACTACCTGTTTATATTATAGCCACCATGGGAATTTGCACCTGTCTCTTTGTAAACAGGCCAAGATGAGTGGACCAAACATAAAGGCAATCTAAAATTCAGCCTTTTGGGGTGCCTGGGTGGCGCAGTCGGTTAAGCGTCCGACTTCAGCCAGGTCACGATCTCGCGGTCCGTGAGTTTGAGCCCCGCGTCGGGCTCTGGGCTGACGGCTCAGAGCCTGGAGCCTGTTTTCGATTCTGTGTCTCCCTCTCTCTCTGACCCTCCCCCGTTCATGCTCTGTCTCTCTCTGTCCCAAAAATAAATAAACGTTGAAAAAAAAATTAAAAAAATAAATAAATAAATAAAATTCAGCCTTTTTAACTAGTGTAGACCATTAATTATATATTTCTAGATGCCAGCTGGATCTCGATATTTGAAGTGTATAATATGTTCTTTCCATGAATTCTTCTGGAATATTTTCAGTTATTACTGAATTGGTAGTCATTTCTATTTTCATTGTAGTGTAGTGGAGAGCCAGAATCTGGTGAGTGAGTTCCCTGCTTCAAGTCCCAACTCTGCCATCCAGTACCTAACTTTGCAAAACTGAATTAATAACCATTTCTGTGAGCCATTTGCCTATAAGCTCTCAGATTTATTTCTTGCTCTGCCCTTATTCCTCTTTTCTATTGCAGGGAATGCTTCCCTGCTTGTTGGTTTCTGGGCAAGTGCAGCCATTGGGAGGAACTGTAGAAGACCAGAGGACAGAATGAGAAGAAAGAGCATGGTATGGTTCTGCCCTTCTCTCAGAAAGGTTCATTGTGGAAGGTTCATGTGCTTCATGGGGAATCTCCATCAGATCCCATGCTTCAAGGTCCTATTTGGATAGCCACTCACTCAATGGGCACCCATAGGGCAGACCCACTGAGGTTCTACCTCCTCCAAGGTGGCCCCAGATCCAAACAAAGTTACCATCTCTGTGTGACCTCTAGAGTTGGGGATAGTTTCTTGTCCTTCTATGATTTATGTAATCAGTTTCCTACATTAAATTCTTTCCTTTTGAGGGGTGCCTGTGTGGCTCAGTTGTTGAGCATCTGTCTCTTGATTTTGGCTCATGTCATGATCTTACAGTTCGTGAGATTGAGCCCCATGTTGGGCTTTTTGTTGGACAAGCATGGAGCTTGCTTGGAATTCTCTCTCTCCCTCTCTCTCTGCCCCTCCCCCTGTTTGTGCTTTCTAAGTAAATAAATAAATATAACAAAAAAAGTTTTTTTGAGATATGTTGAGAAATTCTTATTTTCCTGATTGGTCCCCAATATACCAATGCTTCATGGGGATACATAAAAAGTTATATATAAGTGTGTGTGTGTGTGTGTGTGTGTGTGTGTGTGTGTGTATTCTAGATATCAACATCTGTGTCTATCTAAACACCTCTTTAAAATGCAAAGAAGACTTAAATATAAAGAAAACCAGTCTCATTATAGATTCTTTCTAGACTTGGGGTATTTTCTCCTATCCTAATCTTTACGACTGACTCCTTGGAACTAATTTGACAGAAATTCCTTTCTTTCAGCCTAAATTTTACCTTCAATAAAGTTTTTATTAAAAATTTTACCTGAAGTCATTTTTCCTAAAATCAAGGTTTTGTCCCAAATAGTCGGTTGATATAGTGTTAATAGAAACAACTCTTTTGTAATTTATGCTCTCATATATCTTTGATTTTTATACAAAATGCAAAAAGCATAAAAGGCTTGGGAAACAAGTGTAACTGACCCTTGTCACTCCTACAGCTCAGCCGGAGGCAGAATGATCACATGGACTTACCTGCATGCAGTCTGGTGGCTGTATTAGTTTTCTACTGCTGTGTAACAAAGTGCCACAAAGCCGATTAAAACAGCATATGCTTGTTATCTCACAGAGCTTGTGGGTCAGGGGTCTGGGACAGGTCAAGTAAGTCTTCTGCTCAGGGTCTCACAAAGCCAAAATTAAAACATTGGCCAGCCACATCCTCATTTGGAGGCTCACAAGAGAAAGGTCCAACTTCAGGCTCATTGAGTAATAGCAGAACTCATTTTCTTGTGGCTGTATGATTGAAATCACTGTTTTCCTGCTAGCTGTCAGCCAGCTATTGCTTCCAACAGCTAGAGGCCACATGGAGTCCCTTGCCCCTTGGCTGTCCACATAGACATTTCAAAGCATGGCTCTTTGCTTCTTTAAAGCCAGCAAAATACTCTCTTCGGCTTTGAATCTCTCCCTTTAGGAAAGTCCAATTTCTCTTAAGGGCTCACTTGATTAGGTCAGGCCCACCTAGCAAAATTTTGACTCACCAAAATTCAACTGATTTGGGACCTCACCTATATATGCAAAATCACGTCACCTTTGTCATATGCCATAACCTACTCACTAAAGTGAAATTTAGCATAGTCACAGTCCCACCCGTAGAGAATGGGGAAGGGGATTATACAGAACATGTACAATAGGGGGTCAGAATCTCGGAAATCATCCCAGAATTGTGCCTACCATAATGTTTATGAGCATGAGTTAGTTGATTTACAGAGCTATCAGAGAATGTTGATAAATCTGGCAAGAGGGATAATGGAAATGGTTAAGAGAGCTTGCCTTCTAGTCATATTTAAGTGGCAGTGTTGACTTCTTTATGGGACACTGATAGTCATATAGGTAACTACTCAGTATAGTTATCAGTACTCCAGAAAAACCCCTATGAAACCATATTTTTATGCTAAGATATTGTTTTAAAATTTGTGAAAAAGCTAAAATTACCATTTGAAAGATAGTGCTAATGTAAGCAAATACAAATTGACTGATAAATACAGACATTAAAAGAATACTTTGTCTCTCTTTATTATTTATTTATATATCTACTTATTATTTTTCCTTTCCATAGGCAAATTATACTGTATCTGGAGCCAAGACTAGACAACTTTTTTTCTCCTCCATACTGAGATTTCAGAGTTATAATCACCCTGGCACCCCCAGACAGACAATTGATTCAGAAGAATCCTCTGACTCTTCAAAGGAAAATGACAAATTCTCTAATTTAAGTAACAAATTAGAAAAATCAATAAATCTCTCTCTCTGATCTCATGATTTTCACTAGGTAAGAAAACTTTTTCTAATATAATTGTTCAGGTCCCCTTTGCCACCCCCAATCTATGACTTGTTTTTATGACCTTAATTTTTGTCCTGCATGGACTTGTGATGATAACTTACAGAGTGATCCTCTCAAATCTCTGGAGATAAATGTATCAGAGCAGCTACAAATCTCAGCTATAGTGAGAACCTATGAAATGTGGAAGCAAAAGACAGCTGTCTTCAAATTTCTGAATCATAAATTCAATTGAATTTAAAAAACTTACTCAATTTTTCTGAATTTCAAAGGAAAGATAATTACTTAGATATGATGTATCAAATATTCAATAAATGAATACATTTTATTACTTTTTTCAGTCAACTTTCATTTTAATAGAGTCTACTTCTTGCTAGAAGTTCATCTGAAAGGAAACAGTATCATATATATGATATGATATCATACTCTATATATCATATATATCTTATATATAAGATATATATGATACTGTTTTTCAGAGTGTATTTCATGGCTCATGTGATGCTTTTGCTAAAAAGAAAAAAAAAAGATGGGGCACCTGGGTAGCTCAGTCAGTTAAGCATCAGACTTAGGCTCAGGTCATGATCTCATGGTTCGTGAGTTTGAGCCCCACGTCAGGCTCTGTGCTGACAGCTCAGAGCCTGGAGCCTGCTTTGGATTGTGTCTCCCTCTCTCTCTGCTCCTCTCCCACTCATGCTCTGTCTCTTTCTCTCTCTCAAAAATAAATAAACATTTTTAAAAAATTTTAAAGGGGCGCCTGGGTGGCGCAGTCGGTTAAGCGTCCGACTTCAGCCAGGTCACGATCTCGCGGTCCGGGAGTTCGAGCCCCGCGTCAGGCTCTGTCTGGGCTGATGGTTCAGAGCCTGGAGCCTGTTTCCGATTCTGTGTCTCCCTCTCTCTCTGTCCCTCCCCCATTCATGCTCTGTCTCTCTCTGTCCCAAAAATAAATAAACATTGAAAAAAAATTTTAATAAAAAATTTTAAAGAGAAAGAAAAACATAGTAGTAAATACAGGGAGATGCTGAAATGCTGTATACTTAAGAGTGCAGTGCTAGAAGATTTACAATGAGCATAAGCACAGTAAAGGCTCTGATACTTACTACCATAAAGATAAATGCTTATTATTTTTCTAAAACTTGCTAAAATTCCATAGGACAAGTTTAGGAAAATGTGGGGTTTTTTTTGTTGTTGTTGTTATTGTTGTTGTTTTAATGTTTACTTAAACATTAAACAGAGATACAGCATGAGCAGGGGAGGGGCAGAGAGAGAGAAAGACACAATCTGAAGCAAGCTCCAGACTGAGCTGTCAGCACAGAGCCTGACGTGCGGCTCAAACTCACCAATCGTGAGATCATGACCCGAGCCGAAGTCAGAGGCTTCGCTGACCAAGCCACCCAGGTGCCCCTAGGGAAATGTTTGTAAACAATTTTGAACATCTGGAGCCTAGCTGATTTATTTGGAGTTTTCTCACCTGAACTAAGAAAAGAGGTATAAATGATACAGGCATCAGCAGAAGAAATAGAGTCACTACAAGTGATAAACGGAAGCTGTAGTTTTGATTTGAGATGATCACTCTTACCATCTTTCAGCAATAGTAAATATCACCAATGACATCAAGGGAAATGTGTTATTGAAGAGAAATAGATCATGATTGCCATTATCCAAACTAGGTGATACATTGCAACACGTTATGGCTCAGTCTTCCTATAGAAATGTTCTTAGAATCTGGCCCTGTGGAGCAAATGGGGGTGGGAGGTTTAACGGGGGGGGGGGGAGGTGGGGTGGGGTGGGCAGGCAAAGATTGCTACCTCCAGTGGTAAAACAAAGGAAAGAACTGTAAAGATCTTTTCGAATAATTACCATTGTGCCTAGAGACTAGTGAATGGCAATTGCTGTTGAGAATCCTAGAAGATAGGAAAATAAAATCTCAGTTATATGACAGGAGGGGAGGACAGGCAAACACTTTATAGAGTGGTCAGAGGGGTTTGAAGGGTAACGTTAAGGAAAAAGAATAGACCTTGTTTATGATGTCCAAAGCTGTCCCCTGGGATACAGCAAATTGATGTAGTGGTCTTCTGCTGCTAGAGGTAAACACGACACATGAATGTAGAAACTTAGGACAAAATGAAATGGCTTAGTTTGTGCTGGGTTAAATTTAATTAGCACTTTCCCTGTTTCACCCCAGACCATATGATGGGATACCTCTTCTCTTTTCATTCATGCTTGGGCTGCTCTTCACATAATGTGAGGTAGCAAGATAAAGTAAAAGTAGCAGTAAATAATAATTAGCTGAGCGATCTTACAGAACTTGGTAACCTTCCAAAGCCACAGTGTTCCATCTAGAAAACGAGCATTACATATTTCTTAAGGTGATCTGTCAATTCAAATGTATAAAACACATGATAAATTATTATTATGTTATTATAATGATGTTATTATAAATTTGACACATTCTGTTGTTTGACTTAGGCAGTCCTGGGCCCTACCCACTGATTTGGACTTCGTTTGGACTTTGCTGCCACTTTTGGTCAAACCAATCTGCTACCACCCGCGACAAGATATATTAGATAGATGAGTGCTGACAATAACATAGAACATAGGTTTTATGTTTGAATAAACTAAGCTTTAGAGATACGAAGTATTTTTCCCACCTGAGTGGTTCATGTAGTATATCATGACTTAAAGTTTAGGTTTTTCTGATGATATAGTTTATGATCTTTCCACTGTACTATTATGCCCAAGTGGGAACCAATATTGATAAACACCACTATGTTAGATGTACCCCTTTGAATAGCATATTCAGCAAGGAACGTGTTAGAATGTTATATGTGGACTGCAGGAAATGGAAATGAAGCTAGTCTTGCAAATATAGATACTCCATAGGTAGCAAAGAAGGCATTGCTTAAAGGCATGGCTAAAAAAATCATTAGCAGAAGAAAATTTTAGGAGACTGTCTTCAGAGGACTTGTTTAAGGAGTGCTAAAAATCATGAGAGAGAATTAAGAGAATTAATAAGCATTGTATACGCATTATTTCACTAAACCCTTCCATAAACCTATGAGGAAGGAATGACAGTATTTTGATTTTACAAGTACAGAAACTGAGGCTCAAGGAGACTCCAGGTCCCACTGGTAGACACGTTTTAAAAACAAACATATAACACTACTGTGCCCTAGCTACTGTTCTAAGGTATTTACAAATAGAAAGTAACTTAACTCTTGCAGCAGGGTGAGGGGGTATGTATTATTATCTCCAGCTTACACAGTATTCCCAGTAGGTGGTAGAGTCAGAGTCCTCGTGCATAAGCACTTTGTTACTCTGCCCAGTAAGCAAAGGAGCTGGAACACCCATTTGCACATTCGTCTCCGTCTGATCTCAGTGCATACCCTCCAACAAACTAAGCTACCTATGCAAGGAAGCCGAGTCAATAAAAAAAAAGTATGAAAATAGTCGACTTAGATTATGTATGATTGGAACACTTTGGTAGGTAAATAATACAATATTTTGCAGCAGTATGTGAAACAAAAATTAAACAATCATCGACAGATTCCATCTAGTTGCACCTTGATCTTCATGCCATAATAGCCACAATAATAATAAATCACAATTGCGTGCTTACAATGTTTCAGGTGCCTAAGAAGTGTTTTTGTGTTCTTCCTCAGTGAATTAACACAACAACCTAGAATAGGACACTTCTCATCATTTTTCAAAGGAGGAAACTGAGATAAAGGGGAATTAAGTAATTTGCCCAAGGTCCCACAGCTAGCAGGGGTGGAAGATTTGTGCCCAAACCCAGGCAACCTCCCAGGAGTCTGTAAGCCAACACCCTATACCCCTAACCTGCATGGTCATGATCATGAGCCCCAGGGGGTCTGAGACCCTTGTCTCTAGGCATCAAAACCATGAAGTCAGCGCACAGTTCTCACCTCAGTAAACACGGACTTTAATTAATGTCTGTGAAAATAATTCTCTGTGATATGTTTTAATTCAAAATACATGAAAATATTGGGGCACCTGGGTGGCTCACTCGGTTAAGTGCCTGACTCTTGGTTTTGGCTCAGGTCACGATCTCATGGATTCATGAGTTCGAGCCCCACATCAGGGCCTGCACTGACAGCACAGAGCCTGCTTGGGATTGTCTCCCTTTCTCTCCGCCCCCACCCCAAAATAAGTAAACTTAAAAAAAAATACATGAAAATATCTCAACTAGTAGGGAAAAAAATATAATGTGAATGAAACTGTAAGCATTTTCAGGTATGGAAGTGAACTCCTAGAAAGCAATCATAAAGAGAATAATGCTCTGGGGTGCCTGGGTGGTGAAGTCTGTTAAGCATCCGACTCTTAATATTGGCTCAGGTCATGATCTCACAGCTTGTGAGGCATCCCATCAGTCTCTGTGCTGATGGTAGGGAGTCGGCTTGGAATTCTGTCACTCCTTCTCTCTGCCCCTCCTCCATTGTGCTCTCTCTCTCTCTCAAACTAAGTAAACTTAAAAAAAAAATTAAAAAAGAGAGTAATGTTTTGTAGTTCAAGTATTAACTAGGAAAATGTTTGCATTTATCTAGGTTCTGAAGGAGATGGAATCATAGCCCCTTTGTATTAAAAGATATTTTTCCAAACAATAGCCCTGGAGTTGGTATGAATTGCCTATATACACACCCACACATGCTACATGTACATACATATATATATATATACATGTACCCTAGTACAATTTTTATGGATCCTTCTTCTAATTTCTATATCTACATAGTAACCATTATAAGAAAAAAAAGCTACAATTAATTAATTGAACTTTGTTAAAGGTAATACGCAAATTCCCCATTACTACTAACATATGATGCCTTCTTTCAGTCTAAATATGTTTTGGGTTTTTTGGGGTTTTTTTGAACATGTAAATGTAGCTTTTGTTTTAGTTGTAACAATAGCTCTGTGTGCTTCATTGCCAAGTTCACTCAAGTAACATGCATGAGAACAGACCTCTATGAGTTCCTCTTGGCTTCCTAAACTAAGTATTTCTACCCAATGGACTCCCCTCTGTGCTTCTCATTGTCTCTACTACACGTTAATCTTCTGAGAACTCTATTCCATATGAAGAAGGAAGATAAGGAAGTTGTTAAGGCAAACTGACAAAAACAGCTGAAAGTAAAGATGATAAGAGTTGGTGAAAGAAAAAAAAACATGTAATTAACTCTGCGATTCAAGAACTGGGGGTGATCTAGTAGCAGAAGAAATCATGTGAACATGAAATTAAAACAATAGGATTAACTACTACACTTTTTTTTTTTTTTTTTTTTTTTTTGCCACTGGGTGATCTGTTGTAAGGAAAACTTCATAACCCTGGAATTTAGAGTGGGAAAGTAAAAAATTTATAGGGAACACCTTCTCTTTCTCTATACTCTTGTTTATTTGTACTTCCTTCTGTACAAGAAAACTCTGATACTGAACAACCAGCTCCATAAACTTTTTTACAGACTATGATTTTTTTTTTTAATATAAAAGCACAATAATTCAACAACACAGCAAGACTGATGAGCTGTCGGAGGACATGACTGTCTCTTCCTCCACCTCCTCCTGCTGCTGGGATTTAAAACCCTTAAACTTTCTCCAGAGTCTGTTTCCATCCAAGCAGTCAGATGCCATCCCCATCCTGGTGTGGAATCTGATCCCTTAATGTATTAAAAAGTTGTTTCTTTCTCCTAACATTTCTTCTTAATTGGTAATGTGTCTTGCATGACACAAATGATCACTGCTTATCATGAATTCCCAGCCTACAAGGAAAAATTAACAAGTCACATTTTGTTTCATTGAATTGTATCTTGATGGTCCAAGACAGGTTTGGGTAAAGCAATTTCCATTATCTGATCATCAGAACATTTATTTTCATTAAAAAAAAAAACAAACAAATTTATACTTCAGCATTTTGTGTATTTGCAGAGCTGAGGTCCTGTGCTCACTTTGTAGGCACGGAGCAGCTGGCAGACTAGAGTGGACACTACATTTCTACCAGCAAAGCAATCCTCGCAGGCTGGATTTCTGCAACTTGAAAGAGTAGCCCTTGTGAAACATTCTGACGCCTCGAATTTGAAAGTCTCTGTGTACTGTGACTTGCCAGAAAATTTAAAATGTTAAATAATCTCTCAAACTTGCCCTAGAAACTCAAGTTGGCTTATTAAAGTTTTTTCCCCCTGTTTGAAAAACTCCTTTGTTTCACTAACGGCAAATCTCCTGTGTTTTGTAACGTTGTTATTGAACAAGTTTAATGATTTGCTGAGGACCTCATCTAGAGGCATTACCAAGCAGCTCGAGATTAGAAACGTATGGTGGTGGAGGCTCTCCTAGAATAAATGAAAATATTTTATTCAGCTACCGAGAAGGGTCTCCAGAGATCAAATTAGAAGCTAGCTGTGAAGGGAGATGTTTAGGCATGCTCTGGAATTATTTATCAGCATTTTCTGCTTGTGTGAGAATAAGCAGACATTAAGTTTAAATTAAACAAAGAGGGAAAGAAAACAAGTTTTGTTTTTTTTCCCAGTAATTTGACTGCTAATGATATTTCTGAATTATTCTCAGCTTAATAGTTTAAGTAATTTGCAATGATAATAATTGTTCCTGTTAAAGCTCCAATAGTGTCAATTTTTTTTTCTTTTTGCCAAGATTAACCCCCTTTAAAACCTTTAATGGACAAATTAAATTGCAAATTTATTGTGGGCTTTGTTAATTTTTAAATTTGTTTTCTTCTTGACATTTCTTTTAATTTAATTTAATTTTATTACATTCATCAACAATTTGAGAAACTAACTTAAAAGTCCATTAGAAAGGAATAAATGTTCTTTATGTTGTGCTTGTTTGTCTTTATTTATAATGAGGCTGAGCTTGTAGATAGACTAAAGGCCGCTTAATTATTACCTTCAACATTAATGTGCTTTTCTCATGCACTTTCAAAATAAGTATGCTTTTAGGGTTTTTGGAAAGAAATAAACTGTGAACATGGGGTTGCAATAGTTCTTAAATAATTAAATAAATAAAACAGACCCTATCTCAAATTAACACAGAAGCCTATATTTTAAATAAAATTTAGGTGATGAACTTGTGCTAAAAGCAGTTAAACTTTGTTCTTAAAAGAAGACTGCATGTTATTACAAATAATTGGCAATTGAAAATATTTTCATGTGAAATGCAGCAGGTTAATAAACTAGAAACTAAATCCCTAAGTGCTATAGCTGCTTTTCATACTGAGGAAATGTAAATATAGAAGCAGACGTTTTGTCAGCCAGTAAATTGTCTTTCTCCTGTCCTGAACGAAGTCACCCTATCAATCATCTGCGTAGAAAGGAGCAGGACCGCTAAGGCTCCCCTCGGCAGTCACTGTTTCACACGTGACGTGTTTGATAGAAGCAACTGCTGCTAGGAACTCGTGTTGGTATTTTTGAATGTTCTGCCTTCATATTAACTATTTTTAAAAGGATTTGGATGTCCTCAAATAATTTCAATTAACTTATTCCATTGTGACTTAGAGTTAAATTGTACCTTAAACTTTAAAAAGGTATGAAAGGTAAAAAAAAAAAAAAAAAAAAGTGAGCTAAAATGAGCTGAGGACTTAATAAAATATGATCCTTTCCCGGCCAGAGGAAAACATTCTTAACACTTGGAAAAACAAACAAATATATATATATATATATACATACACACACACACACACACATATATATATATTGGTATACATATATGTATGTGTGTATATGTGTATATGTATATGTGTGTGTATATACACACACATATACGTGCATACACATATATGTGTACGTATACACACATGTACCTATACATGTGTATATATGTGTATATGTACACACGTGTATATATACACACATACATACACATGTGCAACATAGTCCCTCTTTGTGTGATTTGAGAAGGAGAGTTAATTTGTCATTGTTTTCTTATCTGAAACATTGCAAATGTTAATGATTTTTAAACACTTTAGAGCGACATTTTCAACCCTCTGCTAATACTCTTATAGTGCTTGGGAATCAAATAATTACAAGATAAGGTATTAAAACAGTCAAGAAGACAATGCAATACTATAAATTAAAATGAGAAAAAGGACTCATTTACTGACACAAAGGAGGGGAACAATTCAAATAGACATTATTAGTAGAAATTTATCAAATGCCTTCATATCAGTTTCTTTTAAAATAATTTTAGATAGGGGCACCTGGGTGGCTCAGTCGGTTAAGTGTCCAATTCTTTGTTTCAGTTCAGGTCATGATCTCAGGGTTCGTGAGTTCAAGCACCACGTGGGGCTCTGTGCTGACAGTGTGGAACTTGCTTAGGATTCTCTCTCCCTCTCTCTGCCCCTATGTTTGTGTGCTCTTTCTCAAAATTAAATAAATAAATTTAAAAAACAAAATGTTCTTAGATATGATTTAATTTATACCTGCCTGTGGTTCATTTGTTTTTTTCCAATATTTATTTATTTATTGAGAGAGAGAGACAAAGACAGAGATAGAGCACACAAGCAGGGGAGGGGCAGAGAGAGAGGGAGACACAGAGTCAGAAGCAGGCTCCAGGCTCTGAGCTGTCAGCACAGAGCCCAACACGGGGCTCAAACTCACGAAGATCAACCTGAGATCATGACCTGAGCCAAAGGTGAACACTTAACTGACCAAGCCACCCAGGTGTCCCTATCTGCCTGTGTTTTTGCCTTAAATTGCTTATTTTCCTGAAATGCCAGAATTTGACTTTTTTATGTTTTGTCTACTAGAGACTGAAATCTCGCAGATTCCCCAAAACACTTATTTGTGATTACGTCTTTTGCACAACTGTATAGTTGATATGTTAGCTTTTTCTAAAGTATAATGAATTGCTTTGCAGTATTCTCACAGGTAGTGACAACTACTTTCAACTATTTTCTACTTATTTCTTCTATAATCTACTGCATGACTTTCTCTTTGTCTCTTTTCTTATCATGGTTCCTGATGTTCCAATAAGGGCACAGAAATTTTAACAAAGGTACATTCTTATTCATGATATAACTGATGAACCACACGTGTACCGCCATTAACTGGGCAGTACTGGGCAGTACTACTGAGTTCAAGCTGAGCTTGAAAAGCCCTTGCAGATAGCATTAGTGTCTGGATAATGGTTAAGCAGAGAGGTTAACTGATATTACTGATTGCATATATTTATTTTGAATTCTTAGAGATGAGGTACTCTTTCACATGATAATCTTCCTAATAAGCATGTCTGTGTATCTAATTTATAAACTGCCAGTCTTCTTCCCCCTATCTAGATTCCTTAGTCCACTTCTTCAACATCTCTTTAATTTCTTTCCAATATCTTTCATTTGTTTCATCACATCTCAGGATTTTTTAAAATCACATCTGCCTTGAGAAAATCTTTTCTATTTCAATCCAGCTGTCCAGTTTATCCATATCTGTATCCTGGATGGTGAGGATTGGGGGTGGGGCTGGAATCATACAATCAAGCTGATTGGTGTCATTTTAATTAAATTGCCACCAGACTCTTGTAGGACTTCTTTTTATATTTTCTTACTTCAACTTTCTTACTTCTTCTCCACTCTCCTCAAATATTTGGGCCCATGATCTTGCTCCCTATTTTGACAGATGAATAGATTCTTCTCCATAGAAATCAGTACTAGGGAACTCTGCCTACATATCATTGCCAAACTACAAACATTCTTTTCTTCCTTCCCTTCTATTACAAATAAGGGTATGTCCTCCCTTGAGTTGAAAAATAACCTCTCTATATCTGCTTCCAATATCCACCCTTCTGGCCTTCTTAGAAAACTGAACCCCTTCACCCATTCTACTAACTTCTACACTTTGGCATTTAAATATACTGAGAACTCGCTCATCTTTTTTAAATTTTTTTTTTTCAACGTTTATTTATTTTTGGGACAGAGAGAGACAGAGCATGAATGGGGGAGGGGCAGAGAGAGAGGGAGACACAGAATCGGAAACAGGCTCCAGGCTCTGAGCCATCAGCCCAGAGCCCGACGCGGGGCTCGAACTCCCGGACCGCGAGATCGTGACCTGGCTGAAGTCGGACGCTTAACCGACTGCGCCACCCAGGCGCCCCATGGACTCTCTCATCTTAAACACACAAAAAAAGCAATTTTTTAATAAATAAAATAAATAAATAAATAAAATAATAAATAAAATAAATAAAATAAAGATCTTCTTCTACCTCAAGTTCCCCCAGCTACAATTCTACTTCTCTCCTGTAAATGTTTCCACATAGTTGTCATCTGTGTGCTGCCTCCCCTTTCTCACTTCCCATTCATTCCTCCCGATACTGCAACGCTCCACAGAGAGTGTGCTTTCACCAGAATTACCACCAACTGGTTACACTAAACTTTATGGATCCTTCCAGTCCTCATACTACTTCATCCCTGGGCACCATCTGGAAACATTGACTAATCTCAGAGTTGAGTAGTTGGGACAAAGACCATATGACTCACAAAGCCTGAAATATTTACTATCTGGCTTTTTGCAGAAGAAGTTTGATAACCTCTGCTATATTTCACACTTAAAAAAAAAGTCTCTCTTTAGCTACTGTAACTTGTCTCCTTACTAGGTTTCACTTTTTACTAGATCTTTTAAATGTTCATGTTCATCCAGGTTATTCCCTGGTTTCTATCATCTTCTTCATCTACATAGTCTCTGAAAGATTCCATCTGCATGTGTAGGATCTTCACATACTAGCTGATCTATAGGTTGATAACTCCCATCTCTTCTGAGCTTCAGAAACATGTAACTACTACAAAGATTCTTCTACTAGATTATTTTCTAGGTTTCTAAAATTCAACAAAAACACACAATTAAGCATACCGTCTGATCTACTCTCCAACCCGCTCTGTGTCTTTGGTCTCACTGATGGGTACCACTGAGTTAGTTGAGTCATCAGCTAAGGTTTCATAATGGCTTTCTCTTGCCTTTTGTATCTAATTTATCAGAATATGTTTCGAGTTCTCACCATACCTCAGGTCATCTCAATCTCTGATATGAATTATTTCAAAAGCCAACTAATGTTCTCTTTGTCCAATATTGTCAATCTTGGCAGTATTCATGAATCAGTATATACAGCATATTACAGCATATACTTTTTTTCCCCACACCTACTCACATCTTCATACTCAAAACATACACACACACACACACACACACACACACACACACATGCATACACACACACATACACACACACACACTTCAGTCAGCTAAATCTGGATTTAGGCTTCCATTTATCCTCAAAGATTTTACTGCCCTCCATAAATTCCTCTAGACTACTCTAGACAGATTACTGTCTCTTTTTATGTTTCCTAACTTCTTCATGCTTCCCCTTGTCATAATATTTTTTATATTTCATTCCCTGTACTATATACTCTAAGCCCATGACAGACAGAGATTATGTCAGCCTTCTTCACCATGCTCTTTTCAGCAAGCTGTACAATACTTGGCTTAAAGTAAACACAAAATAATCTTACTTGAATGAATCATAAGGTTTTGTCAATTTGGAGAATCATTCATACTAATCATGCTTTCTGAAATAGCTAGACTTTTTATGTAATTTAATATTATGAGCAACATTTATTTCAATTCTTGCTTTAGTTCTTAGAAGACCCTATGTCTCATCTGGTGCCACTCATCAAAATGGCCAATTTTTAATGTAAGTGATGCTGGTCTGTGTCTCTTACAGAAGAAATACCTGTACCCATGGATCCTCCTTTCTCTTCCGAGGCTTGTGTACAGGGTTTTTGTATACAAAGAAGAGTAATCAACTGCTTTGCAAGGTGCTGCTGGGCAATACGATGCTGTGACCAAAAAAAATGCCAGCAGCCATAAATTTGAAAACAGTAAGCTTGATTTTTTCAAAAGCAGCATGGCTGTGTATAATTACTATGCTTTGCATTTTTAAATATCATTGTCTTTAATTAAGGTATGTTTCACAAAGGAAACATATTGTTTTATGAATGTTATAAGTATAATCAATCAAACAAGTGCTGTACAGCACAACATAACGTCATGGGGAACACTTAATAAACAATAATTTATTAATCAATCAGAAGGGCTAACAGTAATGAATTGCTGCCCTACATAAGAAGCTTACACGTTGTCATATTATCCCTTGTCGTCTAAATGGGTTTCCTTAAAGCAGAAAGAGTTCTAAGCCACAGACTGTTCCTTGCTGGAAAAATGCAGGTCATTTCAAGTTATGGATTTATGAGACAAAAACATCTTTGTTTGTCCAATTTTTATAGTTTATCCAACTTTTATGACTAAATTCAAAACCTGGCAAAAGAAGGGCATATAATAAAAACTGGGGCACCCTCCTCCCAGTCACCAAGTGAATAGATCTCCTGTACCGCTTCTTATTGATAATGAATTCTCCATTTACTAAGGGAGACAGAGTGAAGCGTTTCTTGGCAAATTATATTCTCCTCTGCTGCTGCCAAATGAAATACTTGAACAAGTGCAATCCCACATCCTACGCTTGATGGGAGTCTAATGTCACTATATTTGGAATGAAACATTGCTCAAAAGTTGGTAACAAAACTGTTTTTGTTTTTAACAGGTCTCAACTGTTTCTCTTCTCCCTCATATCTCGCAAATCCTACGCCTCAGATTCTTATAAGAAGAATCTGAAGAGAATCATTTACCATTTCCACATCAAGTCTTTGCCTGTGAGTAACCACATTTTATCATTATGGTTTGAATTCATAGAAGACGCTTCAGGAAATGTCTTCCATCCTAATGAAAGAGGAAACGAAACAAAAATTCATCATACTAGTCTCATGTTTCTGCCAGCAGAGTAACAAAGCATTTGAGGAATCCGAGCACAATGGGTGTGCCGAGATAGCCTCAAAGCAATGATGTACACATGTTAATGACAACAGTCAAACTATTCCCAGTTTGACTTTTCTTGTACACTTATCTTATTACAGCAGTGTTCACTTCAGGAAACATCATCTCTTCCTCTCTCCTGTTACACAGAACCCAAGTTCTCTTCAGTTTTCAGAACTCTTGTGTTTTTATCTACGGTAGCCCTTCCCTTACTCCCGTGGAATGCTTCAGTGCCCCAGGAATGGGTCATGAAGTTTAGGCAGAGGAGGCTGATATGGAAGGGAAAAGACAAAGAAAGTAGACATGGTACCTAAACATAATTGTCAAAACATGCCCTTAGGAAACAGAGACATTTGAACATAATCCTAGCTCAACCATTTAGCAGGGTTAACCCCTTCTAAATAAGACATGATAACCCTAAAGATGGCAGTACTTAATTGAAGCAGATACTGTTGCTAAGTAAGAAAACACCATGCTCAATCCCCTCAGCTGTCTTCACTGCATGATGCTAGAAATGGTAAGCACTATCTTTCCCAGACACCTTTGCAGCAAGGAGTGGCCATACAAATGGTCTGGTCAATAAGATACAAACAGAAATCTGCTTGGTAGCTCATGGGAAGACGTTTGTTCCCTTTTTCTAGAGATAGATGTCCTTGGCCTCTCTCACCCTCTTTTATTCTTGCCTTGAACATGGATGTGATACCTGGGCAAAAGCAACCATATTCTGACCAAGTGTTCATGAGATAGCTTGCTAGGGATGGGGGCAGAATAGAATGCCAGAAAAAAAAAAAACAACCAGCATTTATTATCTTATCGAACTGCTGCAATAGCACTGAACTGCTTACCTTTAGATTTCAAGTTATGTGGGAGAAATAACTTAGTTTTTAATAACCATAATTCAGTCAGTTACTTATATACCCAATGAAGTCCTAAGTGATATAGTAATACAAACATTCTTCATTTAAGGCACACTTAGTGTCTTACTAATATTATCACAGTACCCTTAGGCCAAAAGAGACATCTAAAAGGTTCTATTTATTAGCTGGTAAATCCAAAAATTTAATATGCATTTACATCTTAACAGTTTAGTACTTATCGGGCATAGCGCAACTTCTCAAACTTGGAATCAAAAGTTTGATTCCAAAGATTATACAAACTGCCACCATCATTTCTTGTTCCACATGACATTTTGCATAGCATTTTATTTTCATTATAGTAACCACTGAAAACCCAGCTTTACAAAGATATGATGTCAGTGAAAGATATGATGTCACTGTAGCAAACTAATGTCAAAACAGTGAACTATCAGGGCATCTGGGTGGCTCAGTCAGTTAAACATCCGACTTTGGCTCAGGTCATGAACTCGCAGTTCATGAGTTCAAGCCCCACATGGGGCTCTGTGCTAACAACTCAGAGCCTGGAGCCTGCATTGGATTCTTCATCTTCCTCTCTCTCTGCCCCTCCCTTGTTTGCCTCTGTCTCTCTCTGTCTCTCTAAAATAGATAAACATTAAAAAAAAAATGAAAAAAAAAACAGTGAACTATCTTGGGATACTGGTTTGTACAGGGACTAACTGATGTCACTGTATTTTTTTAGAGAATCATTGCCCTTTGCCTTTGTGAGTGTGCCTTGACCTGCCATTCGGGACTCACAGCCGTAACTTCCAGCTATGTTACGATAATAAAAAAGAGATAATAAATGTAAATAATAAGTGCCAGTAGCTAACATATAACAGGTCAGCAATTAATTGTAGATGTTACTATTAGTAGCATAGATCTCAATTTTTGGACACAATTTCATGAATGTCTCTCCATAATCAAATAATTTCAATCTCTGAGAATAGGAAATATGCTGTTCCTTATTCTGTGTCATGAGTAATACATAGTGTCAAAATAGAAACATAATATTTAATGGAATCCATGCCTCACACACACACATACGGATACATGGCCTTGTAAAAGCTAAAGCAGCTTCTGGGAGCTGATTTGACAAATCAGAATAGAATGCTACATTTCACTATATACAAATATCAGATCAATATGTTGTACACCTGAAACTAAAATGTTGTGTGTTAATTACATCCCAATTTTAAAAATACCACACCACAAAGATAAAACTACCATAAGCCACTTCACCACTAAGAATTTTATCATAATGCCTTACTCACAAGTGTGCCTGCTTGCCTGGCACTTTTGAGGGGCTTGAGAAGGGAAATGTATAAATGTAATGAACACTCGTAGCCTTCAATGAGTCCATATTCAAGGATTTACTATTTCAGGGCTGGATTTGCCATTCTGCAATTACTCTCCCATTAGAAAGACAGAATTCCTAACAGTGTTTTAATTCTCACTTGCCCTGTTTATATTTTCCACAACTGAGTTTGAGTGTAGGTTGTCCCAGTACAATAAAACACCAGAACCCCTACCTACTCTCTATTCAGGGTGAATGATGTTTCCCTCAACCATGGTATGTTGCACATAAGCTCATTGACCAACCTCTTTCTCAGATAATGAGTCTCTCCTAACATCAGGAACTGGAGGCCACGCTTTTGTTTTTCCAAGCTAAATTCTTGCTGCGGTCAACTAGACAAGATGTCTCAGTTGTCCAAATACTTAATGTTTAATGACTACAGGAAATAAAAGTCTATCTCACCCAAAAGGCTTTAAGATCGCATATTAGATGCTTAATGTGAACCAAAGGTCAATTTCTTTGGAGCAGTGAGATGTAGAGAAACAGAAGTCTGTACTTGCCAAGGTCACTGCTTGGAGAACTTCAAGACATTTCCTGATATATTAGATAAATTAGACCATTTCCAAAGAAGCATGGAAACCACAGTTTTGAAGACTGGCTAAAAAGATTGTGTCAGACAACAAAGCCATTGGCTTCTGGGAAGCAAAAGCATCAGAAGACCCAACCAGTGGGAAATGTAGCAATGAGAAAAAGGTTGGTCCATCAGTGAGAGAGTATGGCATAAGCAGTGAAGCCCAGAGTGGTGGCCAAGGATGCAGGGTTGTTATAACAGACAAACTTGCTCTCATCCAGGTCAGAAGTACATGTAGCCCCTGTAGAAAGTACTATAGAAAACAGAGACATTCAGGCCTACAAAAATGTAATCCCCTTAGCAGCATTTTTAAATATAAATAATAAAACCCTATAGGAACTCATTACCTTCACTTCCTATTTCCTCACATAGGCAAATTACTCTCTCATTTGAAGCCAACAGGTTATATGGGCATAGCAAGTAATTCAAGCCACTACTAATAGGTGTTACTCAATTCTTCCTTCTTCTTTTGGTTCTTTCTGTTCCCCCTATTCCTTCCTTCCTTTAAAGTCATTCCTTCCCTCTAATTTGGGAATAAAAATGCTGAGAACTGGAGGATTACATTATGTCGCCGAATTTGCTTTGTGCAACTTGCAAATCCTGTTTCAAAAGGAACATCACACATAACTCTTTGCACATGAGTTTCTCAAGACATTTGTCTCAGTACCTTGCATACTTCAAGGTGCAAGATTTGTTTATTTATTTATGACATGAAATTTTAAACTACATTACTTGATACTGGGCCAAATAGCACTTTAAGTATATATACATATATTTTTTAATTTCCTACAATTAGAATGAAGTGTGACAAGTTAATTAAAATTCACGTTAAGAACTCATGAAGAGTAAGCCAAATCAGTAGTTTAGAAACCCGAGATACCATATGTATTAAACTCATTCTGTGACCAGGCTGACCCCTTGTCTATTATTTCTTCATCTGTGAGTTGGCAAAATAACATCTTCCACTTACCTGCTTTAAAGTGAAGATTAATAAGACAAAACTTGCAGTGGGATCAAAGTGTATTAAATAAGCACTGTAATTTTCAAGGAAAATATTATGGGTATTTCTGTCATACACAGTAATGGAAATGGAAATTATTTACTCTGGGGACTCTGGCTACAGTATCGTTAAATTATTTGCATCCTGATAAATGATTAGCATGCCAATGAGTATGTATTCCCCCAAAGAGCCTTTGTAAAGGTTTCTCTATAGTTTTCTTATCAGGTGTATATGGCACCGTATGATAACAAAAACATAGAACCTCAAAAGGTCTGTGAAGTGAGCTATCCTTTTTTTTCTTTTGCAATATTCTTTTGGAGCATTAGTGAATGTTTTATTTTTCATTTGCCTGCTTGTTGCTAACGAGTTCTTCTCAACTGTGTAAGTTTTTCACCCATTTATATCTTTCTTTACTTCTTCCAAACTCACACCACCGTCACCTTCCTCACTGTGCACCAGTGGCCCTTTCTGTCTCTTGCTTGAATGACATAAAGACTCAGTCCCCTGATAGAAGATGAAAAAAACATCTAAGTCAAAATTTTTTCCCCACTCCCATGTTTTGCATTTGACTTTTATCCATATGCAAACAGAAAGGAATACTCTTCTTTAGATTGCAAATAAGGTTTTGCCTATTTGAGTGAATTCTAATTCTTCTGTTCTTCTCTGGAGTAATATTCATTATTCGGATCTCCCCAGAGATGGTATTCCCAATGTCTGCCTGGATTCAGCTACTTGCACTGAGGGCACACATTTGATCTGAGATTCTGCAGACAGATACTGCAAATAAAAATAAGTCGATCCTCTCAAGGGTGTTCTTACACTAGCTAAAATATAGCTTGAAAGGTTAGTGGGGAAGGGGTTAGTTCCCAAAGGGAGAGGCTGTTTCCCCACACTTGCTTGTTGGAGGATGAATACGCTAATTGGAAAACTAGAAGTTCTGGGGGATTTGCAAGTGGAACAGGTGAAAATGTAACTGGTGATAATTAAAGGCTAATTATCTTCAACCCACAATTGGCCACAGGAGGTTATTCTGAGCCACTTAAAAAGAGAACCTGAGAGAGAGAGAAAAAAAAAGACATACAGAAAAATATACAATTCTTTTCTACACCTGTGCCATTAACTATAGACAGGGATTGAACCTGTGTAGTCACTGATGGTTAATGCCTGCCTCACCCCTGCCCACCCAGTTACTTTCCCTCCCAAATGTGTCTTAAGGATTAGTATATCTTACTTCAGCATTAACAGGATTTCTCCAGTTTAAAGTTCATCTGTTGATTAGAAAATAGATATTCCTCCCATCTCCTCAAGAAAACAATTTCTGACACGCAGGGTCATTGCATGACTCTGAGCTTCTGGAAAGCTCAGGAATATAAAGTGCTACTTTGGATCTCCTTTTCAACAATGGCTTGAGCAGCATCAAGGTCCAGAGGTCCCCTTTCTGGCTGAATTCGGTTTTAGTTAGACACTTATGTATTAGGAGAGAGTCCTAACCTTCCCGAAGAAGCCCCACAGCTGTGTTAGGCGGTATAAGCGTAGACCAAAAGAAACGGATTGCAGAATCTTCATTCCAGTAGTGATGGCCTTGTGAATGTTCCCCCAACAGTGTGGGAGCACACACTATATCCCTTACATTGTTGTTTCCTCCTCAGCATCTATGTAGGCTAAGTAATCGCCTATCTTGTCTCCTGGAACTTCTTTTTCCATTCACAAAACACCCTCAAAACTGAAATGTTCATACATAACCCTATATCTACCCTGACTAAAGTCGAGTGATCCAGAAATGAACACTGATCTAAACTAGGAATCTCAGAGAACTCCCACAGGATTTTTCAAAATGAGTCTGACTGACAAAGGTAAACCCTCTCAGGTGGCAAAAAAAAACAAACAAACAAAATTGTGGGGTAAAACTCAGAAGCTGTCAACCTGTTTTCCAATACATGAAAAAAACCATTCTATAGTAAAAGAGAATTAAGATGATAGGAAGTGACAAGGACTGGAGAAGAAAAAAAAAGTCCTGTTACTTTTGGAGCCCCTGATATTTTTTTTTATTTCCAAAGCATCCATGCTCTGTGGTTTCAACAGTCAATCCTTCTTTTGACTAAAATAATTCAAGCTGGGATTTTCTCATGAGAACTGAAAGACTTCTAAGTGAAGCCACACATAAGAGATGTAATTTAGGAATATTAACCAAGTTTTCTTTTTGTATCATTATTGCCAATGCACACACCTCCTGTCATCAACAAAGAACAGAGCATCCTTCCTTTTGGCTGAGCCCTGGTTTAGAGGGAAGGAGAAATACACCAAATGGGTTTGTAGAGGTCCAAGAGTAAAAGGGATTTATTTCTTGCCACCCTGGTGATGTCTGAGATGGCACTATACTATGACTTCCAGAGAAGTGGGATAGTCATTCTGGAAAACAATTTGACAGTTCTTAATGAAATTAAGTGAGCACTACCCAAAGGTCTCATTTCTTGCCATATATGACAGGTACACAAGCTTGCTAATCAATGCACTGCCTGTGTTAGCAGAAAATTGGCCACAGTCTGGTTGTCTGTCCCTAGGGGGATGGGTAAGTTTAAGTTGAACCATATGAAATTGCTAATATTTGACCATTTTTACTCTAAGAAAATATCAGTTTCATACAGCTCAACCTACTAAAATTTCGTGCATATATACTAATTATCAAGTAGGTAGAAACAAACAAAAATATTAAGTCTTCCTACAGGAACATGAAGATACATAGGATGAGATTTATAGCATAATGCCTCTTATATAAATCAAAAACATATATACAAGAATAGAGTACATATTAACATATATTAACAGGATATATACATATATAAGGATACATATCAAACACTATTAATAGGCATGAGAATCTGGGATAAAAGAGAAAAATCAAGTATACATAAAAGTGTTTTGCATGGGTCAATGATGATAATGTGTCATGGGCTAGGGAGCAATAAACCAAGTTTTCCACCCCTGAGAATAGTAAGAGTGGGTGAACCAGAAAGTCAAGAAGAAAGAGAGAGAAGAAAGGTCCCTGTACCAATAGGAGCCTTCATCAAAAAGCAGAAAATAAGAGATGTGTCTAGGAAAAGAGGACCTGAAATGAATCCCCGAGTTTTCCATAGTTCTAGAAAACATTAGTAATCTCTCTGAATATTTCCCAGGGCTTCTAGAGAGACAGATGAGACCAAAGTAGAGGAGAGATCGGATGCCAGGTAAGACGATGTCTCTTTGTGGTGCCTAGAGGAACACCGTCAATGTATGTGGTATGAATCATAGAAGTGAGGGCCAACATCAGCTGTGGATGGAAGTAGTTGAGGCTGTAGAAGATGAGACCGATGATCAAAGACCTGACGTCATGATCTACGTCTCTTCCGAGTCTAGAAGAGGCCCAGGGTTACTCACAGTCAAGAAGGCGCCTATATTATCACCATCGGCATGCCATCCTAATCATGTGGATGACATAAACCTTCTAATTTAGATGTAACTCAAGAACAAGGGAGAGAGGGACATCCTTTGTTTTAGTGAAAACCAGAAAGGGCTAACACTAATTTGAGTTTACTTAGTGGAAGCTTGAGTGAGTCATAAATAGGGACTCAAGTTAAAACTTACATTTAGTAACAGAAACAAGTGAAATTTTAATTTCACACACGTATATTTTGACTGAAATTTATAATTAATATATATATGAATATCAGTTACTCACTGCCTATAACTCATTTTAACTATTAAACTTATCCATGAATTCACATTCAATATAGCATGTAAATTTTGGTTCTGTATGCCTCATTTCTGCACAGTGAGATATTATAGGAATGCTAGAAACAACATTGGAGATTTTCATTTAATAGACATGCCACTGGCATTTAAAAATAAATAACACATTCATTAGAAACTGATATATCAAAAGCTAGTAATTATTCATGGCTCGTTCTTCACACAGTTTTTGGGGGTAGGGGTGGGGGGGGTGCTTTGCAGTTGGAAACCAGTAGCTTTGCAGATGTAGGCAATGTGTTCAAGAGGAAAGGAACCTCCTTTTATTTATTTAAAAAAAATTTAAGTTTATTTATTTTGAGAGAGAGAGAGAGAAAGAGAGAGAGAGTGCATGAGCAGGAGAGGGACAGAGAGAGAGAGAGAGAGAAAGAAAGAGAGAGGGAATTCCAAGCAGGCTCCATGCTGTTGGAACAGAGCACTACTCAGGGCTCCATTCCATGACCTGGGGATCATGACCTGAGCCGAAAGCAAGACTTGAAAGCCCAACCAATTGAGCCACCCCCAGGTGCCCCAAGGAGCTTCCTGTTAATTAATGGCACAGCTCTAACTCATCTAACTAGAGCAGTATCAGGGAGAGACAGGAATGTCCCCCCTCCTTACATACCACAGCATGTCTACCTTTCACAAAAGGTAGATTTTTTTTTCCCAGGAGAATTCATCCTGCAGGATAGCAGTTCTGAGCCAAATGCACACCCTTAAAGGTTTGAGCTCAGAAAAAACTCAGGGACAAGTGGGAAATTTGGCTTTTCAAGTGTAGTATTTGAAAAACTAGGTTTGAATAGAAAAACAAAGGAACATCGCTAGGAGTACATCACTGATTTGTAAAATTGTGTTCAAGAGTCCATTTCCATCAAAATTCACAGCTAAACTCTATTATATAAATCACCTGACATCAGAGGGGCTCGGGCTGATATTACTTTAGAGAGCATTTGGAGGCCCTGGTGCTCAGACCCACTCAAAGCAAGAAGAAGCCCCCGAAGGCTTTGCAATACCCAAGGACTTTGCCAAGCACACTTAGAAATGACTGAGTCCTGGGGCGCCTGGGTGGCTCAGTCGGTTAAGCGTCCGACTTCAGCTCAGGTCACGATCTCGCGGTCCGTGGGTTCGAGCCCCGCATCGGGCTCTGGGCTGATGGCCCAGAGCCTGGAGCCTGCTTCCGATTCTGTGTCTCCCTCTCTTTCTGCCCCTCCCCCGTTCATGCTCTGTCTCTCTCTGTCTCAAAAATAAATAAACGTTAAAAAAATATTAAAAAAAAGAAATGACTGAGTCGTGATAAGTACAAAAATATGATAATACCAAAAGCTACTTTTTATTTATATCTTCCTAGGTGCTGAACTCTTAATCACATTACCTCTGTCAATCTTTCTAGCACCCTTAATCCTCACGTTACAGATAAGCAAATTATGGCTCCAATAGGTTAAGTCAGTTGCCAATATTACTAAGCTAATTATTGGCAAAGTTGGAATAGAAACACAGACTGCCAGGGTCTGGAAATCTGAGCTATTAATCACTCGGACTACAGACATTTATATTGGGGGACTTCTTGGTCAATGATGATGTTAATAGAGAATGAAAGGGGCACTACGTAAAGAAAAGGTGTCTTTTGGGGCGCCTGGGTGGTGCAGTCGGTTAAGCGTCCGACTTCAGCCAGGTCACGATCTCGCGGTCCGCGAGTTCGAGCCCCGCGTCGGGCTCTGGGCTGATGGCTCAGAGCCTGGAGCCTGTTTCCGATTCTGTGTCTCCCTCTCTCTCTGCCCCTCCCCCGTTCATGCTCTGTCTCTCTCTGTCCCAAAAATAAATTAAAAAAACGTTGAAAAAAAATTAAAAAAAAAAAAGAAAAGGTGTCTTTAGAAGGGAAGGGGAATAGTGCTTTCATTCAGGACATATTGTGTGTGAAGTGACTTTGAGATTTCCAAATGGACTCGTGTAAGCACCTGGGCATATTGACTTGGGAGTGCAAGAGAGAGGTCAAGGGTAGGAAGGTACAGATTTCAGAGCAAACTCTAGGGGATAGTTGAATGAATGTTACACATGAAAATCATATATGGAGAGAAGGATGTTATTAAAGCCTCGGGGAACATTAGCACTGAAGGAGTATTTGAAAGAAGGGAAGTAATTATCATAAGGTAGGAAAGAATATATTTGCAGAAACCTGGCAAGAAGAGGAACATGTGAGCATCATGAGGGCCGGGCTTGCTATTTTTTTTTCTTTCCTGCTGTATTCACTAAGTACCTGAAAAAACGTCCCAAATGCATGAACTTACGCCTGGGACATAGCAAAGGCCAATCATAGTTGTATAACATAGTGATCAGGAGGTAATGTTGCAGGGAAGAAATTTTGCACTTGCAATGATCAGGGACCACGTGCAGATGGTGTCATTCAAATATCCTTAACACATCCATTTCCAAACACAAACTAAGCATAGTCTACATGCTTCAATTTTTTCTCAAAGTATTTTGAAAAAGGAAGAGTTAATTATACAGTTTTCTATGACTAAAAAAATACTAAATATTTCAGGCTTAAATCTTTTCAAACTGACTTTTTAAAAAAGAAGATAATTAGACAACTTCCCGTGACTAAAAATACTAAATATTTCAGAAATTTCTTACTAAAAATTTATTTCCTAATGAGATCGACGGTAAAGTTAACTAATTTCTGAAGAAATAAAAGGCCTGAGGGTTGTATTAGTTTTTAGCCTTATATTTGCCTCCTTTTACACACACCTACATGTTAGTGCGTTTTCATTAATTTTTCAGTTGGCCTATGATTTATGAAGCAGTTAATATGAATTTAGGAATTATCTGCTTCCAAAAATGCATCATAATTTGTGTCTAAGTAACAACTGTTTCAAAAAAGAAAACCACAGTCATCACTCGGTTGTGTTGGCTGACAAACCTGGAGTAATTAATCTTTGTTTTCAGTGAATATTTTATTAAATTAATTTTCAAAAATATGTGCAAATTACAGTTTAAAAAAAGCTTTTCTGTGTGACAGTGAAATGTAATGAAATGTACTCAGGCCCAGACATAAGCACCTGCCAAGATTTGAAAAATGAACTGCTTTTTTTCTTTCTTTTTTTTTTTAAACCGGGAGAAATCCAGGGGCCTAGAAGTTTGCCAAAGGAATACATGTAGGCACGTGCGTTATTACATACTTGAGCAGATATTATGCACCTGACTTTGTTTGTGGCACTGTGATATGGAATATGTCAGGCTTTGAAGACAGACGGTCTTGAGCTTGGATCTTGTCCTTGCCCCTTCCTAAAGTGTGACTTTGAGCGAGCTATTTCACTTCTCTTAGCTCTTGTTTGCTTAATCATAATTTGGGGCTAGACAACCATTGCAAGGTTATTGTAAGCTCTATAAAGGCATCAACTATATCTTTCTGGTCCAACATTATAGATCTGACTCCTAGCATAGTAGGAGTTTAAAAGTAGTTGTTTTAGAGGCGCCTGGGTGGCTCAGTCCGTTAAGCATTGGACTTTGGCTCAGTCACGATCTCACGGTTGGTGAGTTCAAGCCCTGCATCGGGCTCACTGCTGACAGCTCGGAGCCTGGAGCCTGCTTCAGATTCTAAGTATCCCTCTCTCTGCTCCTCCCCCACTCACGCTCTGTCTCTCTCTGTCTCTCTCTCAAAAATAAATAAAAATTTGAAAAAATTAAAACACTTGTTTTATTAGTTTGGTGGATGTGAAGGATAACACATACGCTGTCTGCATACAGAGGGCACCCAACAAATGCTACTTCCCTTTCCTTCTACCAGTTAATTAATTGCATCAGTCTGTCTCTCCCCAAATAGTTATGTTATCAGAACAAATGTGCATTATAAGCTTGAATTGTCAGAATAATTACCTAAACCCAAACAGCCCTTTCTCTTTGGAGAAACCACGCCTCCTATGTTAAAAATATTATCATTTGTCATAATTTAACGCATTAACATAAAGCTACCCAAATATTAACCTCAACTCCCCCATGGTAGCAGCAATTGCTCTCTTCATTTTTATTCTTTCACATGACATCCATAAATTCAGAGTTTAATGATAATAGAGTTGAGTTCTACCAGTGTTTCGGTTAAACAGATGACAAGGCATGTGAGACACGCTGCCCTTGGTTGACATGCATAACATGGGCCTCCTCTACTGTAAATTTACTTATGGCTCTGATGTCAACAGCAAGTGGTGTAATGAAATACACACTGATTGTTATTGAAATTAGGACAACCAACAAGAAAGATTCCAAAGCAAGTTTATTATTTATCTTACATTAAAACTATTATAACATTGAAGCAGTGACATGATTCAATTTAGCTTTGCTTAGAACTATTGATCTTGATTTTTGTGCAGAGAAGTCCTTTTGGGCTAAAGCTCTACACAGAAAATCAATTTGCTTAAAATGCTTCCTTTTATACATAATAGCTTACTCATCGAAGACTGAAATTCCACATGTGAATAACACCGCAGTCTCCTTCTTGCCAATCACTGGAAGCACTATGTAAATTATAATTGGAATATTATGGCAAAAACCTGGAGGCCACAATCTTTCCACACGATAATTGAATGTCAATAATGATCCAGGAAAACATTTAAAGCTGCACCTCAGCATGAGCATAAATGTCCTCAAATTTAACTTTTAAGAAGTGTTTCTTTTCAATATGCACTGAACGTTTGTCTAAGGATCGACAAATACGAGCAAGCAGCTACCCACTAAAGGCATTTCCTTTCCATGTTCAAACTAAAGACCTAAGACCGGAAGTATTGGACTCCCTTCTAGCTGCAGAGGTGTAGCAAGCAACCAGACTTCGTAAAGGCGGCCAGTTCTATAACCTCTGTGAATCTAAATGTTCTTATTTATAAAATTGTATAGCCCCTCCCAAATGTAAAATGCTTCAGTTACATGAAGAGTTATATAAACATTTCATACTTTGTTTTTTATTTTTTATTTTTTAATTTTTATAGAAAGAGAGAGAGAGCACCTGGGCAGGGAGAGGGGCAGAGGGAGAGGAGCAGAGAGAGAGACAGACAGACAGACAGACAGAGAGAGAGAGAGGGAGAGAGAGAATCTTAAGCCTGCTCCACTCCCAGTGAGGAGACTGATATGGGACTTGATTTGATGACCCCGGGATCATGACCTGAGCTGAAATCAAGAGTCAGATGCTCAACTGACTGAGCCACCCAGGCATCCCAACATTTCATACTTTGAAATTGTGTTATTTAAATGCTTTTGGAAATAAATGAAACAGGAGTATAGTATAGTATAGTATAGTATAGTATAGTATAGTATAGTATAGTATAGTATAGTAAAGTATAACAGGAGATGTTATACTACAACTTGCAAGATAAGGCAATAAAACAAGAATTGGGGCCTTCATATACATGCACTTCAGACTTTTTCACAATTTACCCAGTTTCATGTGAAATCAAGACAGTTTTATTTTATAAATCTTACCAATCACCTTAGAAATAAAGATCTTATACAGTATTGCTCATGTGGCCTAGTAAATACTGTATTAATTAAATACATTTAGTAACAGAGATCTAGAGACAACTTCTGGAATCTAAAACTTGAGATTTTTCTGTTGTTCCCTAAACTTATTGTGGTAATCATTTTACAGCATATGTAGGTCAAGTCATTATGCTGGACACATTAAATTTATGTAGTGCTGTATTTCTATTATATCTCAATAAAACCGAAATAAAAAAGAAATTTCTGTAGCAATCTGTATCTGTTTCATATGCACTCTAGAATATTAACTACTTTCATAATTTCTCTTATTAAGGTTTATATATGAATTTGATGTAATTTGATGATTACAAGTGAGATGTTGACTGTGGCTATTTACTTCCCATTGTGACAAAAATGTTTCCATGTTTTTTTCTTTTTTTTTTTTTCAGTTCATCTGGTGTAGACCTAACTTTCTCTAATACATCACACAAATTATATTCTGACTCAAAGGGAGATAATATAGTTCCATGCAAACATATAAAATATACTTGTTAATACTATGCATGAGTATTGCATTCTGCCTATGATTTGCTTCCATTCAATTTCCTTAGAGCTAATTTCAGAATCATTTCCCCATAAAGATTTAATTGGGAGTGTCTCTTCACTACAGATCTAATTATTTCCTACTATACCATGAACACGACACACTTCCGGCCTCATATACCCTAAAGGATTTCAATTAATTCTAGCTATTGTGAAACATTAGGAAAGTAATTCCTATCCATTGTGCAATATGCCTAATTTGTATATATCTAAGGAAATGTGATCTAACATAATCATATTTTACTGGAGGCCAAATAAAGGACATAAATGTGTTATTGAAAGGCAAATCGTATATGATTGAAATTTGTTTTTCCTTCAGAGCACAGTTTCTTCAAAAATTGTCAGAAATGAGGATTATTCCATTTTCTCATGCATGGGGGGGGGAGCAACTAATCTTTTAACTCTAGCAAATAATAGATGCATTTTAATAGGGTTTATAAAAATCTGAAAATAGCTTAACATAAAAAGGAAATGAGACATTTTATCAGTAACTACACGTAATAATTTATTAATGAGAAATTACATTTCTCTAAGCATTTATAATTTTCTAACTAAATCGGTAATTCAGTAAACAAATTAACAAAGTCTAATAGTTTAGTCTTGTTTAATCCATACTCATTGAAATCTGCTGTATTTTCAAAATAAAATTGAATCTGTGTATGGTATGTATATTCTCTTTTTTTTTAATTTTTATTTTTGAGAGAGAGAGAGACAGAGAGAGAGAGAGAGAGAGCACAGCAGGGAAGGGGCAGAGAGAGGGAGACACAGAATCTGAAGCAGGCTCCAGGCTCTGAGCTGTCAGCACAGAGCCTGAGGTGGGGCTCGAACTCACAAATCGCGAGATCATGACCCGCACAGAAGTTGGACACTCAACCGACTGAGCCACCCTGGTGCCCCTGTGAGTATGTATATCCTTGACTGAGAATATGTAAGACTGACATACTTTACCTGCTATGGGAATTTGGGTAAAGTTCTAATAGCCTCTTGTAAAATGCAAACTGAAGTAATACCTTCTTTGTTTTCCTTATCAAGTTCCTTGTAATTATTAAATAAGATAATGCTTGTAAAGTTGTTACCTAGCACTTAATAACAGTGAGGTCAATTACTCACCTGTCCTAGAAGTCTTCCAGATTTGGAGGGAGATCTGTACAAAGTGAACACAACGGCATTAGCCCTGGACTGGTTCAAGTTTCATGGGCTTGAAAGATCTGAAGTGATCCCAAGCCATTTTTCATACCATAAGACCCCACTCTCTCGTTTGCCCTCCTCTCCTATGGTGATCGGTGTTTGAATCAGCCTCTCTGGGCACACCTGGCTGACAAGCTCAGCAGTGAATTCCTATGCAACCATCATCCAGCTGTGCTTCATCTCCCTGTGTTTATTATTATTACCTGGTCCCATAGGATTTCATGTCCATGCTTAACATTCCTCTCCAGCAGGAAATTCTTCCCTATAGTTAACCAAATTCTCCTGATACAATTAAAGATCATTTGCTCTATTGTTTAAAATTGATAGAGATAAGCTGGTCAGCATTCTTGGCATAAAGAATCTTTACATATTTCAACACCAATATTAAGAGTGTGAGAACAAACTTATGCAGAGTCTTATGTGACTTTGGCATTGCTAAAAACACAAATGAGAGTCAAGACTTATACTTAATATTTCTGAAAACAAAACCAAAAAAAGGTCCCAACCAGTATCTCAAAGCTCTTTTTGTTAGGAAGTTGTGTTTTTGTTTGTTTTTTTCTTTAATGTTTATTTCTTTTTGAGAGAGAGACAGAGACAGAGACAGAGACAGGGACAGAGACAGAGACAGAGTGGGGGAGGGACAGAGAGAGAGGGAGACACATAATCCCAGGCAAGCTCCAGACCCTGAGCTGTCAGTACAGGGCCCCACTCAGGGTTTGAACCCACGAACCATGAGATTTTGACCTGAGTTGAAGTCAGACACTTAAACAACTGAGACACGCAGGTGCCCCTAGTTAGGAAGTTTTAACTTACACAAAATTTAAATACATTGGTCTATTTTCTCTTGTTTTTTTTCTCATAAGGAGAACATCTACTCATTGCTCTGCCTGCAGTTTTTATCTTTCTGTAAGTTATGCCTCTTCTCTCAATTTTTTTAAATCTTAGTCATATAAAAGAGCTACTTCCCTTTTTAAAAATTTGTCTATCTTCGTAGTAGCTCCAAAAATACATTTGCAAGTCTGGATGTAGTTTTCCTATTTAATAAAAACACTTCAAGAATGCAACATCCCTGTTCTTTCTCATCATGTGTAACTAGTTGTTATTATATATTGACAATTACATGTAGACATATTCCTGCTTAATATTATGTCATATGCATTTCATTTTGAGTAGATGTTAATAGCAACTCTTATTTCTACGTTTCTTAACCATGTTTCCTTATATCAATTCAGATTTATTTTACAACATATTATTAGCTTTATTAATTTCATTCTCATAGCTTAAGAATAGTTCTTGATATGTTGTGATATATCTTCTCTGAGATGTACTCTTTATTTTAGTGTTGACAAAAGAGAGCATCTGTGTTTCTTAATAGACAAATGAAGTCCCCTTGTAGCTGCAACCCCTTGCTGGTTTTTCAGAAATAGAGGCATCAGGACTCAGGTTCATCCTCCTGACATCCTACCCACGACTATCATGCCCCCCATTGTCCTGGAATTCCTATAGTCATGTTTATTTTCCTGAGACGTATCTATATTGTTTCTTTTCATGAGTAAACAGAAGACAAAGTTGATCAATATCTGTCCCTTGAATTTGTCCTTTCAATTGAGTATTGCACTATTCCTCTGAGTCACCTGGAATTGAAATTGACATAGCCAGTAGGCCAGGTGATAATCCAGCTAAATCAACATCAACATAGAAAAGCAGAAATGCTCACATGTCCTTTTAACTATTCTCTTATGCTAATCTTCCTGAACTCAGAAAGCATCACTATTCTTTCATCAACCTTCCAAGGAAAGCCCTCAGAATTATTTTCTCTTCTTCCACTTTACCTCTCAATTCACTCACATGCCAAATGCTGTTTTGTTGTTATTTATTCTAAATGCCTACATTGTTTTTCTCCTTTCTTGCAATCTCTGCATTCCTAGTCTTAACATAAAGCTTTGATCTTTCATCTAAGTCAGCATACAATGAATATTGAAATGTTAATCAATTTATAGCACTCCTCTGAAAGTATTAACTTTCCAACTGTTTACTTTTGTACATTTAAATATACTCCTACTCTTTTGAACATGGTTTGAACTTGAAATTAGGTCGTTTGTCTGCTGAGTCTTAGGAATAATGTCATCAGTGTAACTATTACCTTTCCTACCGTTTTTCCCACTAATGTTTAATTTTTTATAGGTTATAAAATTCCTACCTTGAAACAATATACAGCTTTACCATTCTTTTTTATTCTAATGTCCATATTTATTTTAATCTCAGAATATAATAATTGTATATTGTATTCTATATCCTGTGCTCACCACACACATTGGTTGACTGAGATTAATACACTGATAAATTCTTTATGACATTTTTTTGGAGGAAATGCTATTTTCTGAGTTCTTGAGTACTTAATACTGGTTTTTCTATAGCTTATACACTTGAAAGCATCTTGTCAGGCCAAAAATCCATGGCTCATACTTTCTGTCCTACATTGTCCTGGGTATTTCACTCTGTTTTTCTACTGCACCATGTGTTCTTTTGTAGAAATCTCAGGCCAACCTGATTTTTTATCCTTCAAAGTTACTTGACAAATATTTTCCAACTGTATATCTGAAAAGGAGTTAATATCCCTAATATTATAAAGAACTCCTATAACTCAATAAGAAAAAACAAACAAACCTGATTGAGAATGGGCAGAGAACTTAAATCTGTATTTCTTCAAAGAAGATATACAAATGGCCGATAAGTACATGAAAAAATTACTGTCACCAATCATCAGGGAAATAAATGTCAAAACCACAATTAAATGCAACTTCATACCATCAGAATGGCTGTTATAAAATACTACTGCTACAACTATTAAGTGTCATTAAGGTTGCGAAGAAATTGGAACACTTTTACATTGCCGATGAGAATGTAAAATGGTGCAGCTGCTATGGAAAACAATATGGTTGTTCCTCAAAAAATTTGAAAACTAATTATCACATGATCCAGCAATTCAGCTCTGGGTATGTACCCTAAAGAATTGAAAGCCAAGACTCAAGCAGACATATATATACCTATGTTCCTAGCAGCATTGTTCACAATAGCCAAAAGGTAGAAGCAACAAAAGTATTCATTGACAGATGAATAGATAAATAAAATATGCATAAAATAAAATAAAATAAAATATGCACAGAGTGAAATATTTGGTCTTAAAAAGGAACGAAGTTCTGACATATGCTACAACAAGGATGAACCTTGACGACATTGAGATAAATGAGATATGCCAACCACAAAAGGACAAAAACAATATGATTCCATTTATATGAGTTACCTAGAATAGTCAAAAATATAGAGAAAAGTCAATGATGGTTGCCAGGGGTAGGGCAAAAGGGGTAAAGGGGGATTTATTGTTTGATGAGTACAATGTTTCAGTCTGCAACATAGAAAAAGTTCTGGGGATGAATGGTGGGGATGACTGCATAACAATGTGAATGTATTTAATGATACTGAACTGTCCATTTAAAAATGGTTGCAAGGATAAATTTTATGTTATATATACTTTACTACAATAAAAAATATACCTAATTTAAAAAACCGGTATATGGGGTGCCTGGGTGGCGCAGTCGGTTAAGCGTCCGACTTCAGCTAGGTCATGATCTCGCGGTCCGTGAGTTCGAGCCCCGCGTCGGGCTCTGGGCTGATGGCTCGGAGCCTGGAGCCTATTTCCCATTCGGTGTCTCCCTCTCTCTCTGCCCCTCCTCCGTTCATGCTCTGTCTCTCTCTGTCCCCCCAAAAATAAATAAACGTTGAAAAAAAAATTAAAAAAAAAACCCGGTATGAATTTTAAATGGGCACTCATTTTTTAATTAAATAGTGTACTTCTAGTAATTGACAATAAAAATATTAAATTCTTAAAATAAAAAGTGACCGAATACACCAACTGACAATGGAAAAGCAAATAAACTAATTTGGTATATTCATACAATGGAATACCACTCAGCAATGATACAACATGGATAAACCTCCAGAACATTATGTTGAAGGAAAGAAAAAAACCTGTCACAAAGTAGTATATGCTGTGTAGTTACATTATATGAATGAATAAGATGGATGGAAATAAGATGATGATGGAAATAAGAAAATTGATTATGGTAGATGATAATGACTAGGAAGAGGCATCGGGAAACTTTAGGTGGTAATATTTTGCATCTGTCTTCAGTTAGTGACTACATGGCAATTCACTTGTCAAAAATCAAGTAGTACACATAAAATCTCTGGGTTTTTCAGTATGTGAGTTTTACTTCAATTCTGATTATGTTGGGCACAAGACAAGTTATGATTTTTTTTGCCATGTTTGCCCTATAAACTTATTTTATTATTATTATTTTTTAATCTTAGAAAGCCAGTTTCTGTTTCCCGTTTTAAGGTATTTCCCTATTAAGATCTAATTTCACTCAATTCCCCACAAGGTGGTATGTTCCTTTCTTATGTAGGTACAATTCTTCTATTTTAGAAAAGATTTTATGAAATGCATGTATAGATATGTAATCTCTTTCTTTTTTTATAGGGTTTATTCAGAGATTTTAAATATTTCCACACTGTTCTTTTTTTCTCTCTCCTCTTATTTTTTTTTTCTCCAGTTCTTTTTAACTCTTTTAAACACACAACCTCCTGCAGCCTGGCATATATCACCATATATTCCACTGAGACAGATTTAAATATTATTATGATATCTTTAACACCACCAAATTTAATGGAACAATATTTGATTTTTGTCTAATTTGATAAGCATTTTCGTCTCCTTTTGGAATTAGTATCTTTCCCTTGACTTCCAGACTAACAGTTTTTTTTAAGCTTTTTTTCTGACCTATTTGGTTTGTCCAGCTCTTTACTGTTTCAGACTGATCTTTCTCCAACCAGTGACAAAATATAGAGCAAACCTAAGACTTTTCTGTAGTCCTATTCTTTCCTCATTTTATGTAATCTTCCTAGATGATCTCATCTACATCTATCTTTATTTATCACTAATATTCAGATGACTCCAAAATTTATACCACCAACGTAGCCCATTACTTTCAATTGTGGACCTATACCTCCTACTGAATTCTTCCAAGCTCCGTTTGGATAAATCAAAGCCATCTTAAAATTCATATTTCCAAAACAAACCCAGAGATGGACTTTTCCCCCCACTGTTTAATAATTAATGGTTTTATCTTCCACCAAATTAAATAAGCCAAACCCCTAAGAATCACTCTTGATTTTGCATAACCCACCCACCATATCAAAGCTACCACCAAGACTTGTTGATTTTATCTACATGTTTCTCGAGTCTATTTATTTCTCTCTATAACCATAGCAACTACATAACCATAGCAACTACTCTAGTACAAACCCATCATCTCTAGCCTGAGCTGCGGTAGCTTCCTAACTGCACCACTCTACACATATCTGTCCTTGTTTCTTTCAAATCTATTTTCCATAGCAGCCATCATAATCTTTTTTTCCCTAAATACAAGTCTGATCATGTCACCTCTCTACTTGAAAACCTTCAATGAATTTCCACTGATCTTGAAGTGAAGTCTGAAATCCTACAAGGCACTGCATACCTGGTTCCCAGTCTACTTATCTAATTTCATCTCAGAATTGGAACCCTTTATTCTCCACATTCAAACAGCACGGTTTTTAGTTCCTTACATGGTCCAGTCTACATTCTGCCACAGAGATTTTGAAAATGTTCTTTTTTTTTCTTTCTCTTCATTGAATTCACCTTATATTCATTTTCATTTTTCATCATGAATCATTGCTTTATGAGAGAAGAGCTTTCAACCCTCTTAATCTAGTCATAATGTACTATTGTATTATTTCAGTGCACCATGAAACTCTGCTACTAAAATTAGAATTGTAATTTTATGATTTTTTAGTGTGATCATTATATTAATGTAGACTCCAATCACCAGAGTTAATGGCATTCTTGAGGAGGGACTATACTTGTTTTGCTCACTATTTGGTCAGCAGTGCCTAATATGGTGCTTGACACTTGGTAAGCACTCAATAAATATCTGTTGAATTCTTAAATAAATAATAGGAGATAATCCAGAATATCATAAATTGGGACCATATTATGAAAAACGTTCAAACAAGGCTAAGGAGTTGATACAAAATTTGGTAGACAATAGGAGCTCATTGGAAGCTTTTGGTCAAGGAGATGGCATGAAGTAAACTATTCATCAGAAGGAGTAATGTGTTGATGTTTGCACAGTTGGTAAAGAATTGAGGTCAGTTAGAAGTTAGTATTTATAGTTGAGTTAAAAAATAACAGAGGTACATAGAAAAAAAATAAGTGCGATGAGACTGGATAGAAATTTCCTTCCACTGTGGCATCATGTGTGTTGTAGAAGACAACAGAAGGAAGAATACATGTACTTTAAGGCAGATCAAAGACTACCCTTGTGAAAAAAAAATTTTAGGTGTATGAGAATTGTGGGATAATATGAAATAATCTAATATTCACTTAAGTCTCAGGACAAGAGGAGAGGAATGTAATGTAGAGGAAAATATTTATGAGTAAATGGCTGAAATTTTTCAAAATTACTAAAAGATATAAAACCATATTTCCTAGAAATTCAGGGAAATTGAGATGCAAAGAAGAGTAACTGTAGGCATAAGGTAGTCACTGAAAACAAAGTCAAAGAGAAAGTCTTAAAAGCATCCAAAGAAAAACACACATTCCTTTCAAGGGAACAACAAAAATGGCAATTGAGTTCTGGTTAGAAATGAAGACATCCAGATGGCCAAAAGACACATGAAAAGATGCTCAGTGTCACTCCTCATCAGGGAAATACAAATCAAAACCACACTGAGATACCATCTCAAGCCGGTCAGAGTGGCTAAAATGAACAAATCAGGAGACTATAGATGCTGGTGAGGATATGGAGAAACGGGAACCCTCTTGCATGTTGGTGGGAACGCAAACTGGTGCAGCCACTCTGGAAAACAGTGTGGAGGTTCCTCAAAAAATTAAAATTGATCTACCCTATAGCACTGCTAGGAATTTACCCAAGGGATACAGGAGTGCTGATGCATAGGAGCACTTGTACCCCAATGTTTATAGCAGCACTTGCAACTAGCCAAATTATGGAAAGAGCCTAAATGTCCATCAACTGATGAATGGATAAAGAAGTTGTGGTTTATATATACAATGGAATATTACTTGGCAATGAGAAAGAATGAAATATGGCCTTTTGTAGCAACGTGGATGGAACTGGAGGGTATTATGCTAAGTGAAATAAGTCAGGCAGAGAAAGAGTTACCATATGTTTTCACTCATATGTGGATCCTGAGAAACTTAACAGAAGACCATGGAGGAGGGGGAGGGGGAAAAAAGTTACAGAGAGGGAAGGAGGCAAACCATAAGAGACTTAAATACTGAGAACAAACTGAGGGTTGATGGGAGGTGGGGGAGATGGGAAAGTGGGTGATGGGCATTGAGGAGGGCACCTGTTGGAATGAGCACTGGGTGTTGTATCGAAACCAATCTGTCACTACATTATATTTAATATATAAAAAAAGAAATGATGCAAGCCATGGGGCACCTAGGTGGCTCGGTAGGTTGAACTTCCGACTCTGGATTGAGACCTGTGTCAGGTTCTGCTCTGACAGCGCAGAGCCTGCTTGGGATTCTCTCTCTCCCTCCCTCTTTCTCTCTGCCCCTCCCCTGCTCATGTTCTCTCACAAAATAAATAAATAGATGAACTTAAAAAAAAAGGCAATGATGCAAGCTTGAAGACAGTGGATAAGGGTAAAGTATTGAAGATGAGAAAAAAAGGAACTAACAACATATCAAGTAGAAATGAAGATCCACAAAAATGTTCTTTAAATATGAAAATATGATTTATTTTTAAGTAATCTTAAGATTTTATTTTTAAGTAACCTCTGTACCCAACTTGGGGCCTGAACTCACAACCCTGAGATCAAGAGTTGCATGTTCTGCTGACTGAGCTGACCAGGAGCTCCTGAATAGCACAATTTTTAGACAAATATAAACTTAGGGATTTTTTCACCAGGAAAAATTTTGTTAAGGAAATATTAAAGACAATTTACACTGGATGGGAGTGTAACCTGTACTCTAACCCAACTTGGTAAAAAGGATAAAAACTACAGAAATATAAAATATGCAGAGACTTTGCTTAACTTTAGAGAACAAACTGATGGCTACCAGAAGGGAGTTAGGTGGGGGGCAGGGCTAATTTGGTGATGGGGATTAAGGAGTGCACTTGTTGTGATGAAAACTGGGTGATGTATGGAAATCTTGAATTACTATATTGTACACCTGAAATTAATATTATACTGTATGTTAACTTACTGAAACTTAAATAAAAACTAAACTAAACTATACATACCACCAAAAAAGTCTGTGGAGAGAGACAAATATTAATTAAATAAAATATTGTTTTCTTAATTTCTTTAAAAGTCAACTGACTTTAATGTACATATACTAAAATGTATTGTATAATTTAGAACACGAGCATATAATAGGAGAGAAATAAAAATTAAAACACAATAAGTTATACCACCACCATGTTGAAGTTAAATAACAGACAATATTATGTTAGCATAGACATAGAACATTGTTTTCTAATTTCATTTATTTTGAGAGAGAGAAAGAATGCAAGTGGGGGAGGGGTAGAGAGATAGAGAGGGAGAGACAGAGAATCCCAAGCAGGCTCTGCACCATCACTATGGAGCCCAGTGTGGGGCTCGAACCCACGAACTGTGAGATCATGACCTGAGCCAAAATTGGCATGCTTACCCAACTGAGCCACCTAGGCACCCCCAGATGTAGAACATTTTAAACTCCTCTGTTTTTAGCAGGACTGTAAATGGCATAACCGCTTTGGGGGGGAAAAAAAACCTTAAACGTTTCTAATAACAATAAATGCATACCCTATAATTAATCAATTCCAAAAAAAAATATTTTTACAAGTTTGTTTATGGCATCTTTGCTCATGAAGTCAAAACCTAGAAGCAGGACAAATATCCATCACTGAGGGAATGATAACTGTGGTGTGGCGTAGTCAGAAGAAACACTAAAGGGAAATGAGCTACTGATACACACAATATGATGAAATTCAAAAATATGTTGAACAAAAGAAGGTGACATAAAGGAATGCATACTGTACACTTACATGAAGTTAATACCAGGCAAAAGTAGTCTATAATAATAGAAATTAGAATAAATTAGAAATTAGAATAACTTCTTTGAAGTGATAAAAATAATCTGTGTCTTGACTGGAGGAGAGGGTATGTGTGTGTGTGACAAAATTAATCTAACTGTTCATTTAAGATTTTTGCATTTTAAAATATGTAAATATGTAAAATGTGCTTCAATTTTTCAAAAGCAAAAAGTACACTTAAGTTTCTTAAAGGAAGAACTCTGTCCATAAAAGTAGATGAAGTAATAATGAAGTAACAAACAAGAAGATATGATTCAAAAATGAATGTGAGAAAGAACCAATTAAATTCCAGGTAGTAAGACATCCGATCAATAAATAACATTTAAAATAACATATAATCAACATAATAGTAAGACATATGATCATTATAGTAACATCATAACAATATAGTAAGACATATAATAACATTATAGTAAGACATGTAATCAACAAATAACATATACAATAGAATAAAATCTACTTTAATATAGCTAAGGAGAAAATTAATAAAATGGAAGGTACTATAAACAGAATGTAGCATAAAGATGGAAAAATATGAAAAAAAGTGAAAATAAATGGAAGACAGATTGACAGACTCTACAGTGAGTCTCATAGACTCACAGTTAAGATCACAGATCTGAAACCAAGTTCTAATTCTTTTTGTGTGGGTCATTTTAGACATCTCTAGCCCAGTTTCTTTATGTATAAAATTGTGATAATAATAGTTCTTACTTCAGAGGGTAATTGTGAGATTGAATTATAGCTGACCCCCGAACAACATGGGAGTTCGAGGCATCCATACCCTGCACAGTTGAAAATCCATATATAACTTTTGACCTTCCCAAGAAATGAACTTTTAATAGCTGACTGATGACCAGAAACCTTACCAATAGCACAGTCAGTTAACACATATATGTTATGTTATATGGATTATATACTGTATTCTTACAATAAAGTAAGCTAGAGAAGAGAAAATGCTATTAAGAAAATCTTAAGGAAAATACATTTAATTAGTACAATATTGTGCTGTATTTATTGAAAAAACAAATCTGTATTTTTTTTTTTTTTTTGCACAGGTGGACCCATGCAATTCAAACCCCTGCTGCTGTTGAAGGGTCAACTGTAGTTGAAACATTCTTAGAGAAATTTTAGAAAAACTTTTTGGCAAATATTAAGTATGCAATAAACAGTAGATATTATTTTTGTGGCAATTTTAGAAGTAGAAAATAAATAAATGTCAGGCCAGTAATATTTGAAATATAAAGGCTAAGATATTTTTCAGAACTATAGGAAAAGTGTATTCAACTTAAAGGGCATTGCAAAGTTTGATCAGCAAATAAAAGTAGATTCATCCAAAGCTATCAAGGAATGGTATGTATTTTCTACAAATAAATAGTAGTTGTGCTAATAGCAAACTTCTGAGAGTTGATAAAATACATTACTTCATTGTATTTAAGCAGTAAGAAAAAATGGGTAAATCTAGATGGAAAAAATTGGGGTGTGTGAGCTAAGATTTTAGTAAAACATTCTGTTAAGTAAATCATAGGAAAAGGTAATTTTCAATTGATTCGGAAATAATTTGCCTATCATGCTAGATTACACTAACAAGGAAGATAAGAGAATAATAACTTCTACTTTCAAGTCTATTAAATTCTATATAGATAAATATGTATGTTAGAATAAGAGTGATTATTTTTTTTCTAAACAAATAAAGGAAAATGAGAATAAAATAACTGTTAGCTTTGGAATTAAAGGAAAGAAAGAACAAAGGCCAAAGAAGCAAATTAAAAAGCATTAACTAAGATGATAGAATTAAGTAATCACAGTGAATTTTTATAGACTAAATTTATACATGAAAAGTCAAAGAGGTTGTTTTGGTGTATGTGTGTGTTTAATCAAGTTATATCCCTCATTAAAACACAACAGAGGGGCACCTGGGTGGCTCAGTCGGTTAAGCGTCCGACTTCGGCTCAGGTCATGATCTCGCGGTCCGTGAGTTCGAGCCCCGCGTTGGGCTCTGTGCTAACAGCTCAGAGCCTGGAGCCTGTTTCAGATTCTGTGTCTCCCTCTCTCTTTGACCCTCCCCCGTTCATGCTCTGTCTCTCTCTGTCTCAAAAATAAATAAGCGTTAAAAAAAAAATTAAAAAAAAATACTGGAAAAAACAAAACAGAAAATAAAGAGATGTAAAAATTCTTGATGAAAATACTAATCAAAAAGCCAGTCTAAACTATAGTGTTAATATTAGACAAAACACAATTTAAGGGTAAAATCACTGACAGAAATAAAGTGGTATGCTAAATATTGAAAACTGCAATAATCCATCAACAAGGAATAACAATTATGAACTTGAATAGTCATAAAAAGATAGGTATTTAAAGAAGAAATGTAAAAACTTAGTGATTAAAAAATAAATATTAACCAATTCATCACTAGACTTGGACCTGGAGATTTTAACAAACCTTTATCAAAAACTAATGCAGCAAGCAAATATTTTAGGTACTAATAAAATATTTACAAAATTTGACCACTTAGTAAGTCACAAAAGAAGTCTCAAAAAATTCCAAGGATCAATATGACAAACACCACACTTCTGACCACAATAAAATTACATTTGAAATCAATAATTAAAAAATAGTCTAAAGAAACCATATGTCTGGAAGTTATCAAATATTTAGACGTGGACAACACAATGCAGTATGTATTAAAACTTGTAGGATGAAGCTAGGATAATCTAAAAGCTGGAGATCTAGTTTGTTTTTTTCCAACCAAAAAAAAAAAAAAGCAGAAAAACAACTGAGTAAGGTATTCAACTCCAAATCTAGAAAAATTATAATAAAGTAGTACTGGAAAGGCAAAAGAATAAAACAATAAAGGTACTATAAAAAAATAAATAGAGAAGAAGGGAGATGATCAGTAACACCAAAAGCTGATTCTTGGAAGGGCCATAAGAGAGAGGAATTTCTAGCAAAACTGATTTTATAAAATAGAAGTCACAAACAACATTATTGGGAATATAGGAGAAAACATAACAGCAAATATATAATTTCATAAAAGAAAATTGCATTTAAACCTAAGTTAAAAAATGAAAACAAAGACAAACTGGACAATTTTATACAATATATGAATTTAAAAATTCACAGAGAATAAATAGAAAACCAGTATAAACCAGTAAAGATATTATACTAGTGATATAACATCACTAATCCAATTCTCAACAACAGTAAAACATAAATTGCCTTGAAAAGAAGGTTTGCCAAATTTCAAGGAATAGATTTTCTCAGCTTATGGAAGTGTTTCAAAAGAAAGAAAAATAGGAAAATCAACCGATCCATTTGATGAAGTAAAATAAACCTGAAATTCAACTGGGGAATAATACTAAAATTATAAAAGAATCATACTTATGTATATAGCTTTAAAATCATAAATAAGATTTAGGGTATAAAATCATAAATTGAAAAACAATAGCAATAATACTGAATCCTGACCAAATGGGGTTAATCCCAGAAATAAAAGAATATTTAAACGTGGTAAATGTATTCATGCAATTTACTTTGTTTTTTTAAAGTTCATTTATTTATTTTGAGAGAGACAAAGACAGCATGAGCAGGGGAGGGGTAGAGAGAGAGAGAGACAGAGACAGAGACAGAGAGAGAGAGAATCCCAAGCAGCCTCCCCACTGTCAGCACAGAGCTCGATGCCGGGCTTGAACTCATGAACCATGAGATCATGACCTGAGCCTAAATCAAGAATTGGAAGCTTAACTGACTGAGCCACCCAGGTGCCCCAATAAACATTAAAAAAAAAAAAAAAAAAGAAAGTAACATAATTCACATTGTATATGGTGGCATAGTTAGGAGATTGCCTCAGAAATCTGCCTCAAGTAGCCACAGTTTACGCTTACTCTGTTTTAACCATTCTAAGCTAAAAAGTAAGCTTCAAAAGGATCAGTTTCCTAAAGTGAAGGACAGGCAATGTGTGATTTCAAGAACTTCTAAAGCCGGATAGTAATAGAGACAATGGGGTGTTGGCAGAAAGATAGATAAATAGGTCAAAGGAACAGAATCAAGTCCAAAAGGAGACCCACAGGTATATATTCGATTGTTTATTTGTAAAAGAGTCAAAGCAATTCTATGTGAAAAGAAAATCATTTTAAGTGTTACTGGAGGTGCCTAGGTAGCTTAGTCGGTGAAGTGTAGAAACTTCTGCTCAGGTCATTATCTGGCCATTCATGAGTTCCAGGCCCACGACAGGCTCTGTGCTGACAGCTTAGAGCCTAGAGCCTGCTACGGATTCTGTGTTCCTTCTCTCTCTGCCTCTCCCCCACTCACGCTCTGTCTCTCTTTCTCTCAAAAATAAATAAACACGAAAAAAAATTTTTTAAAAAAAGGAAATGATGCTGGAACAAATGGTGAGTGGTATGCAACAAAAAACCCAAAATTCATTGACCCTAGTCTTGTGTCATACAGAACATTAAACTGGAATGCTCATAAACAACGTAAAAACTGAAACTATAAAACTTCTAGAAGGAAACAGGAGAATATCTTAGCGATGTGGATTTGGTAAGGATTTCCTAGATACCAAACATTTACTATAAAAGAAAAAATCAATAAATAGAAATTATCACAATGAAACACTTTTGCACTTTGAAAGACATGGTTGGGGCGCCTGGGTGGCGCAGTCGGTTAAGCGTCCGACTTCAGCCAGGTCACGATCTCGCGGTCCGTGAGTTCGAGCCCCGCGTCGGGCTCTGGGCTGATGGCTCAGAGCCTGGAGTCTGTTTCCGATTCTGTGTCTCCCTCTCTCTCTGCCCCTCCCCCGTTCATGCTCTGTCTCTCTCTGTCCCAAAAAAAAATAAATAAACGTTGAAAAAAAATTTAAATAAAAGACATGGTTAAGAAAGGGAAAAATCAAGCCAAACACTAGAAAATGTTGGCAAAACATATACCCAACAGAAGGTTTGCAGCTAGAATATGTAAAGAACTCTTACATTTCATTAAGAAGACAATACAATAAAGCATGAGCAAATTGCTGAGCAGAAACTTTGCCAAAAAATATGTACAAGTGACAAGTACATGAAAAATGCTCTGTATCACTGTCAACAGGAAAATGCAAATGTAAACCATTAGATATCACCATACATTCACTAACATGGCTAATACTAAACAAAGTGATGCAAATGGCACTTTCATGACCTGCCAGTTGAAATACAAAATGGCTCAAACACTTCGGAGAAATAGCTTAGTAGTTTCTTGAAACACTAAACATACCTGATTCAATGATCCAGGCTATGTATTTATCCAAGAAAATAAAAGCTTATATCCACACAAAGACTTATACATGAATGTTCATGGCAGCTTTATTTGTAATAGTCCCAAATTGAAAATAACCAAATGTCCACCCACAGGTGAATGGAAGACAAAGTGTCCTGTATCCACACATTGAAATAATACTCAGCAATAAAATGGAATGAACTATTGATATACGCCACAGCATAAATGAAGCTCAAAGTAATTATATTGAGCAAGAACTACACCAAAAAAGAATACCTATTGTATGATTCAATTTATATAAAGGTCTAGAAAATGCAAATTGTTCTATAGTTATAGATCAATGATTATCTCGGCTGAGGGAGGTAGGGAAGGAGGGGGGAATGGAATTGCCAAGAGGTGCAAGGAAATTTCTGAGGTGGATGAACATGCTCATTGCCTTGATGGTGGTGATGGTTTCACAGGTATGCATATACATGTACATATACATATACATGTATATATGTATACTAAAATTTATCAAATAAATTTTCTCATGAAATTTATGCTATATATGTCCATGCTAAAAGTTATCAAGAATACTTTTTATACATAGTATGTGCATTCTAATGTAGGTCAAGTATACATGATAAATTCATAATAAGAAAAAGAAACTCTATTAAGAATGTTAGTTAATTATTAACTTAAACGCTATAGTTGTAGAGATCACGACAAGGTCTGGATTGGACAAGAAAAATATATTTAAGTATTGTGACGACAAAATTGATCAGATGAAGTAGAATGATGGCTGAAAAATCAGAAAATATTGCAAATGAAAATAGATTATTTCATTAGAGAAAGGACAGTAAAAAAGACTTACTGAAAGATACTGGTAAATTTGAAAGAATGAAGGGGAAACAAAGGGCATGCAGATTTCTCCTGTTCATTAATGAGATAATTTACAGAAATCTTTAATTTCCTCACCTGAAAATGGATTAAAACCTGTGCTATACCTTTTGCTAAAGTTAGGTAGTATATGTATTTAACATCTCTGTTATATTATAATTACAAAAAGCAAATGTTATCACCATCGAATATTATATGCCCTTTCTGTAAAAGGCATTCTGCAAAAGGGCAATTTTTTTTGTTATTTTATGTATTTGTTTAATTGTTTGTACAAATCAACCATTATGAATATTTACCTTGTTTAGGGTCAAATTTACTAATTAAATTAATTTTGATGGTAATACAGTTTATTTTTGTGATAGACGGTGTGTTTAAAGTCTCTTTAGCATGCACAAAGTGAATTTAAAGCAGTTTCAGTAATCCTTGCCTGATTAGTTAACCTTAAAAGCAGGTTCTTTCAATGAAATGCTAAGAACCTCGAATCTCATTTTACCAATTATACAGTCATTAGATCATTAAACACATTGCTATCAGAACTATTTTTAGAGCCTCTTCAATGATTGCTTTCAGTATCTGGGCTTAGTCTCAACATTCATATTCCTCTGACTCTCCTAACCAGCATATTCTTTATTATGAAGCAAAGATGCAGTGAGGTTGCATAAATATTTAATAAATAAATAAGGTCAATGACAGTTTGCATTAAAATGGAAATAAAATACATGCATATATGAACTAGGGTGGCAATTGCGCCTTAATAAAAAATATACTCAAACTACAAATAATAGAGGAAAGAACACTTTACATAATCAAATAAATACAGTTCATTTAGTCATTCATGCATTCAACAAACAGTTTCCGGCAACCACACTAGACACTTGGGATAAGTCAGTAGGGAAATAAAAAGAGAACAAAATTCTTGATTTGGAATTTATAGTTTAACTTTCAAGACTGGCAATAAATTTTGTATATATATATATATATATATACACACACACACACATGTATATACATGTATATACACAAACACGCATACATATAATATTCTGGAAGGTTAACAATTCTGTAGGAAATAAAAAAAGAGCAGAGAAAGGGGAACCAAGAGAGTAAGCAAGGAAGTAGAGGTTGAAATTTTGAATAGGGTGATACATTAAGCCCCATTGAGAGAGAAGGTGGCTTGGATGAGGAATTCAGTCATAAAGATATTCAGACAGAGTGCAGAGGCTCTCAGGCTCCTGCAGCATTCACTGAGAGCAAGGATGGCAGATGGCTGGAAAGGAGGAACTTGGAGAGAGTAGTAGATTCAAAGGTCAGAGAGGTACAGGGCATAATCAGGTAGACTTTCATATACCACTGGCTTTTTACTTTGAGTGAAATAGAAGCTTTAACGGTTTGGTAAAATGAGGGCATGAACTAATTTCAATATTAAGACAATGATTCTGGCTGTACTGTTGGGAATGGAATGCAGAAGGCAGGAATGAAGTAGGAAGTCAGGGTACAGTGGATGTAATCCAAATGAGAGTGGATGAGGCTGACACCACAGTGAATGTAATGAGAAGGAGTTTAATTCTGTTTGGCGGTAGAGTAGGTATTTTTTAATGGATTGGATCTGGGATGTGAAGGAAAGATCAGAACTAAAGATAAATCTACAGGTTTTAGCCCAAGAGACTATAGGATGGAAGTGCTATTAACTGACATGTGGAAGATTTGGGGTGGAGCAGGGTCTGAAGGACACACATGAGGAAAGCCAGCACATGGAAACTTCTATTCTACTGAATGGTTACCAAATGCCCTGCACCTTAACAGCTGATGAGTACATAGAAGTGAACAAAACACAGTTCCAGCCCCCAGGAGAATTAACAGTCAAGAAGACCAATTGATAGGCTGGGGACTCTCCCATCTAGAAGGAAGCTGTCTTTAAGGGTTTTGTCTAATTTCTATAACATCACCAAATCTTGGAATACCAAAATGTGGAGAATAAAGTGTGCAGGAAGTTTCAAACAAATCAGATCTCTTGACCTGATTGGTAGCATGCTTATGAAGTCAATGGAATTCATTACTAATATTAAACAAGAAAGTACAACATGAAGTTAACAGTCTAAAATTTTAGAAGTCCTTTATATCCTTTATTTTGTATATTTGAGTATTAACGCAACATAAAAATATCATCCCAAGATGGGCTGTGTGCGGAGCTGACATTGATGATGGTGAGGTGCTCCGCTTCCCATACATCTATGCGAGTACCGCCAACAGGTGGACTCAGCCACCTCTACTACTCCCAGATCTGTACAAGTGACAGATGCCCTGAAGGCAGAATTCAAAGCAAATGCCGAGAAGACTTCTGGGAGCAGCATAAAAATTATGAAAGTGAAAAAGGAATAATCTGCCCTTGATAGGGAAAAATCTGTTATAAGATGGCTGACAAGACTGGATAGGGAAATTCCAGTCCCCCCCAACCAAAGACTCCCCTTCCGGGTTCTTGTTCCTATCCCGCTTGCCATGAGCGCCAATACTACTAACGCAGAATGTGGAAGTAACAGACTATAAATAGTTTCCTCTGCTCACGCTCCAGAGGTCTCAGACCTCTGGAGAGTGATCTCCTCTGAGCCCGCTGGTGTTAAGATAAACGCCCTGCCTTCCATGATCTCCAAGTGCTGCCGGTTTCTTCAAGAACCGGGTGCTGCAGACCAAGTTCCATAACACCCTAACGGATCCTGAATGCTAGCTACATTTTCAGAGTGAAGATGTGTGGGCACATGTTATGGCAGATTGAAAGTGATCTCACTTCTTGGGGGAAAAAAATACGTGTCTTGTTCATAGATTGACATTGAATAAGTTGAAGCATGGTTCAAAAAATATGTTATTTATCAAAATGTTTAAATAAATGCATGATGTGAAACATAGTAAGTAAAATTAAGAATTTGTGAAAATATTTCTCTCTTTGTTGTTGATTAAGCTTTGCAGCTATATCTATGTTTTCTGAAGATCTTAGATTAAATGAACTACAGGTTTGACAACAACTATCTCTAAGATATAACATTTTGTTTATCTTATGCAAAAAATCCAAGATTATAATACATATTTAGAAATACAAAGAAAAACAAAAGGAATTCCAAAACAGAAAGTAAATCTTTTTTTTTATTTTTTTATTTATTTGAGAGAGAGAGAGAGAGAGAGAGAGAGAGAGAGAGAGAGAGAGAATCTTAAACAGGTTCATCACAGCCTCATGAGCCGTGATCACATCACAGAGCCGGACATGGGGCTGGATCCCACAACCCTGGGATCATAACCTTAGCCAAAATCAAGACTGGCATGCTCAACCAACTGAGCCAAGCAGGGGCCCCAAAAGTAAATCATTTTTAATCCCCTCTCTAAGGGTTAACCACTGCTAATACTTTGGTGGCTGTCCTAAGATGACTTGTGTGAATGTATATTTTGGAATAAATGTAAACAGACACACATGCAGGCACACTTATGTTAACATTTACCAATTTCCCTAGGAGGTGATTTGGGAGAAAAGGAAGATTTACTGTTTAGACCACATACTCAATTTAAAAGGTGATAGTTAAGGTGAAAATAAACATTCTAAAATAAACAATGTTATTTTCAGAAACATTTTAAAGAAGAGTATATCTCTAAAATCAAAAGAAGGTGATAATCAAAATAATATTCAATCAAAATAGCATTTTCTTTTCTTACATTTTTGACACACTGTGCATCAAGTGAAATGAAATTCAGTGTTTTGTCTTATCAGCAATGATTTTTCACACAAGACTTTTAAACACATGCTTTGTATTATCATTTCATCTAATTGAGATATCATGATTAATATATGTTTATATGTGCATGTGCCTGTGTGGTGTGTGTGTGTGTGTGTGTGTGTGTGTGTGTAGGTGTGTGTATGCACTTGTTGACTCTTTCAGTCACTGATATAATGCTAAGTGAAGAATAACATAATATTCATAACAACAAACATTCTCTCTAGAGTTTAATATCTACCAACCACTTATCTATGTGCTTTCTTATTTATCAACTAACAAGAATATCACAACACCCCAATGAGCTAAAGCCTATTATTATTACCACTTTACCCTTGAGGAGAAATGAGTCACCGTAGTTTAACCCTTGGTCACACAGAAGGGAAGTGATACTGGGTTTCACATCCCGGCTATTGGCCTTTGCAGTTCATGCCATTATCTGCTACACTCCACTGCTTCATGCAGTCTCAGCCGATCCATCTTTGGTTTTTACATAAATAGGTATTTTTACATTATACTGCAAAAATATGTATGTCGCAAATAATCACCATTACTCTTAAAAATAATCTAGAGTTTTAGCCTAAATATTTTCTGTGAACTTAGTTTTTTGGAAACTTGTATTACCAATTTGCATTTGATAATTATTCAACACATTTACATTTCTAATTCTTGCCTAAAAATCCCAGAAACTTTTCTTAGATTTTAGCACCTCCTGTTATTTTCTAGTATTTCTAGTATTTACACAATTTCCCCCGCAGGTTTGAAAAAAAAATAGGTTATTTGTAATTCAGCTTTTCCAGTAGTAATTAACAAGTCACTCCATTAGCTGATCTGGCTCTATTGTTTCTTAAGAGACTACTATGTGCCTCGCACTATAATTGATACTTAAATAAATGAAAGGTATGGTTCTCTCCCTGAAAGAATTTGCAATGTAATTGAGAAGTAGCTTACCTTGACAAACAAAAACTGCCCAGCCCAGCTTTTCTGTTTCTTTTCAACCGTGCAACACACAGTGACTTTCACCAGGTCACCCTGGTGATTAATTAATAAGCATTGTGGGTGAAAACCAACTCCTAGTTCACTCACTAAGACATACAAAAAAACATTTTTAGGGCGGGAGCTGTAGTAGAGTTATCAACATGCATTGTCAGTATAGAAATAACTTTAAGTCTCCATAATAATCTTTTTCTTCTTAAAGCATATCATTTTTGACCTTTCTTGTTTTTTGATATTAGTAGGAAATTACTTGCAACTATTGACATCTTGTTTTAGAATAATTTTTTTTTTCCATCTCATGTAGTCTTTGAAGGCTTGTCATGTCATGGAAGGCTTTATTGAGAAGTTGGGTTTTGAAGGATGTGTACCATTGGTATTCAATTTCTGAATGACATTTTATTCTTAAGTTACTATGGTTTTTTTTAAATAAATCATTCTTCTTGAATTCCACTGATTGGCTAAGTGACATTAAAGCATCCTATACTCAATTTCACCAAGGACATCTCTTGATGCGGTTAGATAGCTCTCTGTTCGAAATTGTATGGTGTTGTATGGAATTGGTGTTTTCCAGTTTCATCAACATAGTAGAAATAACTTTCACTCTTTTAATAAGGCCATATATCTCATTGAACAATGTACTGGTCTTTATTTTTGTTATATGCAAATAGCAAATGCAAATAGTACATCTCCCTCTCCACTCCCTAAAGCTTAGCCATCAGCATCTCCAAAGATGTTCACTCTATTGGAAAGCAATTATTAACCGACACAAATGAATTTTAAGCAAGTTTTCACAAAGAAGCACTCACTTTTTTTTTGAAAAAGTTTTGCATATCCTAATTACTTTGATGCTAAATGAAACATTTATTTCTATTACAAAACAAGCATTTGCAAATTATAAATTTTTACAAAAAATCGTCTTTTCTAATGAAAGAAGATATTTTTTGCTGTAATGTTATGAATATTACAACAAATAGAAAAGCACATCTGAAGATTTTACAACTATATCAAAGGTTTTCTTATATATGTAGCAATCTATGGCTAACAACAAATCGAGAAAACCAACAGGATCAGGTCTAGAGACTCTTCTTTCTACAATAGTTTAAATTCTGTTTATGAATTTTTTTATTGGCAATTACATCTTAGCCTCCAGTGTTTTGTGTTAATGGAACATTTTCCAATTCTAGAATTTTCCATGGATTTTTTGGAGGGAATTAAAACATTAAAAGAATACTATGCAAGCTAGCAACGATAATCACTCAGTACAGGCACAATTGCTGAATAGTACCTGATGCTGTCTCATCCAGGGTGCCATTCCCAGGTTGGACGTGAGTGTTATGTCCTCATTTGAACAGTTACTGACCTCCCTGTTCTTTATGTCCCCCGGAGGCAATCAGATTTTGACTTTTGTTCCTATTGGGCCTCAATGTTATATAAACCTTTTTCCTCTTTACCATTTGAAGCATCGGTTAATTTTGACAACATATTCATTAAATATTGTGGACTTTAAACTCAGGAATAGCCTAAAGAATATGCTGCTTCCTTAAACAGAATTTTATGGACAGTTACTGCTCACTTAGTAAGCATAACCAAAGTCTTAATGTATTTTGAATGTCCCTCATAGTTCTATTTTTTTTGACATCCTAATTAACTTTCTTTTTTACCCAGTTACAGTTTTTCAGTGTAGAAATGCAAAGACCAGGTGACAGAATATTTCATGGCTTAAACTTCCATAAGTCTGTAAACTTGTGATATAAAATTTTGATTCTAATTTACTAGAAAATAAGCTTTTGATCTTGGTGTTATGTTGGGCAGGGCCCCAGTCTCAGTTTTTATGGAGGCCTCTGAAAATGGTTTGAGGATAATAAAACACTGTTTCAAATTTTCATGAGAGTCATAGGAAAGCAACAAGAACAACAAGCTTCTATAATTCCTAACCATTCTCCTTATATGATTATATCCAAAATCAATATTGTCTTTTATTATTAATGTAGAATACACATTTTTTAACATAATAAAATAGAGTAGTTTTATTCCTCAATAGTTCCAGTCTCTGACTTCATGTTTTTATTGGCAGTAGACAACATAATAATAGTTCCAAGTATTTGAGGGGCATTTAGAAAGTATACCACCATTTTAGGTTAATGTTTTTGAATTCGTCTCAATAAATAGTTTGTAAGTGTCTCCCATATACAATCTAGGTGCAATACATTACATGGAATAAAAGGTCAAATAAAAGCTATCTGTCTTCCCTAGAACCTAACAACATTCTAGGTAGTACAGCAAGGTTAGAATCCATGCTGTATTTATTGGTAAATTTCACACGATTGATTTAAAGTCAAACTTATTATACATCAGTCATGATTATGTGAAGAAGATGATTTATGAAAATATAATCTTTCATGATTGCTTAAAGATAATATTTAATCTTCCCTAGCAGGGATGCCTTCATGAAAGTAGAGTCATTTGAAGTAGACATGGAAAAGGGATTTCAAATATAGAAAAAAGAGCAAAAACAAAAGAACTAGGAAAGTCCATGGCATCTTATAAAATAAGCAATTCAGTTTAATAAGAGATGATAGTACATACAGCAGAGCAATAAGAAAAAAGAGATTTCCATGTAACATGAAAGAAATATGAAATCTTGATTTCAAATTTGGAAACAAAAAAAAATCACATTTAATTCCATTGACAACGAGAATCCAGTTCAGTTTGAAAAAGAGCATGGTTGGGGCACCTGGGTGGTTCAGTCAGTTGAGCGTCTCACTTGATTTCAGTTCAGGTCATGATCCCAGGGTCATGATATTGTGCCCACATCAGGCTCTGCATTGGGCATGAAACCATGAAACCTGCTTAAGATTCTCTCTCTCCCTCCCTCCACCCCTCCCCTACTCATGCTCAATCTCACTTCTCTCTCTCTCTCTCTCTCTCTCTTTCTGTCAAAAAAGAAAAAAAAGCATGGTGGAATTAGAGCTGTGGTTAGAAACAAAAGTAGACCAATAATACCAAATATACTTTTATAGAGTGAAGAGGTTCAGGTCTCAAAACTGCCAAGAGATTATTTTAATGATTCAAAAGAGAAATAATGAGAGCCTGAACTAACCTTGTGTCAGAGGGATGGAGAAAAAAAAAAAAGTGAGGAGTTTTTTGTTTTGTTTTTTAAATAGAAGAGGTAGAATCTAAAGACAGGTACTTAGTTGTGTGAGGCAATATCAAATGAAGAGTTATAGATAAACCTGAGGCATTAACAGCGGGCAACTGAGAGAATTCTGCCACTATTACAGAACCCAGGAAATGAGAAACAGGAGCCAGTTGTGGAAAGAGGAGCAGAGTTGATTTTCAGGGCTGACAAGGTGTCCACATGGAGTTTCAGGGAAAACGTTTGGAAATGCAGATCTCACACTCTGGAGAAAGATGAGAGTAAGCAGATTCAGGAATCATCTCAATAGTGGTCCAGTTAAAGTCTGTACCGGTACTAATTGCTGCCAATCCTATCTTCAGGACTCTATAATAAAATGTCCTCAGTCAATGAATTTATTATAGAGCTGCCCACACATTCCTTAGTAGGATTTTAACTCCATTTAAAATGGCCATTATATAATGTCTCATAGTTCAGTGAATATTGTCTGTGACCTTAAAATAGAGAAAATATTTTCCCTTTCTCAACTAACTTGAAGCTTGGGGGTTACTTGGTTCTTAGGAACAACACTCTGAACTCTAGTCACTCAGCTCTTTCTAAATTTAGAATGTGTGAATAGTAATCTCTACCTTGCTTACCACGTAACTGTGCATTCTTATTAAATGAGACAAGATTAGAGCACTATTCAAATGTAAGAGGTGATTATTATGGTCTCTCTCCACCTCTATCTTCATTCCCATGTGACAAATTCAGCCAACTGGATGGCAGGGACATTACATTCCAGTTGTCTGACCTCACAAGGGCTATGCTTGGGGTTCGGTAGGTTAAAGACATAGCTTTCAGGTGTAGGTGTGAGGCACGATACTGCTGTGCTTGTGAGCATGAACTGTGAGACTTAGGGGCATGTAATACTCACAATGCACCTCAGTTTACTCCTTGATGAAATGGAGATGATGATAGAACTTCTTCATTAAGTTCCTGTGACTACTGAGTGCTTAGAAATAGTAGCCATAAACTATTATTATAATGGGTTCAAATTTTCGGTTTCAGCGATGTATTTGCAAAAATGTAATATTTATTTCCTTAAAAAAATTAAAAGTAATATAGCTCTGTAGCCTTTATTCCAGCGACTGGCAAATTTCTTAGCAATTCAAGGTAATAGGCCCTCCAGTTTAAAAATGACTCCAGCTGAGGTTTTGACCCAATTAAGTTTTTTACATCTGGTCCCTTTGCCTTTTTTCCTCCCTGGTACTACTTAGGGTCCAGGCATCAGGTCAGAGATATTTGGTCCACATGCCCACCTGCCATTCTCTATCCTTGCTGCTCCATGATCTCATATAACACGTTAATCCTGGCACTCACTGTGCACTGGGATCTGCTGGTGACATTCATGACCTTTGTGTCCTCTGGTCAAGAAGTTCAGATAGTGCTTCTTTGTACTCACTTCTATTGATGGGCTAAATTATGCAATGGTAGCAACAACAACAGCAAAAAAACCCAAATCACGACGACTTATAACAGCAAAGATCCACTCTTCCTGGGACTACATATTCATTAAAGGTCAGTAGCAGTATTCATTCAAGGTCAGTCTTTATTCCAGGACACAGTCTGAAGAGCAACTCCTATCAAAGACTTGGCCAACCTCACAGTAGAAGGAAAAGATCATGGCACCAGGTAGTAGGTCATAAAGCTTCTGCTAGAAAGTGCTTACATCACTACCAGTTACATCTCATTGACCAGAAGAAGTCACATGTCCAAGTGTGATTTTAATGGTGTGGGAAAGGATAAGATTCTACCAGGGAGAAGCAGCAATTTTTTTTTAAATATTATAACCTACCACAGTCTCTTTGGGCCCCCCAGATATATTTCCTGGCATATTATATCTCTCTCAGGCAGCCACATGCATTTTTCACATGTGGGCAAGGTGAGGAGGACACTGGGGCTGCCCTCAGTTGTATCTGCATTGACACACTAGGGTAGAGTTCCTAGATGTGCAGAAAGATACACAGCCACCTGGTGGCAGACCTCCCTCTTCCAGTTCAGTATCTAATATAGTTCCAAAGGTAGTAACACTAAGAGTCCTCCTCCTAACATTTGCAGGGCCTAAGGCAAGAATATAAATGGAAGTTCCCATATTATATATGTAAATATTTCCAAGTCATGACATGCTATGAAGCTACTACATAAAATATGCTCTACCTTTCCAAATAAATCCTAAATAAGATTGAAAATGCCAGATCCTCATCAGAGCATGACAAAACAAAGAGAATCTGCCCAATCCCAGGACACGGGCCCACTTTGATGGACCTTTTCTTTTCACCCTCCTGCCCTCTGCATATTCCAGGCAGCCTTTCCATGCTTTATCCACATCCCCACATCTAGGGTTGCATTCACCAGCAACAGCTTGGTCTGTTTTCAGGAAGGCAGATTTGAGGAAAGACCCAGGCAGGCATTGAAAACAATGTCAGTAATATTTGGGCTGGAAATCCAGGGGCCGTGGAACCTATAGGATTGTCTAGAAGGGGGTATGTGGGCTATGGATGGGCACATACCTTTGGAGCTTAAGACCACTCGCCTGTGGGGGTGGGGGTACAAGATGAAGGCCAAAATGAGGCTTTCTAAACATATGATGTAGGAAAGAAGGACCCTCACCCATGGTCTAAGGGTGCTAAGTCCAAATAAAGTATAGAGTTTTAGAGCACATGGGCATCCATTACATAAATAACATTCATATATTTGTGTATATTAGTTATAAAACCTAGATCAACTTAAAAGATCATCTTTTAAGGTTATCTGTTCTCACTTTTATCCACGGGCAGGCTCTGATTCCAGTATCACCTTACCTAATTTCTGAGCGAAACTGACCCAGTCTGGGGTATTTTAAGCAACCTTATTCATTTTACAAAGTATGTATTCCTTTTGGAAAAGAATTCCCAGAAAGTTTCCTGTCAGTGTTTCCTTTAACACTTTTAAAATACAGCATTATTTACAAAAGTGTGTACTCTTCTAAGACTCTACATCTACTGTGTAAAGTAATATCTACTTGTCTTTGCAAATAACACAACACAATTTCTGACTTTTGTCTAAGAACATGATACCAATTTATCAGCACAATAAATTGTCTGTGTCTGTGTGATAGATCACTAAAGACTCAACTGCCTTCCTTGGCTTGATCCCTGCTCTGTGAGAAGGAGATGCCTTTTGTACACAGCTAGCCAAGATTCAAGGGCTGTACCTCTGGCCAAGACAAAGAGCTTTTACTCTGGGTGAAATTAAAGGAGACTCCAGCTGTGGCCTCACTAGTACTCAAATGTCAAGTTCTCTGCTCCCAACCCTATCACCACATACCATTTGCTTAAATGAATAAGTGGCGTTTCTGGTGAGGCTGGAAAGTCTTTAGAAAAACGCAGAGTGGAAACACTTTATAAATATGAGTTACAGCATTTGAATTAGAATTCTGCTTGGTATAATTTTTTTTTCAGCTTGTCACTCACTGCAAAGGCAGTTTTTTTTTTAAAAAGCTGTCAATTTGTTTTATCTTATATGTATTTAATTTTTTGATTTTCAAACAGGGAAAACATGAAACAGAAAATCTCACATGTAACCAAGCTGAAACAAGAAAGACAATTACTTTTCCCTAATGAAATGTTCTATTTCCTTGGTTTGCTGTTTCATTAATTTCCCAACTTCATTTTATGCTGATCTAGATTTTAGTAGTTTTCCCCAAACACAACTTGAGCAAAAGATGTTTGGATTAATTCAAAAAATTATTGTGTGTCTATGGCGTGAGACGCTCTTTCTTATGAGCTGGGTAATAGTAAATGGCAATCCAGATTTCTCCTGTGACAGGACTTTGACTTTAGAGCTGGGGTGAGGACAGATTAAGACAGACTAACTAATAAAAGTTAAATATAATGATAGTTATGATGAAGAAAATGAAAAGATTTATGCAACAGGGAATGACTAGGTGGCATATAACATGCAGAGAGCCCCCTCTGAAGAGATAAGATTTGAGCTAAGAACTTACTGATGAAAAAGATGAAGCAATACATGTGAATTTGGGAGGGACACTCTGCTACCAGAGTGAATGACAAGGACAACAGCCCAAGAAAGGGACCAGTTTGATGTGTTCCGGGATTGGAAAGAAAGTCATTGTAATGGGAGCATAATGAATAAAGGTAAGAGTGATAAGAAATGAGGAAGGACAATATCTGGGGGTGAAATTAATCACCATATTCTAGTATTATAAGGTAAGTTCCATTGTGTTTTAGTTGGAAGCCACTGGAAAATTTTCAGCTGAGGAGTAATGTGATATAATATATACTTGTAAGAGATTGTTTTGGTTGCTGAGTGTAGACTGTATTTTGGGCCAGGGTGATAGAGTAGGAGAGAGTGAAAGCAGGGAATCATTTAGAACAGCACAATAGCTTGTAGCCTGGATCCCTTTCTAGATCTCTTGGGTCTTTCCATTAAAAAAAAAAAAAAAAAAAAAAAAAAGACGTCGTCCAAACTCTATGTTCATTCACTTTTCTTCTTGGCCTTTGACTTGAGTCCATAATTTGTGGGCCCCTTATTTCTTGGTCTCTTTTTCTCTTTGCCTAAGATATGTCATGAAGTCACTTTTGTTTCCTACATTCAGGCTCCTCCTCTGACTCTCTGTGCAGAGGAATGGACAGAATTCTCTTTCCAGTAAAGCCACCAGAACATGTAATTGCACTCAGAGTTCAGAGTTGCCATCCTGATGTCCAAATGATGACAGTATTGAAATAAGCTGCCCACTATTTCCCAGAAATTGCTAAATATTCATAAGCATATCTATGATCCAGTAGTCTTAGATAATAGGTAGATCTACTTCATTTTTGCCTCTTGTTAGCTTAGCCATCTTAAATTCTTAAACTACAGTTGATGAGAAAACCCACTTCATGAACATGGAAATTCCTTAAGCTCTGAAAAAGCCAAAAATCCAAAAATTTCTTTTGATTCCCTCCCATACCCCAAGTTATTGGCTGCTGGGAGCTGAGTAACATTAAGAGGATTAGAAACATGCATGGTCTTCTGTTTAGTTTTCTGTCCTTACCATATATGTCAATCTAATTTCTGGAACATCACTTTTGTTGCCAGCTTTTAATCTTTCTGAGGTGGAAGACTTAGAGGTTTGGCTTCAGTTAGTAACTTCTCTGGTTATTAAATGTGCTCTAAATGCAGTGGCTCATCTTATATGTGTTCCTTAATGTCATTTCTGACTGGGTGTTTTAGTTTCCCACTTTGGCTGAGCCATGTTGAGGGTTAACTCTCATAGAACTATTTATGAAGAAAAGTCTCTGGATTTAGTAAACAGAAGGAGTTATTTCTCATTGCTGGGAGGCGTTGGGTGATTTTCATAATTCCTTTCTTCCAAATCCTTATCATTGTGATTTGTGTTTTCAAGGGATGGGGGTTCACAACAGAAATGATGTCGTGGTGGTTTGGACCGAAGGAGCCATAAATAGAAAGAATATTGCCATGTTTTCTAACAGATGCTCTCTCTGGCTCAGAGCTTGAATCTATCAAATTATTGAAAGGAGCATTCGTAACATCATGTCTCAGGGAAGAATAGAAAGAAAAAAAAGAAAAGAAAAAGAAAATCTTCAGGCTATCTTTCTGAACTATTTTGTGTCTTTAGAATTAAATAATACATTTGAATGGGCCAATGCCAATAATGGTAAAATTTAAAAGATGTGTTGAGATTTGCTTGGGCCACTGTCATATTAGTCTTCTTCCTTTCTTGAGACAACTACTTTATTCTTGAGATTGAGTCCAGATCATCAAACACTCACTTTGTTTTAATTTTAGCTACAGGCAATTCAGTTCATGTCAGCCTATATGTAACAGATGTAAACTTTGCATGTTTTGTTTTGTTTTCATTGTTTGTTTTTTTCCTTCTCAGTCTCATGGATTACCTTCATACCAGTCTACTCTTTCAGTTTTAAAGGGGGACAGGCTGATCATGACTCCCAGTCATCCTCCGAAGTAGGTGGGTCACCTTAGGGGAAAACTTTACCTGCTCAAAAATTCATCTCACATTACCAGTGAAGATTTGGGCACCTCCCCCATCATTATTTTCCTTACTCATAAGTTTAAAGCATTAAACTTTTTCAGGGTCTACTCCTCAGCAGCCCACATCATTTTGTTCATACCTGTTTCTTGACCAAATCTTAGTTCTAGTAAAACCTGTGGCTTCTGTGGCTTAAGATGTAGAATTTAATGCAAATACAGTCATGGGGTAACTGTGAATTATATTATGTATGAATGAAATAGTTCTCCATTTTCCAAACTAATTAATGCAGTGGAAAATCCTGGATGCTGTCTGTGGACATGGGATCAATTTGCTTCTATCGATCATTACTTCTACTTCAGTCTATGTCTTACTACAAATGACCTTTGAGAAAGAAAATCAGTGTCTGTAATTTATCAAATGTAAGTTCTTTTAAAACAATGAGCCAGTATAGCTAAAATTGTGGTGTGTTAATAAATGGCTCTAAAATCTCAGTGTCTTCAAATAATAAAAGCTTCTTTCTTGCTCATGCTACATGGTCATTGGAAGCAGGCAAGAAATACCTTGCTCATTACACTCAATACAGAAACAGGCTAAGTGAGAAGCCACCATTTCTGGCATTGCCAATTTCTGAGCCAAAGTAAAAAGAACTCTGCCAGGGAGCAATTAAGATGTGCTAGCCCAGAAATGACACATTTACTACTGATTGGTTAGAAGTAGTCATAGAGGGGCGCCTAGGTGGCTCAGTCAGTTAGGTATCTGACTTTGGCTCAGGTCATGATCTCACAGCTTGTGAGTTCAAACCCCGAATCGGGCTCTGTGCTGACAGCTCGGAGCCTGGAGCCTGCTTCGGATTCTGTGTCTCCCTCTCTCTCTCTGCCCCTCCCCTGCTCACACTCTGTCTCTCTCTCTCTCTCTCTCTCTCAAAAAATAAACATTAAAAGAAGAAGAAGAAGAAGAAGAAGAAGAAGAAGAAGAAGAAGAAGTCATAGACCAGGGAACAGTGGGGAAGGGAGCTGTGTGCCAATGACAGTAAATACAATTCTACATGTGTCCTAAAGGAAGAGGAACCAGAAATATTTTGATTAAAACCTTTATGATTGCCCTAGCACTCCATGACTGGCTTTCTGTAAGATTTTTGTAGACTGCTTCATTGAGCTTCAAATACATGGTTTCTTTCCAGCAACTTTGCCTGAGGGATCAGTCCTTGAGGGAAAGCTAGATGACAAATGCCTGCTGAGCCAAGGAAGGAGAGAGAAGATCATGGCATTCACCTTTCTGCCTTGGATTCTGATTAGTTAGAAAATACAGGCTCATGTTGGTATTAATGTCCTTCCTGACACTTGCACAAAAGCAATCCCGTGACTGACTCACCCCAGCATATTTTCTAATGCTGGTAGAGACAAAGCATTTAGTGGCACTGTCTCTGATACTTCCTGGGGGAAAACCAACTTTATCTGCCATTTTCCTGGCATCTTTGGACTTCTGCTTCTCTGTGAAATACTTCCACACCAGAAAATCAAAAAACTACTATAAATCATTCACTTGCCAGGTGGATCAGATTGAAAACAAGTTCTTTGCCTTCACTTTGCTCGAGGGAATTCCTTGGTCCACCCCAAGCATTCTGTTCACCTTCTCAGATTTCAAAAAGAAAATGTTAACTATAATCTCAAATTCACTGTCTATTAGGCAGAAATGTCTACCTTCACCTGGCAACATCGAACTATGCTATAGTTCAGACTCTTACCAAGGTAAAAACCTGTGCTATTTAAAGTTACCAAGAACTCAGCTAAATGTTTTCCTTTCTGACTTTCTCCCTCCCTCCCTCCCTTCCTTCCTCCCTCCCTCCCCTCTTTCCTTCCTTCCTTTCTTCTCTCTTTCTTCTTTCTCTTCCTCTTTCTTTCTTTCTTTTCTTTCTTTCTTTCTTTCTTTCTTTCTTTCTTTCTTTCTTTCTTTCCTTCTTTCTTCTTTCTTTTTTTACCAGCTCTGTTGAGCTATAACTTACATATAATAATAAACTACACATATTTAAAATACACATTTCGATGTGTTTTGACTTCTATAAACACCAGTGAAACCATCTACACAATCAGAAAAAAACGTATCATATCCATCACCCCCAAAAGTTTTCTGGTGCCCCTTTTTTACCTTTCCTGACTCTCCCTTTCTCTATACTCTTTCTTTTGTCTGACTTCTTTTACTCAGCATAATTATTTTGAGATTTATCTGTGTCATTATGTGTATTGGTGGTTGATTCTTTTTTCTTGCTGAGCTGTATTCCATTACATGGTTTATGCATTCACCTGTTGATGAACACGTGGATTGTTTCTAGTTTCTTTAATATTACTAATAGATCTTCTATGGCAATTGTATATAACCTTTGTATGAATATATGCTTTCATTTCTCTTGGGTAAATACCTCTGATTGGAATGATGGTATCACATGGTAGATATATATTTATTTTTTTAGAAAAATACAAAACTATTTTTCCAAAGTGGTTATACCATGCCATATTCTCAAAAGCACTGAATGAGAGTTCAACTATCTATACTTGGTCATCCAACACATGATATTATCAGTCTTGCCCATTTTAATACATGTTTTCTGATATTTCCATATGATTTTGGTTTGCATTTCCCTAATGACTAATGATGTTGAACATCTTTCTATATGCTTCTTTGCCACCCATACTTCAATTTTCATGAAATATCTGTTCAAATTCTTTGCCCATTTTTTATTTGAGCTTTTTGTTTTTCTTATTATTAAGACAATTGTTCCCAAAATTGTTAGTTTTGAAATGATTACAAACTATAATTAAACACCACTTTGAGGAAGTACACAAAGATGCAGTGGTCCACAACCATTTGCGAGTAATTTGTTAATCCAATGCTCCATTGTCTCCTACCGCCCCAATGTGTATTTTCTATAAGCAGGAGATTTCCTTATATAAACATAATATAACCATCATATTCAGGAAATTAACATTATATATTATTGCCATTTAACAAACACCAGTCAAGTTTTGCCAATTTTTCCAAAAAATTGTTCCAATTTTTGCCGATTGTTCACAAAGCATAAAAATCCAGTTCAGAATCACACATAGAAACTTTTTAGTTACCTTCAGTCTGCGACATTTCTTCACTATTACTTAGATTTTTGGACTTTGACACTTTTAAAGATTGCAGGTCAGTTATTTTGTAGAATGTCCTTTAATTTAGGTTTAAATTCTGGTTATATATTTTTGACAGGGATATCCAGAAGTGATGGTGAATTCTTCTCATTGGATACTATTAGTTTTTAAAGACAACTTTATTGAGGTATAATTAAAAGGCAGTTAACTGCTCATAGTATACAATTTGAAAAGATTCGACCTATATGTATACTGTTACTACAATCCAGATAATGAACACATCAATAGCTCTCCCAAAAGTAGCTTGAAGACTTTATCTCTCTCTATAGCCCTTCTCCTCCCTCCCCAAACAACAACTGATCTGCTGTCACTATAGATTAGTTTATATATTTTAGAATTTTATTTAAATTTTATTTAAATGCACTATATTTTTGTCTGGCTTCTTTCAGTTGGCATAATTATTTTGAGATGCATCCATGTTGTAGCATGTATCAATATTTATTCCTTATTTTTAAGAAGTATTCTATTGCATGGTATACCACAGTTGTTGGCACTTGTTAATGGACATTTGGGTTGTTTCCAGCTTTTGACTATTACAAATAAAGCTGCTATGAACATTCATGCACATGTCTTTGTGTGGACATATGTTTTTATTTCTCTTGGGAAAATACTTTGGCATGTAATAGCTCGATCATATGGTAGGTGTATGTTTAATTCTTTAAGAAATTGCCAAATATTTTTCCAAAGCGGTTTATGCTTTAACGACCAGCAAAGTGTTTGAATGATTTTTACATCCATCAGCATTTAATCAGAAATCCACTTTGTCTACTTCCTCGTCAGCACTTGATGAGGCCAGACTTTTAAATTTTAGCCATTCTAAAATCTGTGCAGTGGTATCTCATTGTGGTTTCACTTTGCCTTTCCCAAATAACTAATAATACTTAGAGTTTTTTCATGTCCCTATTTACCATTCATATATCATGAGCTTTTAATGGATTGCTCAAAATACGCTTGTTAGCAAAATTTCAATGCTATATTCATAATGAAAATCTGTGGCTCTGTCACAATTTCTTATCTTTTTTGAGGGAAGGTGAGTCAGGACCTCTGTGTTTTCTGTTTCTACTCATCAGTATTTGCCTCTTTATTAAATAGTTGAATACCTAGTACACCCTTCTCTTTGACACCTTCGAAAGTACAGATATACAAACATAGAAGGACCTGGGTGTACCCCTCAAAGTATTTTTCTGGTTGTTACTGCTTAGTTTTGTTTGTTTGTTTGTTTGTTTGTTTACTTTGGTATAGAAGCTTACTGATTGAAGGCAGACTATGGTTCACAAACATACAGAAGTAATGACGTTTTCCATGTTGACTTTCCATTTGTTGGCATTCTTTCTCAAACAGCAGGGTTTTTGTTTGTTTGTTTTTGTATTATTTTGTTTTGTCTTTTAGTTAGAGATTTTTAATTTCCTCAGAGATACTGAATTTCATGCTAGGTGCAAAGAAGTTATTCTAGGAATAAAATTATTAATATTCTATGTACTTTGGGATACAAATAATAACATCTTAAATACAAACAATCCCATTTCCTCTTTCTCCTTTGCACATTAGCTCAATTCAATCCCAGTTATCCCTTGGAGTTAGAAATCATGCGACTTGAGTTCTAACCAACTGAACAGGAAGATACATAACACGTGTCACCTCCAGATCTGGCTCATTCAAACCCATCCACATGATCCTCAACATTTCTTTCACCTTTTTGTGACCAGTGTTGAAGATAACAGATCAATAGGATGGAATGACACTGGGTACAAGAATCACCATTTGGAGAACAACACATGGACCAGGAACATTAGTTTGATAGATGATGTGGATAATTTCCATTGTTCTAAGCCACTGAAACTTAGAAATTTGCCTGTTACAGCAACCAGCATCACTCTTACCAATAAGGAAGTCAGTAGGTCAGAAGGATAGGTCAATACTAAGGTTTCTATATTTTTCTACTGGCATTTCTTCCTCCTTGTTTGGACTTCAGGCTTCTAGCCCTTGATGGAATACTGAAGCCCACTGAGACAACAGTGCTTGGAGTTTAATTGAAAGGCATAAGTACCGTGCAACAGTCCTTTTAATCAAGATGTTAAAAGGAAACTTTATTAAACTGTGATTGAATATATAAAATTAAGATGTAATGCATTTTAAATATATTAGCTCAAATTATAAAATATTAAATTAAGATTTAATATATTAAATTAAACACAGATTAAACTAGATTGAAAAAATACTTTAAAAAATCTCAAATACACCAGAGGAATTATTAACCATTTTATTTAAAAGTGAAAGTCTAGCAAGTACTAGAGTCATAAAAGAGGGACTATTGAGGGGAACCTAGCCACATTGGGTATACAGCAGTTGCTGCACTAAGTAAATGAGATTATCAAAGATTGAAGCAGAAATTTGGTTTTGGGTTAAAACGTAGGAGAATAAGAGCATGTTGAATCTACCAGATCCCATGAGTTCTCAGTGGCAGTGCCGACCCTGATGGTGAACACATGGCTCATCTATTTAGAGCTGTTATCTTTTCCCATGTCCAACATAAAAGCTTCTTGAAATGATTTTGTTGTTTGTACTTCTATATTTTCATGAGACAGGCTAGATCTTTGCAGATACCGACCCTTGGATCTAGCAGCCTTTCATAGGGAAGGAAAAATAGAGCAAAGTATCTCAAACCAAAAAAAATGTCAAATGAAAAAACGAAAAGAAATAACCTGACTCCATTTTTCATGTTTAATCCTGAAAATAAATGAATTCAAACATACCTTTATATTGAACTTAGTAAGTGCCAGTACAAAACACTTTTTAAGTAAATGTTTCATCCAATTTTTACAATGATTCTATAAGGAAAGTATTTTTTTATAATTGTACATATGTAGAAATTACAAATAGGACAAATAAGACATTTTCCAGGGATGAAACAGTTAGAAATCAATGTAACTACACTCAAGAGTTTATCTATTTTCCCCCAAATACCATGATCTGGATTGATGGCTGGATGATATCCATAAAGGAAGTCAGGCAGTTTCCCAGACAAGTCACTATGCTTAGTCACAAGGAATTAAAGTAAAGTACAGATGATAATGATAATAATAAATAATAATTATAGCAGCTATCATTTATTAGGCACTTAATGACTTGAGACACAATGATAAATACTTTGCTTATAATAATGCGTTTGATCATCTGAACAACTTGTGAAATGAGCACTGTCAATACCTCCATTTTAGAGATCAGAAGCCTGAGATTTAGAACTTAAGAAATGTGCCCCAGGCTACAAAGTTTTGAAGATACAAAGCTGGGATCAAACTCAGAGTTGCTCCCTCTCCCACTCCTCCTGGTCAAGCACTCTCCATTGACATGCTTGGTGTATGTGGATGGATTGAGATGAGAGAATGAGAACTGTAGAGCTCCGTGGTTTCTACTCTAAACCTGTTCGGCTGGCTCTTTACTGAGCCTTCTAACCTATGAGTAAAAATAGACTGATGTCCATATGGGAGCATTATCAGGTTGACATGAAATTCTTACCTTAATGTTGAAAAAAAACAATGGAAATACATCTGGGTGGTGTGATAACTGCCAGATAGGTGACTAAAGTCTGTTTTTATTTAATTTCTTCACTCACTTCAGTCCACTCTTCAACCTACTATAATCTGACTTCAGTCTGTCACCTCACCCAAGCTTACCAATGACAACTCATTATTAAATCTCAATGGCTCCTTTGTAGACCTCTCTGCTTTGGGCTATATTTCACACAGTCAACCACTTTCATCTATCTTCTCGATACTCTTTTCTGAATATTGACTTCTGAAATGCTAATTTTTCTGGTTTTCCTCCACTTCTCTGTTCCATTTAACACATTTCATCCTTTTCATTTCTATCTCAACCTAGTCACTTGATTTCAAATGCTTCTGCATTTGATGCAGATGCTTCTGCACTTCATTATATCCCTGAGCAATTCAATCTCCTACCACTGGTGCTGTCTGTACTAATGACAGCACGTTTCCTTTCTGGTGTGTCCTATTTCAGTCAAAGGTATAACCTTTTAGATACTCTTTCTTTTGGGTGAGCTCATCTGTGTTCATGTTTCCAAATCTATATCCAGTTACTATCTCTATCCTGACTTCCAGAGTTGGATTTCCATCTCCTTCTATCTCAATAAATCTGGACACCAAATCTAGATATCAAACACAATGTACTCCAAACTGATCTCATCCTAGGTAAGCAGTGATTAAGAACATGTCGTCTGCAGAAAAAGACAAATATCACATGATTACACTCATATGTGAAATTTAAGAAACACAACAGAAACATAGGGGAAGGGAAGGAAAAATAAGATAAAAACAGAGAGGGTGGCAAACCATAAGAAACTCTAAAATGCAGAGAATAGATGGGGGGTTGCTAGAAGGGAGGTCCATGGGGGGGTGGGCTAAATGGGTGATGGGCATTAAGGAGTGCACTTGGAATGAGCACTAGGTATTATATGTAAGTGTTGAATCACTTGGTTCTACTCCTGAAACCAATGTTACACTGTATTTAAATAATGTGAATTAAAATAAATTTAATAATAATAAAAAAAGAAGATAGTCCCTGGAGCCCAATTCTTTCACTTACTAGCTGTAACTTTGGGCGTTATTTAATGTCTCTCTGTCTCTTAGCCTTATTCTGTAAAGTAGGGATGATTATAGTACCTTCGCCATACTGTGACATGACTAGTCCTAGTCTGGCCAGGTCTTTTTTTGTTGTTTCATTTCCCTGAATCTTCTGATGTCCACTCGTGTCCTATGTCAGCTGCCTCTGAATGTTCACTGCTCTGAGTCAGAGTGGACATACCCAGAATCAAAAGCTCCCCATATCTATGTTCACCTTATCAACCACCAACTTTAAGGATGAAGATGAATCAGTTAGATTTCTCTGGCTCCAGTAAGTGCTTTTCCTAATTTGTTACTCAAGATACTCATAAAATGTTAGAATTTAGGAAGTTTATTTATTTTATTTTATTTTATTTTATTTTATTTTATTTTATTTTTTTGGTGCAAGTGAAGCAAAATGTCCACTGTCACTGCCTGTTACATGAGAATGGCCTCACATTGGGCTTTAATGGATCTGTGACAGAATACAGCCTCTAGATCATAAAGAAACATTCTTCCTATTTTTTTGGAAAGACCAGGTTCAAACAAGTTCAAAGCTACATGCTAAACACACGTACATCCACATGCACACACACACACACACACACACACACACATCTGCGTACTTTCCTTCTCAAGGTGAATCAGTGAGTCACTGAGTTTGTACAGTGAGTTTCTGTACAAAACTAACAAACTTGCCACACACCCAAATGTGCAATTTAATCTTTTACACTTGATAAAGTGAGTCTGTGTTTCTACTGATCACTCACTGTGCTTATAATACTTTCTTATTCATTTGATACTTTTCTGTTTATACTTCAAAATCCCTTCTAATAATTCCACTTTAACAGTGTCTTTCATTAACACATAGGAAGAATTATGGTGGTTTACAAATACTAATACTAATACTACTAATAATATACTTAAAAGTAATATCATGTCTTATGTGCCTCGTATGAACCAAGTCCTTAAAACAAGCTTATTAAGTAGTACCTGTGTTACAGGTAAGGAAATAGACATTCAGTAAGACTGAGTAACTTGTGCAAGAAACAATATGTACAAAACCAAAATTTGGCCCAGTCTTTTTCTCCCTTTAGCTGACATGTCCCCTCTCACCACCACACCTAACCTAATGAGAATTTCCATCCTTGTCCATCTACCTATGTATTATGTATTATATATTATGTAACCTCAAGAACAAGCATAATTTTACTTATATTTTTCCAATACAATATGTATTATATAAAAGGATTTTCAAAATATTTTCTGAATGAATGAGTCAACCAAATAGTGACCAAATCACACGTTTGTACTAAACATGTACCGACACTAAAGAGTTAATGACATGGAAATAGAAAAAATTAGAAAACATGGTCTCAATTTCAAGTAGCTTACAAAATTCCAATTTAGAAGCAATATGGAATGGTGTAAAGACATAAGAACAGGCTTTTAGTACATTCAAATTTGTAATTTTGACTTTGCCAATACCAAGATTGGGAAAGTCATAAAATTTCTGTTACATTACTTCACAGCTTCTCAAAAGCCAAAAGGTTACTTTATGTAATCAGAAAGCTGACTTTCACCATAACAATCTGTCCCTATCCTCTAAGAAAGTCAATCTTTGATAGCACAGTTCATATGTGTAAATCAGTGGTATTTAGGAAAAAAAATGGTTTAAAGTATTTGCATATTACAACAGATTTCACTTCAGAAAGCACAGGTTTATGAATCTGTTAAAATTTTGTTCAAGTTTTTTTTTATTTAAAAAAAATTTTTTTAACGTTTATTTATTTTTGAGACAGAGAGAGACAGAGCATGAACGGGGGAGGGTCAGAGAGGGGGAGACACAGAATCTGAAACAGGCTCCAGGCTCCGAGCTGTCAGCACAGAGCCCGACACGGGGCTCGAACTCACGGACCGTGAGATCATGACCTGAGTTGAAGTTGGCTGCTTAACCGACTGAGCCACCCAGGGGCCCCTCAAGTTTTTATTTAAATTCAGTTAGTTAACATACAGTGTAATATTAGTTTCAGGTGTATAGTTTAGTGATGCATCACTTACATACAACACTCAGTGCTCATAAATTTTTGAACGGATATGAATAGTAGAAGAGTTGCTCTAAGCATATTACTTTTGTTATTTTATTTCATCTCGAACTCTGGGTTTCAAATTCCTCACCTATGTAATGGGTATTCTATAAAGGTATAAAAAGTCCTAATCAGGAATGGACGCATAGTAATACGAGGCAAATAGCATTTTCCTTTCCCTTTCTGCCTCTAATAATTTCTCTTGAGATCTCCAGACATTTAATATCTTGTCCATTGAATCCCTCTACATATAGAAATAATCTTCAAAACATATTTAACAATTAATAGAGCGCCAGACTGACCAGTCAAAAAAGGGTTCTGTTTCATCAATAGGAAGCTCTAAACAACTGACAAAGCTTAGGCAAATGTGTTCTGGTAGATAAGTAGACCTGGTCCAAATTATTTGAGCTTCACAGTCAGAAGTGCACCAACCTGCCTTATTCCATGTGGATTTATCTACTTACTGCATTCCGAGTCAGTTGTGGCATTGTGGCCACAATTTCAGAATTTCAGAAACCCCAATTTTAGAATTTCAGAAACCCCAATTTCAAGTTTTAGCATTGCCCATGGTTCTGACCCTTTCTTCAACATCAACTTTTAGTATGTTTATCTTCTTTAAACTTTTTTTTTTTTATAAAGAAAATGGGAAAAATGCTTCCAACCATGGTAAATTAAACCATGATAATGCTTCTTCCAACCATGGTAAACTAGCCAACCATGATAAACTAGTCAAACATTTATCAAGTGCTTATATTTATCATATACCTAAGTTATATAAGATATCATAAAATTGACCACTAGCAGATATGGGAGTAAGTGGCAGAAAGAACCTTAAAACCGGTAGCTTGATTCCAATATAGTAAAGTAGGTAATGTTAGCATCTACAAATCAAGATAGAGATGCAATTTATGGAATATGCAAATTTATGTCAATGATTTCCAATAAAGTTTAAGTGCAGATTACTCAAGTTTTGACCAAGAGCTCCAAGATTGAAGTATTGAGTTGTTAAGAGAAAAGCTTTTTAGCAATGGCATTGTCAAGAAGGGTCTTAAACATAGTAGAACATAATGTTCTTGATTGGAGTTTGTATATGGACTGTCCCTTAGCTTTTAGTGTTATCCCACAAAATATTGTGTCACAAATATTTAGAACAATTTATCCAGGATATTTTTGTCCTATTTCTCCACCTAATCATGTAAGAACTGAGAGTATTGTTAAAGAAGTTACCAAAAGACCATTCTTGGTTATGACACAAAGACATTTCATTCACGTTTCTTGAATAGATAGAAGAAATTAGTCACTAGTTGATCATAACCTGGCAGAAAAGTGCTAAGTATACAAAAACCATTTAAGAACAGAGGAAAAAAAACCTTATTAATGAAATGTCACAAAATATCATGGTTCATTAGTCCTAACTTCCCAATGCCTACTGAGCTAAGTATAGACTTTTAAATAATAAAATCATTCCTTTTATGCATACATTTTAAAAAATACCAAAAATCTTAAAGATCAAATTTACTAAATATAATAATAATTTTTGAGAAAGTAAGTTTAAAATCTAAAAGCTCCTTACTTGAAGATTACAATGTACAAAATATCTGAATTCAACCAAATTAATTATTATGAAGCAGCTTTAAGCTTTAATTTTAATTCTTGGATTTACCGAACTCAAGAAAGTATTTAGCAACCTGTTTATGTGTTATGTATGTTGTAATTAAAGCTTTAAATGTATTCATAAGCACATTTATAAAAATTATAGTGGCATGTGTTTAGAATTTTTGATTTTTTTAACCTTGCAGTTACAAGAAAAGTTTTTTTTAAAAGCTGTGGAAAGTACCATGTCTTTATATCTTCATTTTATTCTTCATTCCTTTGTGAGTATTTAAGTAAGGATATCCTGGTTGGTGATACTGAGATTTTGTTTTATTGCACAAGCTTCCAATAGATGAGACTGTCCTCCACTCCTTAGGTTTAGGTGTCATGCTCTTGAACTGATCTTTTAGAATTCTGAGATTGCCATTACAATGAAATAAAAGGGTGGGAATTGTGTGTGAAACTATCCAGGTCTAGTGACCAAGATCATTTTCTTGTGTTTGCCCAGAAACAATAAGGGGGAGATAAATTATTAGATTCCCTTACTTGCGATTTCTCTCACTGGCATTTTTGTGTAAAAGTTATCTGAAGTGGAATAAAATAAATAGTCCTCTAGCTACAAAATCAAAATAAAATGTTGTTGATTTACAAAAATTGTTTTGAGATCTACTCCAACAATATTATTTTCATTTTAATATATATTTGTGAACTAAAATATATCAAGAATAATAGTATTTCCCTTGAGGATCTCTCTGCATCTACTTTTCATCATTATATACATGTAATGATGAAAAGTATATATATATATATATATATATATATATATATATATATATCCTAGATATATATATCTAAGATATATATATATATATAAATATATATATATTTGGACAGTTCTGCTTATAAGGAGAGCATTTGCTTATAAATATTATAATTTAAAATTTTAAGTCATGTCTATATCTCTCCTCATACCATATAAATATACATGTTTTTGTATACTAACATTACAGTTCACTAGTTGCACACTTAGCTATAATAGTTTTGTTTAAAACAACATAAAATCATATATTCAGAAGTTAGGCCTGGAGTTCTATATCTCAATGTACAACTTATATAGTAGAAATCCAACTTTTTATTTGGTTTTAATAGGAGAGCTAGTTATATGGTTGACAGTACAGCATTTGCTTAGCAACAAAACTTGCTTCCATTTCATTTTAGAAGGCCTGCTCTAGTTTAAGCATTATATATGTATTTTGGCTGAATAAAAAGTTGTCACAGATCTGTGACTTCAAATTGTAACAGTGCTTGCAAAAGTTGGCTGTCTGAGCTCAGACCACTGTATCAGATAGTGTAGATATCATTAAAACAGTTCCTTTATGTTATATTCAGATGAAAATCTTACTACTATCTGAATATAAGAACTGTAGTCTTTAGGGAAAGTCAAGAGAGTTTTCAGGAAGAGAGCCTCCTGAAATTCAGGTTTAGCTCAGGTGGTAACATAGGTTATCTAAATGGGTAGACCAAACAATGAGTTATTAATTCAAAAATCAGACATCAATGGTCTGAAAAACTGATGTTTACCAAGAAATCCCCATGGACAGGCTGGCATTAGTAGAAGCTCAATAAATGTTTGTTGAATAAATAGGCAAATAAATACCCAAGGTCAGATCAGGTAATGTTTGACTCATACAGGATGTTTGTCCCTGCTGTCTTCACACTGTCACTGTTGGAAAAACCCAGTACCTAGAGATGAAGGGTGTAGCAAGGAAGAGGGAGACCATAGGCTCACAAAGCTCCTAACTGTGCAAAGGCATAAGTGCTAAAATTACCAGATTTTTATGTGCATCTTTAATATATAACACTGGGGTTTCTTTCTCTTTCTTTCTTTCTTCTTTCTTTCTTTCTTTCTTTCTTTCTTTCTTTCTTTCCTTTGTAAAAGCAAAAGGAAGTTGTTCAAAATTCTCAATTGAATTCTGTGCAACAAAGACAAAAAAGTGATTGTGGAAGTCTGATGTAAAGTAGAGGATTGTAGGGCAAACATTGCCGACTGTTGTTTTGCCCCTGGGAAGTTAGATATTTATCAGTGGGACCAAGGAAAGAAAGAAAGAAAGAAAGAAAGAAAGAAAGAAAGAAAGAGTGAGGGAGGGAGGAAGGGAGGAAAGAAGGAAGGAAGGAAGGAAGGAAGGAAAGGGGGGAAAGGGAAAAAAAAGTAGAGATATCTTACATAACTTTGAATAACAAGCTTAAAGGCAGACAGAAATAGAATTAAAATGAAAAATAATCGCATTTTTTTAAAATAACAGGAATTTTCTCACCATTGGGAATTTGGTGTGGAGTTGAATGATGAATAAGACAATAGGTTAGAAAGTGAGTTTGAAGGAAAGTGAAAATAGAAAGAATGGGAAATATTTGTTAACATATAAATTTGGTGCACCAAGTTTATGCAAATACAAAAAAAAATGTACTGCCAGTTGAGTCTTCTTTTTTGAGTTCAAGACTTCACACTTATTACGGAATGAAAAAGTGCATATTTTGATTATTGAAGCTGAAAAACAAAATCACATAAAAATAGTTCTCAAATGCTGTAAAATAAAACTATGCAAGAGTTCAAAACCCCACGTTAAAGAGAGGAATGTATCCAGTTAAAACTGTAGGGGGAACTGAGGTGAGAAAATAATTACTCAAATTGAAGTCAATCCAGAATACGAGGCTGGAACAGGAGCCATGTGGAGCACATCACGTGGCGTTTGGAGAAAACAGACACAAGCCTTTGTGTGGGATCATGGAGTCACGCACACGTGCACAAGTACTGGGGAAGGCCAACACTGTGTAATTCCAACCAGGAGGTCATTCTGCAGTCTACTACATTTTGACTCAGAAACTAAATGACAGACTATTACAGTCCCAAACCCTACTCAGTAACTAAAAGAAAGTCATCCGATAGTGACTGGCACTCATAAAATGAAGTGACTAGACCCTTTTTGAGAGATCAGATTTTCTTACTGACTATCAAGACAAACCCAAGCTAATTTCTCTTTGAACAATCAGGCATACTGCATGAGGTTAAAAAAAGGATTAAAATAAATTGTTCTCAAAAGAGTAGATTCTTTTTCCTATTTTGTATTACTAGATACTTCAGTAAAAATGAGATATTCTATAAACTAAGGTTTATACGTATTTTTCAGACGAGATCGGGCATGTTCAGGGTGGTGTGGCCGTAGACTACGTGTATTTTTCAAAATGTCAACATGTTTAGCAATTTTATGAAGTTCGGCAAAAACTTTGTAATTCATCTTCAGTTTACCGAGAGATGCTGTGATGCATGTGGTTGACTTCTAATGGTCTCATTATAAAATCAAATCTATTAAGTCTCTTTAACATAAGACATGGAAAAAAAGCTAGGGGTTTTAACGTCAGGCACCCGGAGCTTGCATTCTAGCTTTGCCAATCACAGACGTGAAGTTGAACTTCTTTGACTTCCAGTTCCTTCATTAAGAGTATTGAAATAATAATATTTAGCTCCATAGAATTATTTTGAAAATGAGCCAGCTTGTGGTAGGTGCTACATTCACAATAATGCTGTATGGTGTACTCAATGGGCAAATTATTATTGGCAAGCACTGGGCTAGCTGGTAGGAACAAAAAAATGAAAATACCTAACTTCCTTGCCATTGAGAAGCTCACTCTCTAGTGAAAAAAACACACAGACGGGCAGTTCTGACACAGTTTAATAAATACACTAACACAGCCCTAGTTCTTAGGAGGACATGGATTCTATAGGAAAAGGAAATTCCCCAAAAGTTTGTCCCGCCATAGAATATTCTACTTTTCCAACTTTCTTGTCTAAAGCATTGCAGTGATCATAGTGGCAGTGAGGCTGTAAATGTCAAGTAAGCTATAGCAAATCCCAACTCCTTTGGAGATATGAGGACATGGAAAGTCTCCATTCCCAAGAAGCTGTGAGATCATGTCTGATTTAAGTCCCAATCCTAAACAAAGCGGGCTCATGCTGGGTTTCATGTGCAGAGTTTCATGTCCAATCCCTGTAACGAGGTGATAAGGCCTGTGTCACAGTTAGTCAGTAGCAGGCGATGCAATTAACAGGATTGCACTAACCTGGAGATGCGCCAAGCTGGCAAAAGAAGGATTAGAAAGTAAATGAAGTGAACAACCATGAACCAGCAAATAGGGCTTAATGGACAGTACAAGTCAGTGAGGCAAAAATGGGCCAATTTGCTCTCATTGATTTTCACTGCCCATTGAGCTGCATTCCTCTTTTGCTTTCTAATGCATTTATCTTGGCCTAGGCAAGTTCTCTGGCTGTCATCCTGGGGACAGTTCCATTGACCGCGACAACTCCATGAGTGGACCAAAGTATAATTTGACCCACAGAGCCCTCTCTCAGGCATCCTGATGGGATGTTCTGATGGCTAGGAGAGTCAGAGAAAGAAATTCCAACAGGTCTTATGCCCAGGAAGTCATTGAGGAGACTTTTATCAGAAGAATGGAAGTAAATATTACAAGGTTTCACTCAACTTGTGTGTTCCACCTTATTTTTAAATAATTCGTCAAGGCAAAGGACAACACTCTACCCTGCTGTTCTCCACTAGTTTTAAATCATCTCCAGTGGAAGTGCCAAATGACTTCTGCTATCCAGAATAAAGAAACCTGATGACCATTTGTTGTTCACTAGCTATTATGAGAGGAAAGCCATGCAGCCACTTAAACTCTAAGAATAGGAAGATTGAGTCAGCTAGGCTAGGATACAAAGCAATATTTCCACCTGGAATAAGCCCTTCTTCTCTGCCTCTTTTCTACTCTTTTCTCACCTCCTCTTGTTTCCTGGCCTGTCTGCCTCTCTCTATATACATATATTTTTCTTGTTTGGCTATATCTGCCCTCTGTCTTCTTTTTCTTACCTACTGGATGCTTTCTTTTTTCTTACTTTCCCTATGCCCCAAAAGTAAATGCACTGCCTATTACATCAAAAGCCAGTCAGGAAAATCCACATTTGTCCACTGCATTATCCAACAAGTTGTGTTCCAGATAATTGCTCCCTAGCCCTACCATTTGTGCATAATTTTAGAATGAAGTGGCGTCTGAGATTTTGAAATTCCATCAGTTGCTTTTGGGGAAAAATCATTATCCAGTTTCATGTGAAACTGCATACCTTGCCATGATCCTGAGCCCAACTTCATATCATTAAAAGAAACTCAGATCTGCAGAAAATATTTATCTATCCATAAGAGAAAGATTTTATTGAGTTAAGAAGTAATAGACAAGGTGTACAGAGAATTACATTTGATATTTACCACAGTATGAACCTCCTTATGAAAGGGGCCACAGTGATACCTTCAGCAATTCAGAGTCCATCATTACAAAGAACAGAAGGAAAGTCTTTTGTCCCCAATGCTGCACGAGGAAGCCTCTGAGATTTCCCTGGCTGTGCTGGAAGCTTAGACCCTACTTAGCTCAGGAGGGCTAATGAGACTGACCTGACAAGGAATGGCTGCAGGCCTGAAAAATACTTTTTTTTCTCCCCAAGCTAATTAACAGGCATTTTCCATGAGTCCAGTAAAATAAGAATTTATTTCTCTAGTTGCCCTTGTAAACAATACCTCATTCAATTATTTGGCAGTAGGGCACACGTACCAAGAAATGATCAGGGATAGCTGGTGAGTCCACTCGCTTGGCCCCAAATATGTGATTCCTTTTTTACTGTTGTTTTGTTTTAAACTGTTAATAAACTAGCAAGAAGGGGCGCCTGGGTGGCGCAGTCGGTTAAGCATCCGACTTCAACCAGGTCACGATCTCGTGGTCCGGGAGTTCGAGCCCCGCGTCAGGCTCTGGGCTGATGGCTCAGAGCCTGGAGCCTGTTTCCGATTCTGTGTCTCCCTCTCTCTCTGCCCCTCCCCCGTTCATGTTCTGTCTCTCTCTGTCCCAAAAATAAATAAACGTTGAAAAAAAAATAAAAAAAAAATAAACTAGCAAGAAAACGAGAGGGTTGGGGCTAAGTCTCGGATGTCACAGGTCATACTGGTTTTGGTTATTAGTTCTCTCCTCACCCAGGCCCTGCTCCCCAATGAACCATTTCCCCCTTGCTTCCATCAAGTAGTTTTGCATTCCTTAGATGAAACCTGGGGATTACGCGGCCAGCTGCGATAGTACTTTCCTGGAGCTGCTGCTGTTACTGCTACTGCAGCCAGTAGAAGAGATACTGGGGGCATTTGATATTCCAGAAAAGTGTTAACTGCAGCTGCTAAGCAGCAGAAGAAAAAACAAGTCTTATTCTAAGTTATGCATTGCGTGACACGTGCATTTGATGTTTCTTCATATGTTTCCAAAGCAGCATGTGCAACATATCACACTCAAACTGTCACCATCTGAAACAGAACAGCACACAGGCAAAACGTTCCAGCAAGTCTATTGTATGCATGCGTTCCACCTGAAGCACCTGGAAATAACTAAACTTCCAAACATAGGTTGAGTTTTCCTTAACAGAGTAGGAAGCTTCTGTGTTGAAATGAATTTAATTTTAGATGGACTAATTTATCCTAATACGGGCCATCTGAATATTTCATCCTCCCTGTGGATTACTTCTAATATTCTCAGAATTGATCTTCATTACTTTATTTCCTCCCTACCTCCTATCCATTCTATCAGATTTTTTTCCCCCTAAAATGTACAGTTTTTTTTTTCCATATCACTCCTCTACTTAAAAACCATCAATGGTTTCCTTGATGCCAAAAATAAAGCTCACATGCCTTAGCTTGACATTTCAAGTTCTTTACCATCTGGCCTCAACTTGCCTATGGCTTCTGCCTCGTCTCCTAGTCAAATTGGTCTAATCACTGTTACTCCCATCATCATATTTCCACAGCCCCAAATAAAATCTCCTCTGAATTTTCTGGGTATTAATTCTCTTCCTTTTGCTTGAAATGACCACTTTCCTTCTCTCTCTCCCCTTAACCCTCTATCTTTATTGTGTCCACCTTCCAAATTCTACTTGCTCTGGAAGAATTTTTCTGCAACTGCATATTTCTTACAGACAGTGGACTGAGAAGTGTGGTGCTAGAGTGGAAAATAAAGTCTAGAAACCAGGAAAAAGGACAAGGGTTTTAGTTCCAGCACTAATACATAATAATAGCATGACCTTGATTGAGTCACTCAACCCTCTGGTTCTCTGTCTCCTTATTCAAAAAGTGGGTTTAATAATAACTGCCTTCCATAAGCCAACTGCAAAATCATATAAGATCATGTCTGAAAAAGTACTCTGAAAATACTGAGATATTCTTTGAATGTAACATAGGATCACATTTTTTTTCTAAACAACCAGCATTTTCTGTGAACTTATGCCACACAATGTTCTGCCTAACCTATACCAACATTATGGTTGGTATTATTATTTACAAATAATAAAACGGAAATGCTAAATGACTTGTCCAAGTTAAAATGAGGGGTGAGAAGAAGAACTAGGATTCAAACCAAGATAACTAGTCACCAGAGCTTGTTTTCATCACACTACATTTTATTGCTTTTTATGCAACCTTGTAATCAATTATTAGCATGCATTAATTAGTCTTATGAACTCCTTGAGGCAAATGACCACAGCTTATCTTCCATATGACTTTCATACTTGGTGTTCCCTGTGCCTAGAATGCTGGCCACATGGGTCACATGGCTCACTCCCTCATCTCCTTCATCTTTGCTCAAATGACAGCTTCTCAATGAGGACTTCTCTGACCACCATATTTAGAATTTTAACCCTCCAGCCTTTCCTATGCACCTCATCCTGTTTATTTTCTCCCTATCACTTATCATTTTCCATCCTACATATTTTATATATTTCTATGTTTTTATTATCTTGTTCCGATAGAATGTAAGCTCCATGAAGACAGGGATTTTTGTTTTTTTATTTACTACTGTGTTCCCCACTGCCTAGAACAGTGCCTGAAACATATTAGCTGCTCAAGAAATATTTGCCATCTTTATAGGATAAGCTTCTATTTTCTGTAAAGATTTTGTCCATCATAATGGCAAATTATCCATGTTGATCACAGGATAAAATCTAAATCCCTAACAAGGAGCCCCAAGTCATTTTAGGAAAGTGTCTCCACCTGCATGTCTACTTTCACCTCTTATCAGTCCTCATGTCAGAGGCTAAAGAGTATGGTAGCTACAGCACATGCCCTGGAGGCAAGTTACCTGAGTGTGAATCTCAGTCTCATCACCAACCCTGGACACGTTACTTAATTTCTTTTAAGCCTCAACTTCCCCATTAGTAAAATGGGGGCGGTAATATTAACTAATTCCTAGAGTTGTAATGGAGAGAAATTAGACCATCCACACAAAGCAAACTGCCCAGTGCAAAGTAGGTTTTGGCATATAATTATTCATTTCAGTTTATAATCTAATTATATGCCTTTCCCCAACCTCTCCAACTCATGCATTCATGTCTCTGAACATCAGATTCTTCTGTGTAAAACACTTTTCCCTAACTTATCCAATTGGCAAATTCCTACATACCTTTCCGACCTCAACTCAAACACTGCTTTCTCTGAGAAATCCCCCCTGACTTTGCAATTTAGACTAAGGAATTAGTTCTCTGAAGTTTCAACTTTATATTATACATATTTCAACTTTGGCAACGTTATGCTCAATCGGTTTGTTCAAATATCTGTCTCCCTATTGCATTATAAATACCTTCAAGGCAGAAAACTTAAATTTAATTTGTGTATAACCAGCACCTATCACTCAATAAAGATGTAATGACTACATGAATTAATGACTTGAGTTTGCGTTTATTTTTAAGTGAGATTCAATCCTGGAAATATATCTATTTGTACCCTATTTTAAGATTAAATGATTTTTAGATTTTTGGTATAAAATTCTTTCAGTATTCTTTGTTAAGAGGAAACATTTTTCCCCCATCCTGATGCTTTCTTCCATGTGAAGGAAGCTCTACTTGTGTGAGTTCCTGTCCTTTCCATTTTCTTATCCAATTCTCTTCACACATGAATTCTTAAATCAGAAAAGTTTGGAATGAAAACTGGTCTTATTAGGCCAAGTCATATTTCTTGTTTTCAAGAGTAGACCTAGCCATAAAGAGTATGGGTTCCCAATTACGATGCTCAAATAGTGAACTTGGCCATGAAAAATCCTGTTCTCATGGTGGAAGTTGTTGACTCTTCAAAATTCTAACTAATTTTGAGTTTCAATATCGGGATGCTGGTTTATTGTCAGCTAGGAGCTAGATTGGCCAATGAGAGCAATATGAATAGTAAGGTTGATATTTTTGTTTCCCATTTGTCTCCCTCTTTTATCTTCTTTTTTAAATGGTTTAGAATTCTGTTGCTGAACAATGAGGCTCTTTATCAAACACTTGAAACCCCAAACATCTTTCATAATTTAACTATGCTTGCACTATGGCATAAGTTAAAAATATCATCCATCATCATTATCATCCCTGCAACATCGAACCCATTTATCTAAAGGAATTCTGGGTGTACAATAGTTCCCCCCACCTTTATCTGTGGGGGATACTTCCAAGACTCTCGGTGGGTGCCTGAAATCATGAAGAGTACTGAACTCGATATATACTCTTTTTTCCTATACGTACATACCTGTGATAAAGTTTATGTTACAAATTAGGCACAGTTAAAGATGAACAACAATAACTAAAAACAAAATACAATAGTTATAACAACATACTGTAATTAATGTAATGTGAATGTGGTCTCTTTCTCTCTCTCAAAATATTTCATTGTACCATATTCACCCTACTTCTTGTGATGATGTGAGATGATAAGATGCTTATGTGATAACATGAAGTGAGGTGAATGATGGAAGCATTGTGATGTAGCGTTAAGCTACTATTGACTTTCTGACTATACATCAAAAAGTGGATCATCTGCTTCCAGACCATGCTGGCCACAGGTAAAAGAAACAATAGGAAGTCAAACTTCAGATAAGTTGGGGACTAATACATGGAGGAATCTACACAAGGAAAATGTTCACTATGATTGGTGTTTCTCAACGTTTATTTATTTTTCGGACAGAGAGAGACAGAGCATGAACAGGGGAGGGGCAGAGAGAGAGGGAGACACAGAATCGGAAACAGGCTCCAGGCTCTGAGCCATCAGCCCAGAGCCTGACGCGGGGCTCGAACTCACAGACCGCGAGATCGTGACCTGGCTGAAGTCGGACGCTTAACCGACTGCACCACCCAGGCGCCCAATGTTCACTATGATTGGAAGGAAAAAAAAAAAAAAGAAGAAAGTAAGAAGCCTTTTTAATCTGCTATAACCCCAAGGTGAAACACAGTGTCTTCATGAATGAAAATCACTGTGGTGACACTCAAATATTTGTAGGACAGAGGAAGTATAAAAGTCAGTCATGAGTAGTACCTTATTAGAATCTTCAGATTCTCCAGGCAATCACTTGCTCACAAAGTTTATTTCCACAGATTCTGACGTGCTATTTATCTAGTGTGAATTTCATATTTATGCATGTTTCATAGATCCACTTATTCCACTTTCCATTGAAAATAAGCCTTTGATGAATAAAATGTTGTTTTTCCACTTTATTAAGTAAAACATTAACATAGTGAAAGACATTCTTAAGTTGAAGTGTCGTGTCAGATTGTGTCTACTCACTAACCAAACATGATTATAAGTGACAGAAGTGGTTTGCATTTTCATTTTATAACATTATAATACTTTACAACATAAGAATAAGAAATTAAACAAATTATAGCATATTAAAATATATTTGCAGGGAAAACAGGGAAAATCATTTCTCATTGCTACATAATTAATGTTGTAAGATTTCACTAAGGTACTATACCAGGGTATCAACTTTTTATTTGGCAGTTTACATTTCTATACAGGTTTTCTGTATTTCAGTCATTTTGCAGTTTATTTTATCTAGAAAAGCATAAGCTAGCCATAAATGACACATTATTACTCATTTCTTTGGTCAGTTCTTCATATTCAACTAAAATATTTTTCACTCATGTAGGCTATTAGTTCAAAATTTTTCAGATATCCATAAACACTTCATATATAAATTCTATTTTTCTTTCTCAACTCTAAAGCAGGTAATACCATTGATGAAATATTTGTAAATGTAGAGCATATCAAATTACCCAGTATAGACTGGATGATGTCTCTATTAGGTACGGTCCTACCTTCTGTGAAATTCCATGGCCTGAGGACCAAATACCTAGATTACTAGATTTTATCCAAATTTTTCAACACTTCAAAATTTTCATTAACTCTTCCAGTTAACAGATACTCCAATAGTATCTTTATAGCAATCAGTATTCTTCTCTAGTATAGATTAATGATTTCTGCCCTTTATGCTGTGTATGTTCCAGATAATGTCATACTGAATAAAGTGTCTTAAACTCTTTTTCTCATTATGTGTGTTTTTATCTGCAAAATATATATAGCATCTATTGTGTTATATTTTTTAAGCTTCAACAAAAATGTTATTGCATTAACCTTTGTATTATAGTACATTCTCAATCAAATGTTACTAAAAGTATTTCTGCAATCACATGGGTGTCCAAAAGTTTCTTAGTGTTTACAAGGTGTTGTATTGGAAAAGGCATGAAGCAAATGGCATGGACTAACACCTTTAAAAATGATACTAAATGTTTAATTTATGTATTACCTTTCCTGCCTTAAGAGACTTAGGGAAAAACTCAAAACTGAAAAAAAATCTGTGAATTTATAACCATAGGAAAAGGAGATACCATGAAAGAAACAAGAGAGTCTTCATTCTTTGAAAATCTCAACAGTATTTATCCAAGAGCTTATGATGTGCCTGACACTGTATTTTAGGAAATTAATGCCAGATAATTCACATTTTTTTCTATCTTGCAGAAGTGTTTGCATTGGGTTATACTGCTTGAAATGCCATCATTTAGAAATTCACCTAAGTTCACCAGAGCTTCCTATATTAGTCAAGAATCTTTTGATCTCAAGTGAATGAAACCCTTCTCAAACTCTTCGGGATGAATTGGCATTCATTTTCGGTTTCCACCTCTTTCTGGTGTACCTTATCCTATGGTAAGGATTGAAAAGCTAAAAACTACACTTTCTTTTCAATTAAACACACTGAAAAGACAACAAGAAGAGGGGAAGGATGCAGAGCTATGTACTATTCATGTGTATTATTTTTGTTGGTCAGCAAAGTCATGAAGACGTAGAATTCTTCTGCATCAGCCTTCCATTGTGTTACCTCAAGCCCTGTGAGTGTTGGGTGGCAGTGATGACAGAATGGACAGCAAGTACCATACTCCAGCACGCAGGCTCTAGTTTTGGTGACATCAAAAGAAGTTTCTGCAGTGAGGGGCTTATTGATCCTCGTACCTATTCCCGGATTTGTAACTCCTGCATCTTCAACTAAGAGTTCTCCCTGCTCCACACTCAGATTCTCTGACAGGACAATTCTGCAGTGTTCTGGAAGTTTTTTCTAGAGGCCCAATACTCTGGGATTTCCAATCATTTTGTAAGCATTTAATTCATTCTTTTTTTTTAATGCTTAAAATACGTTGTGGTTTCCATTTCCTGTACTGAACATTAATCAGTATATTGACTCCAGCTACACTGAGCCGTAAGGAGAATCTATTGGCTGACATAACTTAAATATCCAGGCCTAAGTGTGACTTTAGACAGGGTAGGTCCAGGGTAGATCAACATAACCCAGTGCCACTTTCTGCTTTACCATTTATTAACTTGACTGAATTCTCAGGTATGGTGGAAAATGGTTTTGGAAGCCTAGCTTCTCATCTTCTCCAATTGGAGTCTTATGGTCATGGCCACCTGCCTCTTTAGCAACCTCAGCAAAAGCTCCAATAAATGTTATTGGCTGTGGTTTGATCACATGACTATTATTGGTCCAAAATAATAAAAAATGTCCTATTTATCAGATTTGTGCATTATGCCCTACACTGGAACAGAATTAGTAGGAATAAGCTCCACTCAAAAGAATAATCAAAGAGAACTGAGATTTTCCCACATAAATTTAAATGCCATTATCATAAGAAGGAAAACACATACTTGAAGACAAACAACAAATGTCTACTGTAGTTCTTTAAATTCAAGCACTTCCAGGAGGATTATTTTAAGTCATCTACATATTAGAATTTACTTTTTTTCCAGTTTTTTTAATGTTTATTAATTTATTGAGCAAGACAGAGAGAAGAGTGCACAAGGGAAGGGGCAGAAAGAGAGAGGGAGAGAGAGAATCCCAAGCAGGTTGTGTGCTGACAGCAGATCTCCTGAACCAAACCAAAATTGAATGGGGATGCTCAACTGACTGAGCTACCCAGGCACCTCTACTTTTTTTTCAATTTTAACAGAGAATTATTAAATGGAAAAAATTAATTTAAAAATATTTATTAAACTCCTACTATATACTATAATCTTTGGGATTCTGTAAAAAAATGCTCATTAAGAATCTTACAAATCTATAGTAAGGCAATTGTGTAATTTGTTACAAGTAGGAAAATAAAACTATCATACGGTAAGTAGAGATAATGACACTAAGAAAAAGGAAGAATTACCTCAGTTGAGGAAATTGAGGAAAGCTTCATGGAAATAGTTATGTCTTAAAAGCTCACATGGTTGATTGCATTGAGTTTATGGAAAAGGGATGAGTCAACACAGGGATGTGATAAGTGGGGTGAGAGGAAGAATTTACTTTAAAAAGCTTATTGAGAACTGTGTCTCAGGAAGAACTTTCTAAGAACTGTAAGACTTTCTTCATAAGTTTCATTTTTATTCAGAAATTAAAAGAAACCAGGGTCTGTAATATAGTTGGAGAGGATGATTCACTAAGATTGTGTGATTTGATGTTGTCCGTTTGTTTTGTAATTTATTTATATGTAATTTCATTCCAAAAAGGATTTGAGATAGCTGACCTAACAATTGATTGAAAATGTGGGGCAAGTGAGAGGAAAGAGACAATGGCATTCAATAAATATTTGTTGAGAAGTGAATTAGTTTACTGAGCCTTGGTGAGTGGAAAGTGGAAATGCCACTACAGGATTTGGGCCACTCAGGAAGTAGTTGATTTGCAGAGATAATAGGAATTGACAGAAAGTATATTAGAGCAGACACGTCTTGTGTTTGTAACTACATGAACTTATACCAAAAAAAAATAAATAAAAATGCAATTTATTTGCCTTGTTTCAGTCTTCACAAGCTGTGAAAAATGTCCATGCTGAATTTTAGTTGTGGACAGAAAACCCAGCATTCCAAAAAGGTAGAGCATTTCTCTCTCTAAAAGGACAGACAGCAGGTATAACTGATTTTGTTGGTGGCAGTGTGTAACTCACCAAATACTCTATCTTCTGCAGCCATAACTGAAACATTGATTTGAGCTACTGGGGTCATGAGGCTTACCTTACATTTTATAAGAATTATCACATTTTCCCTCCTTTCTTCTTCCCCCAAAACATGCCCGAGTGACCATTTTTCATGACTCTGGATACCCTGATAACATCACTGCAAAGACTGTCATAGGGAGAAGCATTGGGATCCTCATTTGAGAAGCAACTGTCTTTTTTTTTTAATTTTTTAATGTTTGTTTGTTTGTTTGTTTAGAAAGCATGAGCGGGGGGAGGGGCAGAGAGAGAGAGACACACACACAGAATCCGAAGCAGGCTCCAGGCTCTGAGCTATCAACACAGAGCCTGATAGCAGGACTCAAACTCATGAACCGCGGGATCATGACCTGAGCCAAAGTTGGCCACTTAACCGACTGAACCAGCCAGGTGCCCGAGAAGCAACTGTCTTGAAATAGTCAAAGTCATGCATTCATATGTTATTTAAATGCAAGAAATATTCTCAATATTCTTGTAACATATAGAAGCTAGATATCATCTTGACTTTGTAGATTAAAAACAAAGAAAGGGACGAAAGTTAAGAGATATGCTTACATTAGCGATACTATTGTTATTTGAGGCATATATCAGCATCTAACTTGGATGCTGACTAAAATCAAGGTTTGCTGCTTTGCCCACTGACACTTTATGCACATGCTTTGCCCATAAGCAGCAATGCACAAAGGATACACCTTTCCTACCCTCTTACAAACAGAACACTTGCCACACTGATAATTCTGTTTGGCCAGTTTAAAGTAGGGATTGCATGTCTAAACTCAAGTCTACAGGATCCAGACAACTCTGACTGTACACTGAGATAAGTGCCTGAACTCTCGAATTTTCTACTCTGCAAAACAGAGACAACAATAACACCTTCTTCATAAGATAACTATCGTTTTCAGAGCACATGCTGGATTAAGTGTTTAGGACAATGCCTTGATCTATGATGTCTTTCAATACCATTAGTTATTATTCTTGAGGTCCTTTTAGTGATAAAAGACATTTCTTCTTTTCCAAAAAGATAAAGCTCTAGTTTTAAATGCATTGTATGCTTGGAAATAATTAGCATATTTGCAGTGCTCAGTACTACTCATTTAAAAAAGAGTAGGGACAAGAGACTTTAGCCCCCTGCAACCATTTCAAGAGTAGTCTTTTTAACAACAACAACCACACCACTCTGTGGTTTAAATCTGACATTATTTACTTGTGCCTGGTGAATTGAGAAGGATACTTCATCCCCCTTGGATCTGAAGACCAAATGTGCTCAGCTGCAGACCAATTATGATATTCAAGTATTTTCTAGACTGCTGAATGGGAAACGTTGAACTGTGCTTGTGTGATTAGCCTCATTGATTTCTATAGAAATGTAGTACTTAACTTCAATCATTACAGTAGTTCAGTAGTTCAAGGAAGTTTACTCCTCCTTTGAAATTCACAAGGAATATATAGTACAAAATTAGCCTTGCAAGAGTCACAATAATTTACCAAAACCAGGTGTCTCAGGAGTATTTGTAATTTATCCCCTAATTTGAAAAGATTAGACCACCTCATAACTTAGATGTGTGTTTTCAGTTTGACCTTACTTACAGATTATACTGTGCAATTACTTGCAAACAATTATTGATTACTTTAAAAATAAATAGGGATCCATTACATGGTAGTCTTCACTATTCTTTTGGCTCAAAAATGTTTTACTGTCTTCTAGTTGAAATAGTGATGTCTTGGGCCTGGAAGATGATAGCCAATAACCAAAAAATATGGAGGCTTTTAACACAATGAAAAAGCTTAAATAGAAACCTGGTGGTTAATGGATCCTCAATAACAGAGAGAAACTTGGTGAACACTTAACTCAATCTACTTTTCCATCTATTCGTCTAATTATTTCTATGATGCCTCTGATCAAAGTAATTAGGCAAGCTGACAGTGATATTCAAATCTCAACATAATAAATGAAGGAAAGGAGGCTTCCCCCTTGTCTGTACTTAACTGGAGACGTGTTGGGGGTGTATTTGTGTTAATGACACAATGTCTGCAAGGTACCATTTAGGTACAGTTTAGAAGAAAATCAGTACAAATTTCAGAGGCTAAATTTTATGCTTATCTGATATTTTCAGTTTGGGGTGAATCTTTCCTTGCCAACTCAGGTGACATTTGGCCAACCAACCACTTTCAACAACTTAATGGCCATGATCCTCAATGTCTGGAAGATATTTTTAGTTATGCAGAACAATTGGAGGATTGTTCTTCAACGTCCCAGCATCAAAGCCAAGTTATTCATGGAGATAACAGCAGAAATAAACTGCACACTCTGCTTCTACTTCAACTTCTCATAAAGATTATTATCTAAAGCAGAATCATATCCAAGATAGCCAGCTCATCCTTTCTGCCAGCCAGTCCAAAATCATGAGTCCACAACCAAGAGTGTGCTGAATAATTCCAATATATTTTAAAATATTGTTTCAAACATTTACATAAATCAATGTTGAAAATACAGATTTTCTTCTCAGTGTTATTCTCAAGACTCTTCTGATAAAATGTGGATTTAGTTTTGTTATGGGACCAAAATACTCAGAATTTGAAACTGAAACTCCTAACCACCTCCCCTATTTTCCTTTTAGTGTTATACTTGCTCCACTTTTGCTTTTGTAAGATGATATTTATTAAAAAGTCTCTAAGACAGTATTCTAGAGGCCGATTATTTTCTCTTTGCCTTGTGCCTTGTGAACTCACTGAAATCTTTTGTCTTTGAGAACCTTCAACCAATTGAGCCATACATATAAGAATGAAGGTCAAAGACAGGTCAAATGAGGTGAATTCTAGGGTTGGTGAAATCTGGGGTTTACTCTCACTTGGGTCGTTGTTACAGGAGTAATAATTCCTCAAATTTCATTCTTCCAGCAATCTTCAAGTAGAAGTCTGGAAAGCTTTCACAGGTCTTTTGGGAATAAACATAATATATAAAAAAAAAACCATTTCATACAGTTTTGCTACTTAGAGTTTGGGGGCGACATTGTTCTGATTTCCTATTGGTAATAATAGAATGTCCTCGATTGAATAGTATAGACAATGTTCATAGGAATAATAATAAGGTATCTGAAGTGGTTCAGGCATGAGCATCCCCAGAATGTGCCACTTTGGCATGTGGATTACTTGGAACTAAAAATAATCAAGGCCCAAAAGACTTCGGAAGAGCTTCTTACCTCCCCCTTAACTGCTTCTAAGCATTTAGATAAAGGGCAGCTACAAACCGTATGAGCTAGATGAGGTAAACTGTGGGGAGCTCAGCAGGGCCTGTTTGTTCAAATTCTTCTCTGTGTCCCATTATCTCTGCATGGCATGACAAACATTTGTTTACCAAATATTTGCTTTTCGCATCTTCCTGTGAATTCTTCCTTCCCTTGGAAGTCCCAGATCCCTATCCCCTTCTCCTCAGCTCAGGATGGCATATAAGCCTCAACTGCCTGACTGTCTCTGAGCCTCTCATGCCTTTGTGGGGCTCCTGTGCATACGCAATTAAATTTGTTTTTCTCCTGTTAATCTGTCTTATGTCAATTTAATTAATAAGACAGTCAAAAGAACCTAGAAGGGTAGAGGACAAATTTTCTTCCTCTACATATCTAATTCATTCATTCAGTCACTCATGCATTCAATCAACATATATTTGCATTCAACAAATACATTACATATTCATCTATTCTGGTAAATAAAGAGACTTTTGTTTCAATAGAAGACTGAAATTTCATGACAAGCTTATGTTCCTTTTTTTTGTTTGCTACTTTAGACTTTAGGTAATCAGAACTAACCTATGAAAATATTATAATTTCAGAAAATCATGTAATTTCTCAGGTGCTTGGAAGGCCTGAATCTTATTTCCATCAAAGAATTATTTTTAATTTGACTTGACTTTTTTTTGTTTTGTTTTGTCTGCTTGTCACACTAATAATATATCTGAAGGCTATTATTAGTGGATATCATTAAAAACACACTATTTCATTGTTGAGCTCATCAGTAATTTCCAGGTCAACAAAATATTGATAGTATTTTGTAATGTGCCCATTGCAATAATGCATTAAATATGCCCACTGAAGGGGATCACATTTTGTCACACCAAAATATGCCTCTCTGGCACAATAATTAGTTTTAAGAAACAGCTGAAGAAGCTCTGAAAACAAAGTAGAAGTTACCTCTTTGTAAGGGATATTTTCAATTGTAAGAGAAATCACTCTCTGTAACAGGAAGAGAAGAGTGACTAAATCTCTAGAAATCTATCAATAGAGAAGGCAAAGATCTAAATCTGCATAACAACGTTACCCGTGTTTACTGTATATTTTCTTGGTAACCTCTCATAACTGGCTACCCCACCCCCACCATCCTTTGTCTTTAGCTAGAGATGATATTTAAAGTGATGGCTTTAGGGGCGCCTGGGTGGCTTAGTCGGTTAAGCCTCCGACTTCGGCTCAGGTCATGAGCTCGCGGTCCGTGACTTCAAGCCCTGCGTCGGGCTCTATGCTTACAGCTCAGAGCCTGGAGCCTGTTTCAGATTCTGTGTCTCCCTCTCTCTGACCCTCCCCCGTTCATGCTCTGTCTCTCTCTGTCTCAAAAATAAATAAACGTTAAAAAAAAAATTAAAAAAAAATAAAGTGATGGCTTTGGCCATTTGGGGGAGTTACTCAGTTTTCTTGGGTATCTTTCATGTACACAGAAGGCACACATGTTATTAAACACATGTTTACTTTTCTCCTGGTAATCTGTCTGAATTACAGGCATGTCTCAGCCAAGAACCTAGAAGAGGAAAGGGCAAGTCATTTTTCTGACCCCACGCCATGCATGAGGCAGATGATTTGGTTTTGAATCTCCTTCCATCCATATTAGCTGTCAAATACAAATCTCCTGTGTACAGTATGTTTTTGAATAGTAGAAAAAAGTTTCTCCAAAATCTCTATAGTGTCAAGCGATGGCCAAAGATTAAATGTCATAGCATGACCACAAATAGTCTGTATACAATCCTTACAAGAGTTATACCTGTTTTGATATAAGATTATATTTTACAATCTGTTGACTTGGGCAACTCCCTCCTGTGTGATGTCAGATGACCCTCAAATTCTACCTCAAAATGTCCCTCAGTTATTTCTGGAATGTGTGAGAAATGGTCCCATGTATTATAAATTTTGACTGCCATCTTGCTCCCAAGTCATTTCAGGTATCAACAGTAAAACTGCTTTTTAATCATTCTCTGCCCTTTTTGGTTGTTAATTGGTACTATCCATTTGTCACAGATGAAAATGCTTCCATTGTATAAATTCAAGGAGGTTAAATTGTTGACTTTCTGTCCAAAATAAAGAAATCCCATCTGGCTGAGTATAAAAAAGAAATCAAGACGGTATTACAGAATACTGGAGGAAAGATTGCTTATGGGCTTCTGTTTTGCAACTTGTCCGTTGAGGGATTTGAAAGAAGAGTGTAAACGGAAAATTATCTGGGCTAACAAGTCTAAGTGGGGCTAGCTACAAATCCTGAATGTTTTCTTACAAAGAAAATGGAGCTTGATGTTTAGAAAGCTTTGTTTTTCTATGGAAAAATCAATAAAAATCATTTTATTATATCCTGCTTTGGTGAAAGGGGCTAAAATCTAGGGGAAGTTAAAAGTGAATTGGTTTTCTTTAACAAAATTGTGGATGACACTAAGTAGCAAAGTTCATCCTATTCTTTAGTCAGGAGGTGTGGCAGAAGTCTGGAATGTAAAATTGCTCCAAAACATCTGCAATTGGCAGCAGTTAACTTATGGGAATAAAACCTTTTTTGTATAAGTGATTAGATTCTTGGGGCTTCAAAGAGAGTTGCAGCATCTTAATTACTTGGAACATAACTACTCCAGTTTAAAAAAAAATATTCAAGGTGAAAACACACAGTAGAATTAAGCAGTATTATTTCAACCTTGAAATTGAAGCTTTATCTTATCATTGTATTACCCTGTAATGGAAAACTGAACTTGTGTTAATCAGTATTCCTGATTACAAATAGGGAAATTGTGGGGATTTTTCAGTCTTCCTTTTATTTTAAATAAAATGTCATGACCATGATTTAGATAGAAATATTTTGCAGAGGATAAAAGGCTCTTAAAATTCTGATAAACACAGGCTAACTTCTGAGATTTATAACTTATTGAACTTTTTATGCATAAAACATTTAGGTTAATTCATTTAAATAAATGATTGGATTGTTTTGCTGTCACTGCCTCAGATGTGCCTGCTTGGGCTTTCTTTTCCATAAAGTACATTTAGTGATTAGCTGAGTACATTTAAATGCAATTTGTCTTGAATAAGAAAAATCTGAAGATAAAGTAGCTGTAAACAACTAACTAAATAAATAAAGCTATAACCATGCAAAAGAGAGACACAGAGCTGAGAACTGAATAGATAGGAGTACTGAATATTGCAAGTACTGAATATTGATTTGCTACTCTAGTTCACAATAAGTGTGTTGGCTTATCCTGCTTATTGGTTGTTTCATATTTTTCACCAGGCCCCAAACAAAACTAAACAAAACAGACATGAATATAATTATTTTGTGTATAATTGCCTTTGTGTCATTCTAGCAACTCCTGTTGCATGATGATGATGACAACCCAGGCTCAGAGCAATGGAGGCACAGAGTTTCTAGACTATTTCAATACACACAAGACAAAATGAAGTCTGTATCTCTAAATCCCAGAGCAAGTTTATAACTGGTAAGATATTAATTCAAACCTCAGCTTTTTCATACTACTCTCCAGCCGAAGTCACTCACAATGTGGTACAGTTCCAGGACAGCTTAAGTGACACAGGTCTTAGGGATTCCATTTCAAGGTACCTCATGGTTCTGATTCAACTTAAAGAAGTAAAACAAGAAGTGAAATTTGCTCAGAATAAGACATATAGTTGTGTTTTCCAAAATTCATTCCCAGTAAGAATTGAACTAGATTTGTCACAGACTAGAAGTCATTTCCTCTCTGGATGCTCCAAGATCCCCATTTCCCAGGAGCTCTACCAACTAGAGGACCTGAGAATGGATCCTGAGAGTTTGTGCCAACGGCCATAAGAAATCCTGGGATATATATCTACCTATGTGGGATTTCTCCTCTCTCATAAGCTCTGTTGTTTGCATCCTGAGTGAACACTGTTGGGGAAGAAACATTTTCCTGTACCAGTCAAGTTTCTTCTGCCTGGTCTAAGAATTAAATTGACATGAGATAGATTAACAGGAGAAAATAATATTTAATTATATGTGCACAGGGAATCCACATAAACATTAGATTCCAAAGACAGTCAGGCAAAATGGGGTATATATGTCATCTTGAACTAAACAGAAGAGATTAGGGGTCCAGGACTTCAGAGAAAAGGATATCAATTCACAGGAAGATGAAAAAGAGTACATATTTGGTAAACAAATATTTGCTGGGTCATTCAGAAACAATGGGATCTAGAGAGGAATTTTAAAAAACAGACTCTCAAATTTCTCCTTGTCTGCTACCCCTGCTTTACATTATAATGTAGCTATCTATGGTGATAGCTCCCTTCCTGGAGTAGATGCTTTAACCAAATCCTTTCAGGAAGTCAGGGGAAGATCAAAGTTTCTTCCTGAGTCTTTTGACCTTTGTTTTTAGCTTGAAATTATTCAAGTTAAATTTAATTAAAAATTAATTAAATTTACTAATTAATTAATTAATTAATTATTCAAGCCAAAGTGGCACATCTTGGAGCAACTTATTCTGAACTTCTACAACACTAAGCATTTATAAATATCAATATATTTCATTATTTTCAGTAAAATTAGAGAGTTATACAGACTAAAGAAAAACTAGAGCATGAGAATTACAAGAGTAATGCACCAGGGACCAAAGTTCCTAAGGATTAAAAATAGAATTATTATATATCTAAGAATGCAGAAGACAAAGAAAATAGGTTTAACCAAATTATCTGCTTTAGTGTTTTTTTTCATAATTTATCCAGTATAATTAATTGTTTCCCAAATAAAAAGAAGTAAAAATAATTCTTACATATTGGAATAGTGTTAGAAAAACATTAAAGTGTTCCATTCTCTCTTTGTTTATAGACAAAATAGATAAAGTGCTAATGTGCTGACAAAGGGATTTTATGGAGCTCAATGCTTTGAATTAAATTTGACTCAAAAGCAGTCTCCTTTTTGGCAAGTGCCCTACTTCCAAAGACAAAAGGTCATATTTTTTTTTCTTGAGGAAATTCTTTATTCTTTTCTGACTTTTACCCTGTTGCCCATCTCCCTTGCTAGCTATTTTGGGTTAGTTATGCAGCTTAATTTGATCAGGCTTAGCACAGTGAGAGATCAGACTAATCTGGCTTTCTCCTTTTGGATCATTTACTGCAAAATGTTCTAGATCCTACTAAATTGCAGGATTCCTCTGACAATTGCACCCACAAGGAGTATCTTTTGACATGTCTTTATCTTTAAACTTTCTTTTAAACGTTGGAGACTGAAAATATATGGACTGAGAGATCAAATGTATTCTTAGAAATGTAATTAGCCCTCAGTCTTGTGGCATGTTGTTAAATATGCTTTGGATAATCACATAATAGTGTACACACACACACACACACACACCAAATAACTTTTTCTTCTGGTTTAAAAAAAAAAGTCTTAAGATTGCAAGTATAACAATGCTTTCAACATGTTACATTTTAACTGTTAGATGACTCAATTTGACCTGAATTTTTTTCTATATAATAGGTATGATATATTGATATATTACTTTCTTTGGCAAGTGCCTGGGAATTTGAGTTTGTTGGATTTTGTTTTGTATGTTGGTGGTGTGTTTGATGTGTGTGTGTGTGTGTGTGTGTGTGTGTTCTGTCTCCCCACTAAATATGCATCTTACAGTTCTTGAGAATTGTTCCTACTTGTATAACATCATTGTTTGTGCAGTTTTATGCCAATGTAACTCCTCAGAAACCCTCATTAACTCAACATTGACCAAAATAAACGTGAATTCTTAAGTTGAAATTTTTCAATAATTCTAGCTTATTTAAGTTGGGTAGAAAGGTCAATGTTACCAGACTTCTTACACATAAATCATTGTAATATACACTAATATCTTCATTACAAAAGAAAATATGAAAAAAAGAAAATATTTAATAGTTAAAATCCCACCTCTATTACTTTTGACAATTTTGGAGTGTTTTCTTCCATCCATTGCATTCTAAAACAGTTTTTCTCTGACTTTATTTACAATTATTCTGAGCACATAACAAAAGAATAAAAATCCTCACCTATAAGAGAAGCTTTAAGTCTCCCTGCATAAGTTTTGGTGTCTCATAGCTAACCTGTTCCTTATTTCTGTACCATCTTTAATCAAACCTGGTAAACATTATGGTCCCTGTTCACATATAATGATATACCTTTTCTAGTCTTGTCCTGTTAAGGGTACAGATGGAAAAAAATCAAAACAAAAACAATCCTTGATGTTATCATGAAATTTGCTATATTAAACCACCCCTGAAATTTGAGTCTCCCATTTTTTTTCTAGTTACATGTGAACCGATAACTGTTCTTTTGTTATTTAATTGTTGTTAATCTGATTTTCCATGCCCTTCCAATTTGCTTAAGCAATTGATCTGATAAACCACTTTGTGGCGTGATCTTTATGAGAGAAAGCTGATGAAGACGGCCAATGTGCTCCATCACCCTAGGTGAAGATATGCAGTTTCAAGGATGCCAGTCTAGTGCTCGTATCCTTTGTATTGCCAACTTGTAGTGAGGGTTCCCTGCAGGACATCTCTGAACACATTAACAGTAGACATTGAACTCCCACAGGGTGTCAAACCTTGTGTGAGGATCCTGTGGTACTTATGAAGAATACTCAAAGTCTGGCTTTCACTGAGATGACAATTTACTATCAAGAAAGCTGTATGTATATGCCAGTAAAAATACAAGTGTTGGAGGGGTAAGGGTTTGATACAAAGAGCTATGGCATCAAAGTCAAACACACCTGTAACTGAATCTAGCTTTATGACATTCCAACTCTGGAACTCTGATAGTGTTACTGAGATTTCCAGAGCCCCAGTTTTCCATATACGAAAAGAAGGAGCAGCAGCAGCGTTATCACAATAGATGATATTAATTGAATGCTTACCATGTTCCAAGCATGCTCTTTAATACTGTGCATATTCTAACTCAGTTATTCCTTTTAACAAACTTAAGAGGTAAACATTGTCTTCCCATTTATAGATGATGAAATTGAGGCATAGAGAATTAAATAAGACCCAAGGTCACAAAGCTAGCAGGTGAAGGAGCCAGGATTTGACCCCAGGCAGTGGGAAACTTTATATCTGGATTCTTAACCTCTTTCCTATACTGCCTGGTGAGACTTACGTGAGAATTAAATTAAATGATGTGCCTAAGCTATCTAGCAATGTGCAAAGACATAACTTCTAAATGCCCTCTGATTCCCTGATGAGCTGAGATATTTGCAAAAGAGGAGAGTTTCCTTGAAAGTGAAACTTGACTTAGAACTTTGAGGAAAAGGCAAGAAAAGTTGTCTATTTTTTTTTAAATGCAAATAACATTTGCCTGAACTTTATTATACTTGTCTGGATGTGAAATTCTTCTTTCCTCTCAGAGAACCTTAATTCTATTCCAAACCAGATTCATGTTTTATCCTCCAAATTATTCTCTTGAGAGTTTTAAAGGTAAAATCAGGTAAGATCATTCCTTAGAAATAATTTGGCTGAGATATACGGGTTTCAACATGGATTTTAGAATAAAAAATTTCCTACAAAATATACAAAAGCAAAGATTATTATGTTTTGTCATGCATATTCCTAATCAGGTATGTTTATTCACTCAGTAAACATTTATTAAGTTGATCAACATAAGTACGTACTGTATACCAGACAGTACAAAGCCCTGAGGATGAAAAAGACAATTTATTTGTATTATATCACTGTGGGGACATTCTCATTTCTTACTTCCTGTCATCTTCTTCCTTCCTGGGGCAAGATTCCCTCAATATCGTTTGGGGAAACCATGGCCTGCTCTTCACTCTTAGGTTATGAAGAAGCCAGAAGACTCTGGCTTCATTTCCTGGCTTCCATCAGATCGGCGTCTCTCTGGCTAAAATAATTTGTTTGGAGATCAGTGGATGAATTAATCCTACCAATCACATTGAAGCTCAGAAGTTTACTGAGATTTCTGGGGCAAGAACATTGATGGTCTCATGCTAGGTGGCAGCGTGTGAATATAAAATCGTCAGAGCTCCCAGCAGACAAATTTCCATTTTGAGGACGGCTAACCTGAGGATGAAACCAACCCCATAGATGCCAGAGCATTCAGATGGAAAATAATTACAAGAAAAAAATCCTTGGTGTTACCACTAAATTTCTGTTATTAAGCCACCTCTGAAACTGGAATCCTCCAGTCCTTTCGGTTACATGTGAACCAATAAATTTCCTTTTATTATTTAAGCCAGTTGAATTTGGATTTTGTTTACTTAGGAAGAACAGATTTCTGATTGCTGTAAGTTCCTAATGTGAATGTGACCTAAAGTTCTTACCTTTGAAACCATGAGAATGCACTAACAAAATGAGTTGTCCTCAGTCCCAGGTGTTCCTGGCAAATATTTTAAGATCCCTGGATCTCACTGGGACTCAGCTGCTTACCCACAAAGGATCCATTAGTTAGCTGTTTTGCCAATATTTTTTTTTCAGGTTTTTTATTATGTTGTTATGTTTTCTGGTGTGATTGCCAAGAAGAAATGCAAGCATTGGACAAATGTCTAAGCATTTTTATATCTTATTGGAATGTTTCACCCAGAAATAGCATTGCTGATAACCAAAGACTGAGCAATAAATCTCTGGACTGATGTCCTTGAAAGTTATATTTAAACACATTGTAGTATATCTGTTATTGTCAAAAGGTCCTATATAACACCGGGTATATTAGGAAGAACAGCAACCGTAGTGGGGAAAAATATTATCTCTGATTCTTCTGACTTATTCAGCTTTTTTCCCTCTCACTTCATCTATACCACCCTCAGTAAACCTCTTGCTCTTCCTCAAATATGCCAGGCATGTTCCCATCTATGAGCCTTTCCTTTGAAAGGAAAGCCTCGTCCTTCCACCTTGTAGATAGCTGGATTGTTAATGCTCTTAGGTTTTGTTCCTCTAGATGTCCACATGGTTCTCTTCCTAACCTTTTTAAAGCCTTCACTCAAATATCTCTTTTCTATGAGGTTTTCCCTGCCACTCTACCTAAAATTATTAACACTCCCTTATAAGCCAGCATTTCCCACTCCTTCCCTGCCTTATAGTCTCTAAAGCACTTACCAGCGGTTAACATAATTATGTGCCTAACTTCTTTGTTTAGTGTCTGTGTACACCCACTAAAATGTAACCTTCATGAGGGCAAAGGTTTTGTTTGTTTGTTTATTTGTTGGTTGGTTTTATGTGCAGCTGTATCCTCAATAGCTACAGGAGTTTCTGGCACTCATTAGCTGATAAATACATGTTTGCTAAATGGAGGAATCTGACCTTATACTAAGATGGAATCATTTGTATTCCTAGATATCACACTGCAAGAAAATCTCTAAGAAGAGGAAAACTTAAGATAAATGTGGTTACATCTGAGAAGAGATAAAAACCGTAAGAGTGGGGCTACAACTGAAATATGAAATTAGAACAAGGGAGCACACCTTGAAGCTTGAAATAAAGGCAGCATGCATTATTTGGCATGGGTAAGGAATCAAGATTTTAGATAGTCCAATGTAACGTACTCTGAGAAAGTGTCTGAAAGGTGTAATTCTGTGTGAATAAAGACCATTTTAATGGGGGAAAAGTCTAAAAACCAACATCTGCCTCAAGCCTTCCCTATGGTGAGCAAAGAGCCTCATGGAGAAAAGATTGTGCATCACCTACTCCATGGATGGGTCAGGGGGGGAATGACATTGGATTATCCCTGCTCTTAGAAATAAAATCACAGGACAGAATTCAAAGGGAAGTTTTCAATTCCTGTCTTCAGAAGAGAGTCGAGAACTGTAACCAAGGGAATAAAACTGTAAGAACTTTGTAAGTGTCTGTAACCTTCATCACTTTCCCACGTTTGTTATTTTTATCTCTTCAATATTTTTCCCAGAGGAATTAGCAGGAAAATCCTTAGAACAAAAGAAGGCGGTGTGATTCTGTCAAAGTTAGGTAAATAAAGGGTCAAGCTGGCCTGACTTCACAGGCCTCTGCCTTCCTTTTTGGTGGATAACAAAACCCCAAAAGATAGAGTGGGGGGACAGAAGCTAATCAAAAAGAGGAAAACTGGCTGAATCTTGCCAGCTTGCAGCAAGAAAGAAAAGAAGAGCCCAGTATGACAAGGACTCGGCAGCTGTGCTCTAGAAACGTCTTGAAGCTCCCCAACATTTAAAATAACATTATCTCTAAAAGATATAGTTCATATATAAATGGGTTCTAAAAGTGTTTAAAATACATTTTGGGTATTTTAAGAAAATGGGAAATGCTTGGGATTTTTTTGAGAGTGATGGTATGCCAAGCATGTCTGAAAGCCTCAAAATCTACCTTGATGAGCATCACAAGCCAAATCATAGACCGGCTAGATGATTAACTAGTTTGACCTTCTGTGATTACATTAACTAACTGCTTTTAAATGAATGTGCCCATGGAAACCTAGGACGGTAGGTCCCTTGGTAGAGGAAATATTTCTAAATAGGGCAAAATATCAAATGAATTTGATCACGAAGCAAAATATGGTATCTTGCCTCTGAAAATGTTCAGAAAGATATGCCACACCAAAATGTCTATGAAGGTTATCACCAAAGATTGCCAAGTTTACCAAACACATTAGTAGTGACACATTGCTATGCCATTGTTGCCAATCTGTGCCTTCATATTTAACAATTCACAGCATTTATGTGATAGTCTCCCCCAAAACTTCATTATTGCATTTTTATTTCTCTCCTATTAATAGACAAAAGTTTATGAGGCTCTTGATGGTACTTCACTCACTTGTGTTCTATTTCCTTGCATGTGCATCTCAATAATACGCTGTAGATTACTGGGTCAAAAATTTGTTCCCTTCTAAACTTATCAGTAACAATTGTGTCTACTGACTTCTAAAATGAAAAATACCAAAGAAAACTGGGATAGCAAGAAGTGAAGTGAATCAACAAGATCTCACTCAGATCTGTTGTTTCATTTTAGAGTAAGTCTTCCATAAAGTGATGAGATGTCCCAGATGGCCAGCCAGAGACATTCTTTGAATGATGAGACAGGTCCCCAACAATAGTGAAGTGTTCTGTCAATCCCTGAGTGCTGTAACAATATACATGTGCAAACATTCTGCCCCAAAGAGAGAATTCCTGGTAAAATAATTTGGCTCACTCTCCCAATTCAAACAACTGCAGATACATTCCAATGTGTCATTTTCAATAAAGATAGGTGGCCTGCTGCTGCTTCATACCGGAACTGTGCTGTGTGCTGTAAATAATAGGTAAGCAGCAGTTTAGTTATACGTGTGTATGAAGTGCTTATGGCGATATAAATTGGAGGTTCTTCCACTGGCTCTACATCAAGCATTCCCATTCTTTGCACACTTCATAGGGTCATAGGGTACTCCCTCTCTCTTTTTTTATCCTAGAGTATTAAAATTTGAGGCAGCTATCAGCGTAAACGTTATGAACTTTCTCACTAGCAACTGAATTAAGTGGCAGCATTAACGCACAGATAAGCTGCGCTGTGTTCCCATTCCAAGCCTGAATGATTCACTGAACAACTCGTGTTTGCCATTTCATGTGGCACCACGGGTACACCCATTTTCATGTTCTTGCAGTAACAATGCTATACTCTTGGAGAAAGCTTCTAGAAAGCCAAGCAGGAATAGTCAAAGTATAGAGTTGTGTCAGAAGCATTCAAAATGGATGGTTCTAAAGATGTGTGCCCTCACTTCTGGTTATTAATAAAGCTATAGGCACCTAGTTTCTTTTCTATGTGGTTAATGAGACATTAGCCTCGCCAGTAGGTAAAGATTAGATTACTAGCTGTGCCACACGAAAAGAATTATAATCTTGACCCCTTGGCTTGATATAGTTTATTGCTGGTACAGCCCCTGTGGAAAACATTATGGAAGTTCCTCAAGAAAGTAAAGATAAAAATACTATATTATCCTATAATTCTTATACTGGATATTTAACCCTCAAAAACAAAACCACTAATTCAAAAAGATATATACATCCCTGTGTTTATTGCAACATTATTTATGATAGCCAAGGTATGAAATCAGTCCAAGTGTCCATCAACAGATGAATGGACAATGTGGTTATATATATACAATGGAATATTACTCAGCTATAAAAAAGGATGAGGTCTTGCCATTTGCAACAACATGGATGGACCTTGAGGGTATAATGCTAAGTAAAATAAGTCAAAGAAAAAAAATACCATATGATTTCACTTATATATGGAATCTGAAAAATTAATAAACAAATGAACAAAAAAGTACAGACAGACCTATAAGTACAGAGAACAAAGTGATGGTTGCCAGAAGAGAGGGAGTTTAGGGGAGAGGAAGAATGGGTGAAAGGAGTGGGAGATATAGGCTTCTAGTTAGGAACTGAATAAGTCATGTGAATAAAAGGTACAGAATAGGGAATATAGTCAATGGTACTATAATTAATAGTGTTGTTTGGTGACTGATGGCAGCTACACTTGGTCAGCTGACTATGGTCAGCATAGCATAAGGTATAGAGAAGTTGAATTACTATGTCGTATACCTGTAACTATGTAATGTTGTGTGTGGACTATACTAAAATTAAAAAAGAAAAAAAGAGTTTATTGCTAGACTAAAAGAAGTAAGTCTGTCACAGAGAGGCTTTGGTTCCGGGACCCATTTCCTGAGGTAAATAATCATTAGCAAGCCTACATGTATGTAATGGATAACTAGCATCAAAATGATTGAAATTTTTTAAGTCCATAAATATTTGTTCCAATTTTGAAATCAAAGCATATCTTTAGATTCTCAATGCCACATTATGTTCCTACATATGAGGGCATATGTACTTGATCTCTTTTCCCTGTATTCTACTCTTTAGAAAATTTCAGGAGGTCCTTACAAGACCTTACTACATTTAGTATAAACTGTCAGTACAAGTTTGGGTATCATGGTCAAGAAATTCTACTTGAAATATGTAGTTAACATAAACAGCTTGTTGAGGAGCCTTAATTGAGGGGAGGGCAGTATAAATATGATTTTCCCTCAACCACTGCTATTAAATCTGTATTAAATTTTGATACCTTAACCCTTAAAGAGAATGGGAGATCCTTGAAATCTCAGGATGATTTTGACAATTAAAACTCGGTTCAAGTTGGCTTAAACTTCAGTCATGTGTCAGCATCATAAAGCTCTTCTTCTCCCAACAGAGACTGAGCTTTTGGGCATGTGGAACAAGAGTGGAGATAGAAGCATCCATTACACTGTACACATCTCCCTTCCATCTCCATTTTTGATGTTGGTTTAGGGAAGAGAGATGAGGGAAAGAAGACAAACATCTTGTGTTTGTAACAGGGCAAGAGTGTTGCTGGCTTTTTTGACTAGTACTGACCGGCAATGCCCTCTGTATCATCACTGTTGGAATACTGACCTCTGTGGGCTACAAGTATACAGTTTAGGCTGTCTATGGTGCTTCCTCAGTACTCTGCTAATACTCAGAATCAAGCTCAAGTCTTCAGCTTCTAAGTAAGAGTTATCTCCACATCCAGGATGGGGCAACCTCTGTTTTTAGGTGAAGGACCAGTAATGTCTCTTGGATCAGTTACCTTCTGCGATGTCCTAGATTCAAAACAATTTCAAGAACTAGTACCCTTGCCAATCAGACAGTGGTAACAGGCTCTGAGTTGGAATAAAGAGTTACCTAGAATTTTTCTTTTCAGCTTTTGCATTAGCCAAGGTAAAAATCAGATTTAACATCCTATAATATTTATTTTTTTTTGCTCTTTTATTTATTTATTTATTTATTTTCAATATATGAAATTTATTGTCAAATTGGTTTCCATACAACACCCAGTGCTCATCCCAACAGGTGCCCTCCTCAATACCCATCACCCACCCTCCCCGCCCTCCCACCCCCCATCAACCCTCAGTTTGTTCTCAGTTTTTAACAGTCTCTTATGCTTTGGCTCTCTCCTACTCTAACCTCTTTTTTTTTTCCTTCCCCTCCCCCATGGGTTTCTGTTAATTTTCTCAGGATCCACATAAGAGTGAAAACATATGGTATCTGTCTTTCTCTGTATGGCTTATTTCACTTAGCATCACACTCTCCAGTTCCATCCACGTTGCTACAAAGGGCCATATTTCGTTCTTTCTCATTGCCATGTAGTACTCCATTGTGTATATAAACCACAGTTTCTTTATCCATTCATCAGTTGGTGGACATTTAGGCTCTCTCCATAATTTGGCTATTGTTGAGAGTGCTGCTATAAACATTGGGGTACAAGTGGCCCTATGCATCAGTACTCCTGTATCCCTTGGGTAAATTCCTAGCAGTGCTATTGCTGGGTCATAGGGTAGGTCTATTTTTAATTTTCGGAGGAACCTCCACACTGTTTTCCAGAGCGGCTGCACCAGTTTGCATTCCCACCAACAGTGCAAGAGGGTTCCCGTTTCTCCACATCCTCTCCAGCATCTATAGTCTCCTGATTTGTTCATTTTGGCCACTCTGACTGGCGTGAGGTGATATCTGAGTGTGGTTTTGATTTGTATTTCCCTGATAAGGAGCGACGTTGAGCATTTTTCATGTGCCTGTTGGCCATCCGGATAACATCCTATAATATTTAAATAGGAAAGGGGCACCTGGGTGGCTCAGTTGGTGAAGCGTCCGACTTTGGCTCAGGTCATGATCACACGGTTTGTGAGTTTGAGCCCCCTGTCAGATTCTGTGCTGACAGCTCAGAGCCTGGAGTCTGCTTCGGATCCTGTGTCTCCCTCTCTCTGTCTGTCCCTCCCCCGCTCACGATCTGTCGCTCTCTGTCTCTCAAAAATGAATAAAAACGTTAATTTTTTTAAATAAAAAATTTAAAAAAAACTTTAAATAGGAAAAATGCTTGAGACACTATGTAAAGTAGCATTAAATTGCTCCACAATTAATGATTCATGTGACCTTGACTGAGTCACAATATCGCTGAGCTTAAGTTTCCTCAATTGCAAAAATGAATAATAATAGTCCCTACTTCATACTTATCTTAACTATATGGATATGTTAGTTTAGCTATATGAATAAAAATCATTTTTTAAAATTCAGATATCTGTTACATGTTAAGATTAAAACTTGAACAATATAAACAAGGCGCAAAATTTATTTCTGCAATGATTTCACATCTAGATATTTTTTTTTTTTTTTTTAATTTTTTTTTCAACGTTTATTTTATTTTTGGGACAGAGAGAGACAGAGCATGAACGGGGGAGGGGCATAGAGAGAGGGAGACACAGAATCAGAAACAGGCTCCAGGCTCTGAGCCATCAGCCCAGAGCCCGATGCGGGGCTCGAACTCACGGACCATGAGATCGTGACCTGGCTGAAGTCGGACGCCCAACCGACTGCGCCACCCAGGCGCCCCTAGATATTTTTTATCAAAGCTGTTTATTGCTGAATGGTTTCCAAATAGATTTTCTTTAATATTTCTCATTTTCTTGGAGAAATTATAGTTTTGAGGATGATTTAAGCATATCCACCTTTTCTAAAGCAGTGAATCTCAGACTTCACCTAATATTGCTCACAAGTGAATTCAAATGCATTTTGGTAGGCACAACCCTCAGACCTTCTGATTTAATAGAACTATAGTAGGGATGATAGATTTATGTTTTGCCAAACATCCTCTGCTTTCCAAGGAATCTGAAGCAGATAATTCCCAGACCACACTTAGGAAAACATTGCTTTAAGATGAATGTGAAACTTCCTCATTAATGGATACCTGTGAATGTTTGCAGCTATGTTATACTTAGGAATGTAAGGAATGCCTTGCACTAACAGAAAAAACATAGGGGCAACCTGCATGACATTGATTCTATAGTTACAGAAATAAAGTGATATTTTGAAATAATTATAGCTTTGCATACTTATTATGCACAGGCAACTCTATTACCAAAACAGTGTTTCTTAGAGTTGTAGAAAAGAAACTGACCTTGAAAGTAATACAGCACTGAATTATAACTACACTTAAGGGGAAAATGGCAAATCTCTATTTTTGTTATAGGAATAATGGATACTTCATAAAAGAAGCAAAGTGATGAAAGCAAATGATTTTTTTCCTAAGCATCTTTTCTAGAAAAAAAAATTTGTTATGTTTCATCTCCACGTTAAATAAAATGGCATATTAAAAATCATGCAATAACAGGTGCTATGCTACATATTTGCCTGGGAAGTTTTTAGATTCTTGATTTAAATTTGTGATTTTCTCTTTCTGTCTCTATCTATCCTTCTCTGATTCAGAGCATTTCTCTTATACCAAGAAATCATCTAGACGATCTCTTTAGCATTTTGATGCAACTGATTACTTTCTTTTTGATCTGTGCCCCCAACCTCCTCCTAACCCTCACTAACAATAGCTTTATTCCCCAGACTAAACTTAGGTACAGTGAGTGAAATATCTCTGTCTCTGAGTAAGAAATACACTGAAATGTTAAGTGGCAATAGACACACCAGTGATCACAATGTTGAAATTTTTAAATAAAATAATGGACTATCTTACCACTTTGTATGCAGCAAGATAGTGATGCCATAAATGAGGAGGTCTTTTTTTCTAAAGTAGACTTATCTTTGTCTCTGATTCGGGAGCACCCCATCATTCAGACTTCTCCCCAGGGAATAGATTTGTAAGTAAAATTTGTAGGGGGAGGCTCATTGTTTATTCTGATATCTGTAACAGCCCATGATTTTGCAACTGGGCTTGTCCTCATTTAAAATAATTTTGGATCTGAACCAGAAAACTTGTGTTGTCTAGACTCAGTTTGATTTCCCATAGTACTTCAAATCAGTATCAGAGGCATTATATAAAAGACAAATTTGTTCTTGTGTCTCTTCATGAACAAAGCATAATTCAGTCCTGCAGAGAGCTCATTGCATTCAGACAACCAAAGCATGTGTGAACCTTATGTTATTCTGCCCTTTCTCAATATTTAAAAACTGATACCTATCTCTTCAAGAGGATAAGCGTTTTCCTAAGTTAAAAAAAATTTTCAGGGCAGGCTTGGCCTGCATTAACTCTATTGAATTCTTCAAATACATACCAAGTTAATGAAGGCTAAACCACGGTGGGCTAAATTTTTTGATAAATATCGAAGTCTTCTTTGATCCTGATAACCCACAAATGTTCAGCATGAGTGAGTTTTCACGGTCAGCATGCAGTGATTTTGATATTTAACTTAAGCTCTTGCCCAATGTGGTTTATTTCACTTATGTGGATGGTATGCTTAGAACTAAGAAGCAGGAAAAATTGGAAACAGCAGAAGGGCGCAAGACATGACATATAAGGCACTTTTCCCCATTTGGCTAAGCGTCTGCATCATTTACTTGTGGCTTCAAGGGCTCTCTCTTTGCATGTGAGTCCTTTTGAAGTAAAACAAACAAAAGCTCAGAGAACACTTCTTCATTTTATTTTACAGACCAGCCCTTGTCTGCTTTCTTTTACGAATCTGGGTCTCTTTTTCCCTTCATGGTAAAGTGGTAGGAAGTGAGGTAGGGTGAAGGTGGGTAAACGGTATGCAGTGGAAATAACTGCCTTCTCTTTCAATGCTTCAGTGATAATAAATGGCAACCCTCAACAAATTCATTGTAAACTCAAAGTCCCCCAATTTCCCCTGGGGTCAGAAGAAGTCCAATCTCTAATTTGTAGGATTCAGAGGCCTTTAGGATTCAAATGGAAAGAGAGAAATGTGTCTATATAGTGTATACAATGTATATATGTAAGCTACACTGTGATTCCATTTAGATGCTCTTAGAAATCAGGACAGTGGTCATCCTTGTTGCGGGGCGGGGCGGGGGGGGGGGTTGGAAGGAAGCATGAGGTGGCTTCTGACATGCTGATCATCTTGTTTTACTTGATCTTGTTGTTATTGACATAGTTGTATTCAATTTTTGAAATTTGTGCATTTGTGATATATATACTTTCTCCATCCTTCTGTTTTTAAATGAAAAATAAATATATAAATATATATGTAACCAATGTGTTCTTAATCTCAGCAATGTTGACATTTTAGACCTCTTATGTCTTTGTTTTTGGGGTTGTCCTGTGCACTGTGGAATATTTAGAAGCATTCTTGACCTCTACCTGTTAGATGGTAGTAGAATCTTTCTTCTCCCGGTGGGACAATCAAAGTGTCTCCAGAATTGTCAAGTGTCTCCTGGGAAACAAAATCTTGAGAATCTCTGATGAAACCTATCATTGTAAAAGACTGTATGTCAAATGTGTAGAAGAAATAATCCCTTGAGATAAGATGGTATCTTGATGGCAATGAGTAATATCATTAGGCTTGGAGAAGATTATGTGAGTTGGCATTACTTGAAACTCATGCTGCCTTCCAAATCATTAAAGTTTATTATAGTTTTGATGCACCGTGTTTCCCGCTGCTTAATGTTCATGTGTAACTTCTATAAATCAAATACAGCCAATTCAGAAATGCTTTTGACAACTGATTGATTGATTAATCTCAGTTTTGAGCAGAATAATTGGCAAGAAAAGGGAACCCATTATAGGACTACATTATTTATAGAAACAAAAGGGCTCAAAATTACCTGCAAGACAAGTATACGAGGGTATTCTCAGTTCTAATAACAAAACCTTACTTTACAATTGGCTGTTGAGGCAGACAAGTAAGCAATTGAAAAGAATGAACGTTGCCCAATCTCTAGGCATGAAGAATTACTAATACAAGTTCAGATTGCTCACAACAACTGATAAAATTAGTAGTAACTGGGTTATTACAGAGACAAGCCAAACAAGAATTCTGAGATAAAGTACTGTGTATAAAGATTCAAACAAAAAGGTGTTTAAAAAATGAACATTAACATTCTAGGCAAACACTTTAAAAGGCTGTGGCACCAGACTCGCAAACACCAGCAAATCTTGATAACTCTTTTTATTAGGACAAAATGCTTTCTGTTTAAAGGGCATCCAGCATGTTTTTGTTTGGCTTTTGTTTTGGTTTTGGGTTTTTGCTATGTGTATTTTCTTAAGACGACTTATGGCTTAAAAGGGAAAATAATGCCATCTGAATCCAATGTTTTACCAAGAACTGTTTATCAGTGTTTCATTCTGTGCACTCAGAGTATAAATGCTTTCTTTTTTCCTGAAGCCAGATTTGGATCACTCACTTGAGCTGGGCCTGGGGGAAAAGCACAGCGGGTCTGATGAGCTGATTAATTACCAGAAATCAAATGCCTTCCAGTCAGGAGCTCTGTGCTTGAAAGCAGGCACCAAGACTAGAGAAATGGCAAGATCCACATGCATGCATGGACAGACAGGAACACCTCAGGGATTGAGTTTCACTGTGGCCTGAAACAAAGGACTTAAGAATGATTGTTTATCCTTGGCAGTGTGACCTGTGCAATCTTTTTTCATATAAGGGCTTTCAGCATATGACTTTTAAAGTCAAAGAAACCCTGTTAAATCAACTTGAAGATTTTGTCATCTTAAAAAAAAAATCCACATGATTTTCTCATTGCTTTTTCACCCTGTTTCACACTCCTTGAAACTTAGGTAGTAATTCATAATTAAAGGTTAGGATATGTCTTATTTCAAGTCTTGTGTGCATAAATAGAACTCTTGGCAGCTGTATCGTAGGAAGAGCTTCTCATTTAAAGTGGAGTGTGTGTCTACCAGGGAGATATCAACAGAGACAGAATGATATGAAACGCCGGGAACAATATACTGCCAAGCTCTGAAAACTGGAACACCATTAATAATCATAGATGGGCAAGATCAGCCTATTGACCACCTTTTCTCGTCTTCAAAGACCACAGAAATATGCAACTTATTCCCTCAATTCACTGTGTAGGTTGGTTTCTTCATGCTTAATATCCATAAAACCTCCATTAGAAGCACAGATCCATTTTTAAAAGAGGACTAAGGTCAAAGTGTCCAGTACTGAATTCTCATGCAGGAGGTTTGCCTATTTTTAGTTGCTGTTTTTAAACTTCTGCTGTGGAGATAATTTGTTCCTCCAGAAATTGCTTTTGCAATTTACTCTCCACCCCCAGAGAAGCACCCAGAGGCAGAAGCCACAGCTGCTGTGCTGTTTCACAGGGAAGGTCAGAAAGTTGTGTGCTACCCTTACTCTCTGTAGACCCCAGCTTTGCAACTTCAGATCACTGAAACACCTGAGCTGCTCTCTTAAACAGATTTTTTTTGTTGTTTTTAAAGAAAGGCTATGGATTAAAAAAGGCACTAGGGGCACCTGGGTGGCTCAACCAGTTGAGCCTCCAACTTTGGCTCAGTTCACGATATCACGGTTTGTGGGTTCGAGCCTCATGTCAGGCTCTGTGCTGACAGCTCAGAGCCTGGAGCTTGCTTCAGATTCTGTGTCTCCCTCTGTCTCTCTCTCTGCCCCTCTTCCACTAGCACTCCATCTGTCTTTATCTCTCAAAAGTAAATAAAGATTAAAAAAATTTTTTTAGGGGCGCCTGGGTGGCGCAGTCGGTTAAGCGTCCGACATCAGCCAGGTCACGATCTCGCGGTCCGTGAGTTCGAGCCCCGCGTCAGGCTCTGGGCTGATGGCTCGGAGCCTGGAGCCTGTTTCCGATTCTGTGTCTCCCTCTCTTTCTGCCCCTCCCCCGTTCATGCTCTGTCTCTCTCTGTCCCAAAAATAAATAAAAAATGTTAAAAAAAAAAATTTTTTTTTTTTAAAAATTTTTTTAAAGAGGGCACTAGGCTGTGGAATAAATAGGTCATGGGGATAAAAAGCATGACATAAGGAACATCATCACAGCATAATGTATAAATGTGACAAATTACTATGTTGTAACCTGAAACTAATGTAAACTTGTGTATCAAATACTTAAACATAAATAAATAAATAGACACTAGGCCAAATTCCTTCTAAACTATCCAAGTTTGTGTGTCTCAGAAAACAGATTGTGAGCTCTGAAAGTAAAACATAAAATTGTTCTTTAGTGTTGACTCTCTTTTCTGGTTGCCTTAGAAAGCTCTTCGGTGCTAAGTCAGTGAAAGAAATGAGATAAAAGTTCCTCAAATTTGAAGGAAGGATCAAAGCTGTATCATAAATACTTGAAGATTAACCAGCAGCGGGAGTGGGATTCATGTTCAAAACTACTTACAAGAGAGCCAATACCAAGAAGAGAAAACACGAGATGGAAATGCTTTAAGATGTGTGTAGAATTTATCAACTCTTGTTGTGCTGTGAGCATTCTCTGTTTCAGAATTCCCATCTTTTGTCCTATGTTCCCCTCTGGCACAGAAGGGTGTTGGGCAAAAAAAAAAAAAACTTCTTCCTGGAAGCCATGAATCAAATCACCCTTGTTTGGCACGCTCTTGTTAAGAAACCAAACTGCCATCCAGGTTGGTCATCCTTCTATTGCTTTGCTAACTAGAAAATTATTCCTCTCTCCTATGTGTAAATTTCAAAACTAAAAGCATATACTAGTATATGAATTGCAGAGGAAGACCCACAGATAGAAACTAGCTGGACTAGAAAACACTAGAAAATAGAAAAAAAAAAAAAAAAAGCAAACAACCTAAAGTAGAAAAAAAACCGTGAAAATCACAATGACCCGAAAGTTTATCTATAGAAATGAAAAAAATCAAGTGTTTTTTTTAAGTTAAATAAATTTGTTTTCATTAGTTATGCTTTTTTTTTTTTTTTTTTGCCAGCCCTTTACCTTTTTTTATTTTCTCCTGTACTGAACTCAGGCTTTAATCCTTGCCTACTCTGACCTACCCTTCACTCTCCAATGATTTACCTAGACTTTCCTCTATTTGTTGGGGGAATACGATGATGAAAATGGGAATCCATTTCTGTCCCCAAATAGCTCATACCTACACTCTCAATACCCACTTTTCTATTCTTATTCATTAATCTACACCACTGTTAAATGATAATTATTCTCCCTATTTATCTTTTCCCCACATTTCCCTTATTCTTTCTTATTTTTTAATTACTTGAAATGATTTGTATAGATATTAAATATTTATGGAGTTCTACATATTTACCTATGGTGCTATTTATTGGTTAACTTGGAGGGGATTTGTTGAATATTTTGCAAGAAAATGAAGGTTTAGCGACATGTTAAAAATTATTTTCAAAGATAGTCTCCTCATTGGACAAGTGGTAATCATTTATGGATGATATCTAACCCTGGGCTTCTTTGATATGTATTTTGGAGAAGTAATTTTTACAAAAATTACATTTGAGTTTGAAATGCATTGCATGATACCCCCCCCACCCCCACCCCCCAACCCCCGCCCTTTTGGAAGAGAATTTACCCTTCTAATTATGTTTACCTTAGGCTAATATTAAAATTGGTTTGCATTCCTTGACATAAAAACTGCCTCAGGGAGAGGTCACAGAAAGAGGGACTTGACCCAGAAACTTGCAGACAAGGGAGAAGTCTGCCCAGGGGTGCAGATGTAACCTAGATAATTCAGAAAGTGGATAAGCCACAAACATATAACCAAGAGGCACTTGTCTCTAAAAAGTGAACTAGAAATCTTATTAAAACTTTGCTTTCTTGCTAATTTTTTCTATTTTTTTAATTCTTTATCCCTGTTCAGATAAAAATCATAAAAAAATATTTCTTACTCTCACTTTCTATTTTACCATTTCTTTTTGCCTCTTTAGAAGAAAATATTCTAATATGGGGGTAGTCCAGAGCAAAAATAATTCAGTTGGCTTTACTTTGGCAGAATTTTAGTTATGTTCTTTTTCCTGTTTTTCTTTTCCTACCCTAGATGCACTTATACATAACTTGGATGACATCTCTTCTTTCCCACATCATCATTAACTCCGTGTAGGAAATAATAACAATTGTAGTTAAACAGGGCTTTTCTCCAGTGAGCTCCAAGTGATGTACAGCCATTATCTCAGGTGTGGACATACTATTCCTGTGAAGTAGGTAGTAGTATTCTCATTTCACAGATGGGAAATCTGTGTCATAAAGAGGTTAAATGAATTGTCCAAGGTTATGCAGAAAATTACTGTATGTTCAAGCCACATGGTGTACCCTCTTTAAGAAACTACTACTTAGAGAAAAGCCATGTAATATCTTATTAGCAATACGTTTGTCACTAATGACTGGGATCAACATAAAGATGTCCACTGAAGACTTCCAAGTATGAGGTAGTCAATAGCCAGATGAAAAGATATACAAAGAGAAGAAATATATGCTCCCTAGAGCCTGAAGTATAAACTCCATCATTCAACAGCAAGAACAGCAAGGCTTTTATTGAACTCCTGTTAGGTGCCAGCTACTATACTAACACTGGGACTGTAATTATGAAGACTCAGTCTTTGCCTCAAGAAACTCAAAAGTTGTTGAACAGAATGGAAATGTTTTAATGTTTATTTCTGAGAGAGAGAGAGAGAGAGAGAGAGAGAGAGAGAAGTGGGGAAGGAACATTGAGAGGGGGTGGGGAGACACAGAATCCGACTGGGAACACAGAGCCCCTTGTGGGGCTCAAACTCATGAACCACGAGATCATGACCTGAGCCGAAGTCGGACGCTTAACAGACTGAGCCACCTGGGTGTCCCTACAATGGAAATCTTTAAGAGATACTTCCATTTATTTTAAGGAAGTGTATAAAGCTGTGTGGTCACGTGCTAAATGGGTCCAAAATACGACTTAGAGCTCAAAGACCTCACAGAATTATTTGATACACATCTCAGATCGTTCTGATTTCCCCCATACTACCCAAGTCACAGTGTACACGGGGCATTGAGTTTACCTCTAAAAGGGGTTACTTTTAATCTTCTAAAGTATTATATTAAATAATAACAAATTACACATACATATATGTATAGGTATGTATATATACACATACTTTTATAGATTTCATAATCCTTTTGTCAGGACGTCAGGGAATTTTTTACACAGTAAATGAATAAGATTGAGTGTGGGGCGCCTAGGTGGCTCAGTCGGTTAAGCGGCCGACTTCGGCTCAGGTCATGATCTCACGGTCCGTGAGTTCGAGCCCCGCGTCGGGCTCTGTGCTGACAGCTCAGAGCCTGGAGCCTGTTTCCGATTCTGTGTCTCCCTCTCTCTCTGCCCCTCCCCTGCTCAAGCTCTGTCTCTCTCTGTCTCAAAAATAAATAAATGTTAAAAAAAATTTTTTTAAAAAAAGAATAAGATTGAGTGTTCAGACTCTTAAGACATCTAATTTGGAGACTTAAATATGTTTCAATTTGACTGTGCTTCTCTCAACATCCAGATTGCAGACCGAGTGTCTTCTCAGCAAGTGTGTTTTTATTGTCATATTTGAATATCGATTATGTCACATATATTGGTTATCTTCATCAGTCTTCAAAATACTACTTTAAAGCTACTTTAGTCTTCTTCCTTCTTTTTCCCAGTCTGCACTCAACCACAGAGTAGCTTTCCCTAATCACTCACCTATCTCCACCTTGATGCTACAACTCACCATCTAGAAAACTGTCTCATAAGCTTCCTACACAAGACTAAGAACATAGCATGTGGAAGTCATTAAGGACATTTTAAGTAGCTTGCACATTCAGCACATGCCCCGGGCCTAAAGCATATTAACCACATTATCTATGTCAAGTTCACCATTCCTCTGCCTTATAGTCATACAATTGAGAAATAGTATTGGCTGGTAATTTGTACTTCCAACTTTTGTGTTGCCATGAAACCATCTCTCTAGGTGCGAGTTCTGATTCTTATGTAAAAATCCACACATTTACAGATATGTATAAAAAGATCTCCACACATGTTTTACATATTCACTAAAAGTCTTTTCTTTAAAATGCAATGTAAGTTCCATTTTTTTTTTCTAGCTCAACTGAGATATAATTGACAAAGAAAGTTGTGGAGGTCCTTCCATGTGAGACAACATGGATTAAACTGGAGGGCATTATGCTGTGTCTCACTCAGACAAAGACAAATACAGCATGGTATCACCTATGTGTGGAATCTTAAAAAAAAACAAAAAAAAGTGTTAATAAATTAATCCATTGTCCACTTCCATTTTTTCTTTTTTTTATTGTAAGTTTTGTTCTATAAATCTTTTCATATGTCCTTGCTTTGTTAGCTCAAGGTCTTAAAGGTTTGTGAAAATGTACTATCTTCCAAACAGATAATAAAATGTTTTTATTGGGGCGCCTGGGTGGCTCAGTCAGTTAAGCATCCGACTTCGGCTCAGGTCATGATCTCACACTCCTTGGGTTCGAGCCCCGCGTCGGGCTCTGTGCTGACAGCTCGGAGCCTGGAGCCTGCTTCAGATTCTGTGTCTCCCTCTCTCTGACCTTCCCCTGTTCATGCTCTCTCTTTCTCTGTCTCAAAAATAAATAAACATTTAAAAAAAAAAGGAAAAAAATGTTTTTAGTATCCAATTATTATTGCCATATTTTTTCTGGACACAAAGACAGAAACATAGGCAAAGATATTTGAAAAGTTTGCTTTTGAGGAAATCATATGTTCTAGGACAAACTGCAATGTCCTTATTGCCCACATTCATTAGTCAATATCAAGTTTCTGCTCTGTTTTGTCTACTCATATCTAATCTCTTATATTTACAAAAACTAAGTGTCATATTTGTATATACTCTTCAGGTTTTGTTTGTGATCAATACTGTCCTTGCTCCATAGCTATTCAAAATTGAATGTCAGAACCTTGGGAGCAATATGTATTGATGTGAGTCTCTACTGTGCACCACTGTTCAAAGTTCCCCTACTGACTTATAGTATCTTTCTTCTTTATGGTGAATATCCAAACATCTAATTACAGTAACATAGAACAGTTATGTGAATGACTTCCTTTTCTGGGGTATTGGGGTTGACGGGGGGGGGGGGGGGGAATATACCTAAATAAGCTATGATAACCAAATAATCTTCCTTAATTAAGCACACAATGTAATTCATTTGAAATGCAAACCCTAAAGAGAGACAATGGAGATTAGAAGAAAACCCGTGAAGAAACTCCATGATTGTGTTCACTACCAGCATCTATTTTTTGTTTTCAAAAAATTATTAAATCTTCTTTAAGAGAAAGAAACATACGTCTTTAAGAGAAAGAAACATGCGTGATCGACACTTCTAAAAATAAAGGTATAAATGTTGAGGGAACTATTCTTGCCTTTTGTTTTTGTGGTGCTGCTTTTACTGTTCATTGTTGTTTTAAGTATGCAGATGGGTGTGGTGGAAAGAAAATGAAGTATGCCCTTACAGCTCTAGGTGCACCTTGAAAAGGTCAGGTCTACAGGACCTATTGTTTTTCTTTTGTGGTTCTTATTGTTGAAAAGGTAGCAAGGGTCTTTTGTAGAATAAACTCTTCTTTGTATGTTTTTCCCCCCACATTGTTTCTAGTACCAATTAGAAGAGCAAAGAAGTGCAAACTCCTGAATCTCATTCATTGGGTAAGATGTATCAAGTGTTTATTAAGGATCTACCATGTGCCTTCACTGTCCTATAGATTGGGGATACAATGGGGAATAGGGATTCTCAAGATTATAGAGTGAAAACCTGGAGAGAAATGAGGAGGCAAGATGGAATATAAAATTATTGCAGATAGTAACCATTGCTGTGGAGAAAAGAGACACCTGGAGCAGGACAGAGTGGGACTGTGTTGTGGGGGAGCTCTACTTAAGAAAGGGCAGCAGACAAGACAACTCTGAAGAGATAATATTGAGGCTGATATCTGAATAATGAAATTGAGACAGTCAGCCAAAGACCTAGGGAAAGTGTGTTTCTGACATAGGAAACTACAAGTGCAAAGGCTCAGAGGTAATAACAAATTTGGCATGTGAGGAAAAGACATAGTAAGAAAATTGAGCCAGTGCAAGACATGGAGGAAATGAAGTCCAAGAGATAGTTGAAGGCCAGATTAGGAAGGTCTTGAAAACCATGGCAAAATGATTGCATTTTACTATAACCTAAAATCAAAAGCTTGTGTATGGCTTTAAGCAAAGGAGTGCTATGGTAGGGTTTATATCTTTAAAATATCCTTTTGTCACTGATGTGGAAAGGGGATCTGAGGGAAATGAGGCTAAAAGAAAGATCAGGTAGCTACTACAATGGTCCAGATAAGAGACGATAGTAATTTGAACTTGACTGGTTAAGAGAAAAAAATATGAGAAGTAGTACAGTTCAGGAAAGCTTTGAGATTGAGCCCAAACTACCTGCTGATGGATTGTGTACAAGGAATGAGGGAAAGAATTAAGCACACGTCCTGAGCAATTTGGGAAATGATAGCCCCATCAACTGGCATAAAAAACAACAGGGAAGGGTAGGTTTAGGAAGATGGGAAAATTAAGAGTTCTGCCTCCTGACACAAGGATGGCCTCTGCAATCTAAGGATGATATAGACGTGAACCACTGGCCGCTGCTTGATAGTTTCTAGGGGTAGAACTTTCACTACTTTGAAAGCAGTACTAGGCACATTCCATGCTAATCACAATTTCCACAATATTCCTATGAGAAAACTGCTACCTTTATAATCTCCATACAGATGACAAAATTAAGATTTAGAGAGGTTACATAATTTGTGCAATAAACCACCACATTTATACACTCTGAAATGCTATCTATCAGGAAAAGAGCTCCTAGTGGAGGAAACGTTATCCCAGAGAAGATTCCAAGGCAGAAAGCAATTCCTACATCTCTGTGAAATGGATCTAGATCAGGAGATTTGGTCAGAAGTTTCAAGACAGAGTATAAAAAGCAGACCAATATTAAAGGAGGACTAGCTGCAAACTGCCTTTGCCATTAGACTGGAAAAGTTTGCCAAACTCCCCTGTGCCATTAGACTAAATAACATAAATTCTCTCTCCCTGAGAAGAAGTTGTTCCAGAAACCAGAGATGGAACTCAACTTGCTAGTTGGCTGTTAAGTAATTCCAGTTACATGGATTGGAAGGCTGCTGGTTCAGGAATCATTCAGTCATTTTGAAGGCAGTTGAATCTCATATACGAGGCATTGCTGATGGGACAGAGCACAAAAAAGTTGTTCAAACATTTGTTTCTATCAGGCTCTGGTCAGGTCTGATGTTAGGTAGAATATTGAGAATTTGCTGCTCAGGCTGAAGAAACTGATGTTTAATGTTTGATGTTAAAAGTTGCTTGTTCATCTTTCTCACCAATGGATGGATTGTTTTCCCTTCAGATTCTCTTCAGAGAGAAATTTCTTTCCAAAAGAAGTTTAAAATATCCCCTTGCAGTTATGATCAGGTGGAGACTGCTGATCATCGTAGACCAGGCAAGACAGAGCACTGGGAGTTGAAAGATTAAAAACATCATTTTAGGGTTAACAAGTTAAGACCACAAAACATTTTTTTTAACACTGGGAGAAAGAGTAATCCAATTTATCCCATAAAAATGTGTAAGGTCCTATTTTAATTCCTTAAGTGAAGAGACTTAAAAATTTATATCTGGGGCTCCCGGGTGGCTCAGTCAGTTAAACATCCGATTTTGGTTCAGGTCATGATCTCAAAGCCCATGAGTTCGAGCCCCGGATCTGGCTTTCTGCTGTAAACGCAAAGCCTGGTTGGGATCCTCTGTCTCCCTCTCTTTGCCTTCCCCCTACCCAGTCTCCCTCTCTTAAAAATAAGTAAACATTTAAAAAAAATTATGTTCAGACCATATGCTATAATTTATTAATGTGGCTTAATGAATTAATTCAGTTGTTTTTAAATATAACAGCTAATTAATGAATTAATTCAACAGATATTGTGTAAGTGCCCGCTGAGCTTCAGCAACTATACTGGGTGTTGGATACAATGTTGGGACACAATCTTTGCCCTCTTGGAGTTCACAGTTTGAGAAGGCATGCAAACAAACAAATAAACATGTGCAACTGCAAATTCTGAAAAGTGGAAGGAAGAAAAGAAGAAAATTCAGTGGAGACAATAAAAAGGATGACTTACTTCAGATTGGGTGATCTAGGAAGATTTCTCTGGGAAGGGGAAATTAAACTGAGATCTGAAAAATAAGGACTCAGTCAAATGAAGAATTGGGGGAGGAGGAAAGAAATGTAGGCCGTTGGTCCAGCCCCTGCAATGATTCAGGACTTGGTGAATTCAGGGAGTTGAAAATCACAGTTGTGTCAGGAGGGAGATGACAGGAGGAATGAGATGAGGTTGGAGAATAAGAGCCAGATCATGTCTGATTAAGACATGTGGGCATTTTCATATGCTTGCCTCCAAATGTAAGAGAAACCAAGGATGTGGCACCACCTGATAGAGGTTCTTCAAAGACCACACCAGCTGTTATGCCAGTAATGGATTAAAAGTGGGCAAGAGTAGGGGCACCTGGGTGGCTTAGTCGGTTGAGCGTCGGACTTTGGCTCAGGTCATGATCTCATGGTCCATGAGTTCCAGCCCCACATCAGGCTCTGTGCTGACAGCTCAGAGCCTGGAGCCTGCTTCAGATTCTGTGTCTCCCTCTCTCTCTGACCCTCCCCGGTTCATGCTGTGTCTCTCTCTGTCTCAAAAATAAACACATATTTTTAAAAAAATTTTTTTAATTAAAAAAAAACGGGCAAGAGTGGAAGTAGAAAGACATACTATTAGGTTATATTTCAAATACGGACTATTGATGGCTCAGCCTAGGACAGAAAATGGTCGTAGAAATGGAAAGCAAACTATAGATGTTCATTTTGAAGGTAAAAGCAGAGCTTACCGATGTACTGTAGCTACAAAGGAAGAAGTGGGTAAAAACAACAATTTCCAAGCTTGAAATCATGGGTAGATAGAATTTATATAAAGGACACCAACATTATTTTATTCTATTATTCTAATTTAATTTTTCATATTTAAATTTTTTGTTTTGCCAAATAAGCAATTATTTCTCTAGTTTTTTAAAGAATGAGAGGCACTTTCCCTTAAGAGCTCACATAAAGAGAGAAGCCAAGCCTTATTCTTAGAGACTTTCTCCTTTGCCCTCATGAAATATTGACAGGGTTCTCTCCCCATTTCCCAGCCCAGGCACAAAGAGCATAACTGCCCACAAGGGAAGATTCTGGGGGGATGGGATACAGAAGAATATGGGACATTTCTGGTATGGTATAAAGGTTATACTTTCAGTTAAAGGAAATAGAATGCTTTTTTTTTCTTTACTTTTTAAAATTTTAAATTTAGCAATGCTATCTGTCTTACAGCTACTTAATTACCAAAAGAAGCAGAAAAAGAGTTTTTAGCCTAGTTATTAGGCGAATGCCAAAGAATAAGTATGTTTTCTTATTTAACAATTTTTAAATTCCTCAGAAGCAGAATATGTTAGACACACACACACACACACACACACACACACACACAGAGAGAGAGAGAGAGAGAGAGAGAGAGAGAGAGAGAGAGAGAAATAGAAAGAGAGAGATGGGGGCATTTTATTTTGGTTCCTTTAATAATAAGAAATTGAGATTATGTCCTATGACATAGAAGTTGGCCATTAAAATATTAAAATGTGTCCCTAAGCATAGCACTTAGACTGATCAGAGCATGGACATTTCTATGACACACCTTCTGCTAATTTTAAACTAAATTTGAATCTGTTACTAAATGCAATATATCATCAGATCTAAGTTTTCTGTGCTTGTACTTATCAACGAGATATAGCTACTGAACCCAAATATTTGATATCAAAGTACAGTGGCTTTGACTGGTTGGCTTGCATAATGCCTTGAATGAGACTGCCTTCTACTCCTGAGTACCTGACTTGAATCAGAATTCAAGTTTGGGTTCATTGGAATGGTTTTAGAGCAAAGTTAACTTAATTTGCTCTAGTTAGCAAACTAGAGTAGAGTTTAGGAAGAATCTACTAGGAAGATCTACTAGGAAGAATCTACTAGGAAGAATCTAAATATTTCATGTACAAGAAGAATCTACTAGGAAGAAGATTCTACTAGGAAGAATCTAAATATTTCATGTACAAGAAGCTGGTCAGCATAGAAACAGTATTTATTGAGTATGGAACAAGTTTATGAATGGAACAGAGGCTGCAGATCACTAGGAAAGAAGTAGTAGATTTCATCTCTCTCCTTAGGAAACTTACTATGTAATGAAAAAGACATGTATAGTATCTGTTGCCTTATGGTCTCTCACTTACACAACCATAACCAGAGGTGACCGTATGCACAAAATCAAATAATAATAAATTAAAAAGCCTAGAAATTTAAAAGATAGAAGAAGAAGACAAGGGAAAGTGCCCACAGCAGAGTAACAAGTATTGTTCATGGGTTGACTAAGCATGGCTTGTTGGTTCAGTGGATTTAAAATTGAAAGGACGTAATCATAGAGTATGAAATACCTTGGCTGGCCCCCCATTTTAACAGACATTCAAACACAGACACACCCACCCACACCCACAGCCACACCCACCCCCACACCCACACACATACACACACTTCTCCTTAATTGGGAGTATAGCTGCTTAAGATTTCTAAGTAAAATGCAGAAGCTTTTTCATCAAGTCCAAGGTCTCAGGTCATTATGTTAAAAGCTATTCATAGTGGTACTCAGTTATAAGAGGCCAAAACAATTGTTTTCTGAAAAACTGGGGTAAAACAAACAAACAAACACATCCCTTACAAAAAGTATTCCCACACACTCTCACTCAGAGACACAAAGTTACCCACATCCTTCAGCTTTAGTAATTTATGTTCTTGGAGTTCATTTTAACCTTCTACTATAGTTCGATTATCTAATTTCCATATTCATTACTCAGTAAGGAGTCTGATCACATTAGATGTTATACAACCCTCATGAGCATGGAAAAAATAACTTCTGCGTATGATGACTATTTCAACTTGAAAACACTGTGGGACACACTCACAAAGCATACACTCATTTTACTGGAGAAAGGAAGAGACAAGAACTGCATCTGGAGGCAAAATTGCATTACATTTGGATACACATATGAATGTCTCAGTGTTTAATTGTTCAATGAAGCCTTCAAGAATTCTGTGAGTCTAAGTGATAAAAAGAGAATTAAAGGGCCCCCTAAGAATATATGCTTTTCTCAGCTGGCTCTTTCACTTTTCCCCAAACTTACAGAAAAGCAGAAGTGCCAGGAAAATGTGAATGAATGTTATGGAGCATCAGGCCCCCACTTTGTATAGTTTGACGTGTGCATATAAGCCATTTTCAGGCCAGCAACACCCTACAATAAAGTCACTCCTGTTTGTGACCGTTTATTAGGTCTTGAGGTAAATTTAGTAGCTTCTGACTGGTCGTTTAAGGAAATGAAATCAAATATAAACTCACACTTCATTACTAATAAAATCATATTCAGAATTAACTGTGATTTTTGCTGCACCCTTACGTGTAAGTATTGTTGCAAAAAGCATTCATTTGACATACACACAGGTTCTTATTAGGTCACAAGATAAAATAGATTTCTTCCTTTGAGCGGAGGTACTTAAAGTCTTAAAAAACCTTACCAGGAGGAGGTATTACATCATTGACAATTCCTTGTGAAAAAATAAATGAGTTGTCTAACCAAGGAGAATGGTTCCAGCACTCTTCCAAAGAGGAGGAGGCCAAGGGGAGGTGCTGTGTATGGAGCTAGGTCCCACAGGACGCAGCACTGGAGCCCTGAGTGGATTCATACCAAGAGGGAGGTGGTAAAATGAACAATGTCAAGCACCACTTACGTGACAATTTTGTTCTGAGCCAAACCTGGAAAGATGGCCCAAAGCAGGTGCTGGGTCTTTGTTGAGTAACAGGATGGCTATAACCCTGGAAAATCCTATTTTGCCTAAAATCTCTAGGGTTACTTCAAATAGAACCCAGAACTAACTCAACCCAAGTGACTACTAGAACAGGTTAAATCTAATCAGCAGGACTGACAGACATACTGCCTTGGGGTCTGCAGCTCTTCATCTCTAGTCTTGACTAGTTCTCAGACTGGAAAGGCAACAGCCACTGACAGAAAATAACTTCCAGGAACTGAATTAGGGAAACAAGTTCAAATTATCTGAAATTGATTTTTTAAATAAGTCAATATATATTCTAACCCGGTGAAATAATGAAGGATTTCAAGCAGAAATGGAAATAACAAAGCAAATATTATATTGTAATGATTAATAACTTTTAAGATTTGGCCTAAGAGAGTCACAGATTAAAACATAATTCAAGTTTAAGATATAGAATTAATATATTTCCTGTTTTATATTATATTCTCAAATTAAAACGATTTTTTACTAGGTATATAGCTGGCATTGGAATATTCAAAAGAACTTAACACAACTTATTCACCAGTTAGTCAGACACTGAAATATCAACCAATAGCCAACATTTACCTGAAACTAGATGAGGCTTAAAGAGTAAAGGGAAAATCATTCGCCAGGAATTTAAATCCTGTTATCATTTCTGTAAAGGATTACAAAACTGAGGCAAAACAAAATGAAAACTCAGCTTTTAAATATCTTCAGATTCCCCTCAATCCAACAGCCTCCACCTTCTGTTCTAATTGTGCCTTTTGGATCCTTCCTTCCTTCCTTTCATCAATCAATAGGTACATCGATCAATGTACAACATTTCTACGGTTGTGGTTGGAATACAAATTTAAATACATAGGTTGTGATCTCAAGAAACTTCTGTCTTGATTAATTGGCATAGCTGGGGAGAAAAGGCATACTAATAAAACCATAAATGACAATGCAAGAGAGTATCTGATAAGGCTCCAAGTGTGTGATGAGACAAGGTCTGTGGGAGTTCAGAGGTGGGAAGTACTACATGGTTTGGGCCTTGAAGCACTGATAATAATCAGAGGGTTTGAGTCATAAGGACAGATTAAACTCCAAGTCAGAAAAATACAGTGAGCAAAAGCACCAATGTAGGAATGCTTTAGATGTCTTCAGAGACCATTGAATGTATCTGGCAGGCTATCGCAAAGGATTTGTAGAGTAGGATTTAAAAAAAAGGATGGGAAGGTAGGTGGAGGAAGATGGTAGCCATTGTATCTAAATTCTTGTACCCCTTCTGAGAATCTAGAATCTAAACAGATGTCTAGCATGTTTGCATAAGGTAACCCAAATATGCCTTTCTTCCTCCTTCTCTCTGTCTCTCCCTCACCTGATTGGATCATGGTTAGATACTTGGCACAGGCTGGATGAACCGGATTATCTGTTCTGGAAATTTGGAAATTGTGACACTCTCTCTCTCTCTCTCTCTCTCAAAATGGGTAAAAAAAACTTTAAAAATGAGATAATATACACAAAGTGTTTAGAACAGCACTGGGCACACAGTAGGCAATGTCGACCATTATTATTATTTTTCAGTCCTGCCTATATTTCCCACACGTGGATCCCTCTGTTCTTAAAAATTCACCCCTCAAAAAACAAACAAACAAACAAAAAAACCATCCTTGTTTGTTTGAGTTAGTTTCAACTGTCCTATTTTTCCTGCAGCCAAATACTTCCTGACCTGAATGACTTCAAAAATAAACTTGGGTCACACAAGAAACATCTCAAATACTAGGTTCAGAAATGTGAATTCAAAACACTGAGATTTCCTTCTTTTTTGATCTTTTTCCCTCAATCAACCCATTTCCCAGAATTCAATCATGTACACTGACTCTCCTACTTTCCCCAAATTTCCAATTTGATGAAATGTAGTGAAATAGAAAAACTTTAAAAAATTACAGCAAATATTTATTTCCATGTCTTTTGCTCTTTCCAAATGCAATTTGAATCTGGGAAATTTGTTTAGGATTTCCTATAATTTTCAAGATGCTTAGAATTAGGGGAACTTAAACCAAGACCACCACAGACTTTTTTTTATGTGATTATTGCCTAATCTGCATTATGCAAGAAATCCCATATAACTTTTGTTTCTAAACAAATATAAGAAACTCAAGTTTTATGAAGTATTGTGGGTTTTTTTTTGTTTTTTAACCCCCACCTCCCCACCCCCCTGAGGTTTTTGAGTTAAGTGCTCTATAGCAACGCATTATTCCTTGGATATTTTATTCATGTAGGCTCAAAGTTGGGACCTGGAGAGGATTTTAGAATTTTACCATGCTATTTAAAAAAAAAAAAAAAAAACTATTAGGCAGTTTTCATTAGCTGTAAGAAGATATTCCACTTTAAGTAGGTATGTTTAATGTTAATTTGGGGGGAACTTTTCAAAATTCAATTAGTTTTCAATGTCTCCTTCAGATTTTTGTGTATTTTATATACAGAGAAAAAAACAGTGACCCTCACAAGATCATCTGTAACAGTTTGTGGGTAATATTGAAGTCTGCAAAGTAGATTATTCTCAAAGAATGAAAAATATATAGTAGCCATATTTCTATTATTACAGCTTGGTCTGAATATGATAATCCTAATTATGGCTTCTAATAAATACCTAAATTCAATAACAAAGTTTTTAGCAAGGCATTTTAAATTTATTCCGTAATACTTATAACAGTACAGAAATTTTTGTTTCAAAACAATAAATCGTATAAACAAAATTGTATTTATGTGTTACCCTCTGTTTCTAAATCTAAGTTAACCAATAAGTAAATAGATATTTTTCATGTAATTTTTTTAGCTTTTAGTTAAAAATTAAATTTAGATTTACAGAAAAGCTGTACAAACAGTAAAGAAAGTTCTTGTTTACCCTTTTCCCAGTTTCCTCTAATGTTAACATCTTACCTTATCATGGAACATTTTTCAAGGCTAAGAAATTAACAATAATATGATACTGTTGGCAGAGCAGAGACTTTATTCAGACTTCACCAGGTTTTCCACTAATGGCCTGACATGTTCATGGGACTAGACTACCAGGAGTCAGTCCCAGCTATTCTTCTAAAAAGGGTGTTGATATTGGGAAAGGTACTAAACTTTCCTGTAGAGTGGGATGAAGTAGGACAAATCCCCTTTGGGCTGTTGTAAGATTTAAATGAGACTGGCGCTAATCTAGCATACCATGCTGTATTTAAGTCTTCTATGGTACCCCTGAGCTGTGACAATTCTCGATCCTTTTCCTGTGTTTCACTACCTTGACATTTCTAAAGATGCTGGTCAGGTATTTTGTAGAATGCCCTATTTGGGTTTGCCTGATGTCTTCTCATAATTAAACTGAACTTACAGATTTGGAGAAGAACATCACAGCGGTAAAGTGTCCTTTTCACCTCACACCCTATGAGGATGTGTATATCAACGTGACTTACTGCTGGTGACGTTAATCTTTATCCCTTGTCTGCCTGCTTTCTCTGCTAGTTTTCCCTTTCCAAATTCTATTTTTTTGGAAGCAAGTTACTAAGTCCAGCCTATATTCAAGGGATGGGGAACTAAATACCATCCCTCCCTGACCCTAGAGAAGAAACGGTTTGTAACAACAAATATTTAGGGAAAGCTACTTTGAGGCTACCCAAACATAGTGTTTCTCCTTAATGTTTCACCCAATTTTAGCATTCATCAGTCGATTTGCCTGCTGCAGTTATTACTGCTGTATTCTAATTATGATTTTCTATTTCCCTCATTCCTTGTACATTTATTACTTGGAATTCTGTGAGGAAAATGTAGCCTTTCTCCAGCATTCATTTATTTATTAATCATTTATATCAGTGTGGATCCATGAGTACTTAATTTTATCCTTGCCTTATAATCCAATATGATTATTACTCATTTTATTGCTCAAAATGATGCAGATTTGGCCATAGGTGACTCTTCTAAGTTGACTCTAATGTCCTTTTAAAAATGATCCCATACTTTTTTTCTTTATTTTCTTTTTCTTAAACACTCCCTTACTGCTCCAGGCTCATTTTTATTTCCTGGTCCAGTCCTAGAATCAGTCATTTCTCCAAGGAAACTTGCTTCCTTCCATTGGAAATGGTATTTAGAAACCAAGATCTGGGTGCTTATTGATAGTACGTGTCACTAGCACCTTAAATATAGTAAAATGTTTTGAGTACAACTTAGGGAACAGAGTTAGGAAAGATATGCACCAGCCCATGGATATAATTATTTCTGTATTTATCTGTCTGCGTCTATTGAAAATAAACATGAGGTCAACCTTATTTGACACTGACAAAATTTCCAAATGTAAATTTGAAGTCAGCACAGATTTCATTCAAATATCTGCACATTTAGACCATGAGTTTTTTTAAGCACCTTCTGAGTCATCAGAGATTTCATCAAGTTCACTCTTCTCTAATGTTTTAATATTCCATTACACTGAATTTATTTGAAATATGATAAACACATTACATAGTAACCAGAGATTTATATTATTATACTTTCATTCCATAAGCATTTATTAAGCACTGAGAGAAAAAGCAGCAGTAAGACTTACAAGGCTGCTTCCCTCATACAGTTTTTATTTAGAGACTAATATGCATTATTTGTACTGATTTAATTGCCTATAATATACTGAGCATTGTTTGTTTTGTCACAAACATACCCTGAAAATGTTTCCTGCCCTCAAAATACTTGCTGTCTAAGGGGGCAATATGAAGTTGTCATGAGGTTTAGCTTCATCACATGAAAATATAGTGTATCAGTACATACCTCAAGTTTTATAAACTTAAATTTCTTTTAAAAATGCCTTTTTAAATGCCTTTCTCAGAAAAAAATGCCTTTTCTTAATAAGTTTTAATAATCAATCAAAATAAAAGTGTTGAAATGTTTTTTATAAGAAGTATTTAATGTCACGTGTGACTTAAAACAACTGATCAAACCCATTGCAGCAGCTTATATGATATCAGAACAGAGAGACATCTCAGTAATCTCAGTTGGAAATGAAGCCTTGATACCTACGTTCAGTGCACATCTTTGGCCTCTTGGCTGCCAGACCAATGCCCATCTGTTTAAATGGCAGGTTGCCTACTCATAAGCTGGCTGGCCTCTTGTACTATGACACGAGTTCCAGCCAATGACAGCTAACAAAATGCTACAGGAGGCAGCTCTTCTTACAGGAGGTCCTTCCTTATGCCAGAGTTAGAGGGGCAGTTGGCATCACGCATCCATTTAAACTTTGTCACACCTGTTGACACTTTTGTGCCAAAAGCAGACAATACTACAAACGAACACGAGAAAGCACAAAGAATTTAACGAAGCTTAAAAATAACCCTTCTCACCCTCTTAGAAATAGATGCTCAATTTCACTGCTGATTACTTACTTGCACAGTTGACATTTAATTAACAGTAATTGAGGATAGCCTTCTAAGTGGCCAGAAAAGAGTTTGCATTCAGGTGTCCTACATCTCCAGGATTTGGGTCCTAAATGCCCCATATTGTGTCATGCAGTGTAAGTCAATAATTACATTAAATACCTCTTTTGTCTATCTCTTTTCTAACAAATACAGACACATCTCAATGAAAGAAGATCCCTTTTAAGATAGCTTTCTTTTACTGGAGATTTGAAGTAATTATTCCAATTATCTAGGCTCCTATATGCACCAAAAAACTTGCATTGTCTCTTTCCTGGAATAGGTTAAAGCTACTAGATGGGGATGTGAGGGAAATACATTGTAACATTGTCCCGGATTTTAACTTTAACAAACATCAGGTTATATATATATATATATATACACACACACACACACATATATATGTATATATACATATGTGTATATATATGTGTATATATATAATTTATTATATATTATATAATTTGTATATATAAATTATTATATATATAAAATTTAATATATATAAATATTTAACCTCATGTTTATATATAAATATAAAAATAAATATGTATTTATATATTTATATATACTTATATATATATAATTTAAATATAATAGTAAAATATGACTATTTATGATTATATTCATTATTTGTAGTATTTCAATTGCCTGTGATTTGTTGAGTTTTGTTGTGTGTTTTGTCACAAGCACACTCTTAAAATACAACTCTATGGGGAGGATGGCAGAACAGCATAGAAGTTTTTTGTGTGTCTCCCGTCAATGAAATACAGCCAGACCAACACTACACGCCTAGAAAACCAACAGGAGGATTAACACAACAATCGGCACAACCAGGACTACAGAATTCAGCAGGTACGCAATGTGGAGAAGTGAACCTGGGGAGCAACAAGGTGCAGGAAAGGAGGTGCTTTTGCGAGCGGAGAGAGGACGGAGACTGGGGGGGGAAGGGAAAATACGGGAAACCAGCTGGAGAGAAAGTGGAAAATTGGAAACAGCCGCAGGGACTAAACTAAAAAGGGAGAAAGGAGAAAGGAGAGAGTTTAAATTCCATTAAGACTGCAAACAAGGGGAGCGCAAAGGCTGCAACTCCGCAGCTTGATACCTGGTGATGCTCTGGTGGGAAGGGAAAATCCCCAGGAACAGAGTTGGGTCCGGGAGGTTCTCGGGCCACATGAGGAAAAGTGGTTCCACTGCTGGAAGGACATTTGGTAGAGACTGTTGAAGCCACCTGGTCCCAGCAGACCCCAGAAAACGGCACATGCACTGGTGCTGGAACAAAGTCGTTAAGGGTGAAGCCTGGTGCCAGATACGTGTTGCGATTTTCCATAATCCCTGAAACGCTGCTGCTACACTATCTCGTGAACGTTTTCTGGGGCGGGCTGGCACCTGGCCATAGTCTCAGGGCACCGGCAGCAGCAGGGTCCAGCAAGCATTCCTGGGTACAGCCAACATTCGGCCATTGCTCACTCGGCCATTTCTCGGTGAGACCCTCCTGCAGAGGAGTGGGACGGGTCCGCAGTCCTTCCAAAGTAAGGGGCCGGGGGAAACAGGCACATCTGAGACAAAACTCGAGAGAGAGGTACTGCCTGAGGCCTGATCACGGAAAGTGAAAAAGCGGGGAATGGATGAAAGCTGAGGACGAGTGCGCCATCTGGGAGAACAGACTGGTTAGCTGGGGGGCGCCATTTCACCACTCCCGTGCATGCGCATAGGCAACTATGAGCCCCGCAACAATCCACCCCAGTAGGCTAGCAGCGCCATCTAGTGGTGAGCAGAGCTGTTACACTGAGTCCCGCCCAACTGGGCCAACTTCACTCTCCAAGAGCACAAGTCTCACCGCCGGCTTAGTTTACGGACTATAAAGCGCTACATAGACTGACTTCTAGGAAAAAAAAACGAAGCAATTTCAGCCCTACTTCAATCTGTTAGCACGTTCATCTATACAATTTTCTTTCTTTTTTTTTCTCTTTAACGCTTCTTTTTTTTGAACACAGAGAGAAAAAATTCATTTTCATTTTCAATTTTTAATAAAAATATTTTTCTTTAATTTTTATTACTATATTTTTTACTTTTGTGTAATTTTTTTCAAATTCTATTTTACTTCCATCATTTTATTTTAGTCTACTTCAGGGTATTCACCTTTCAAATTTTCAAACGATCTCCTTTTTTTTTTCTTTTTTTCCTCTTTTTCATTTCTTTTTCTTGAATGCAGAAAGAGAAAAACTTCATTTTTACTTTCAATTTCTATTAAGAATATTTTCTTCAATTTTTTACTATACTTTTTGCTTTTATGTAAATTTTTTTCAAATTCTATTTTACTTCCATCATTTTATTTTAGTCTGCTACAGTGTATTAACTTCCTCAAATTTTCAAATGATTTCCTTTTTTTCTTTTTCTTTTTTCTCTTTTTGTTTCTTTTTCTTGAATAAAGAAAAATAAAAATTCATTTTTATTAATTTTTATTAAAAATCTTTTTTTAATATATTCTACTATATTCTTTACTTTTGTGCATATTTTTTCAAATTCTATTTTACTTCCATCATCTCATTTTAGTCTACTTCAGTGTATCTATCCATTTTTTCAAATTCTCAAATGATTTCCTTCTTTTTCTCCCCCCCCCCTTTTATTTTCTTTAATCTGTCAAACCACTTTCAACACCCAGATCATAAACACACCTAGGATCTAGCATTATTTATTTGATTTGTGTGTGTGTGTTTAATTTTTAAAATTTTAATTTTAAAAAATTTTAATTTTAATTTTTCTACCTCATAATTCCTTTTCTCCTTTCAAAATGGTAAAATGAAGGAATTCACCCCAAAAGAAAGAGCACAAAGAAACGACAGCCAGGGATTTAACCAATACAGATGCAAGCAGAATTTAGAATCTGAGCCAGAATTTAGAATCACGATAATAAGAATACTAGCTGGAGCCAAAAGTAGATTAGAATCCCTTTCTGCAGAGATAAAAGAAATAAAAAATAGAAAGAATGAAATTAAAAATGTTATAACTGAACTGCAATCACAGATGGATGCAGCGGCAGCAAGGATGGATGAGGCAGAACAGAGAATCAGCGACATAGAGGACAAACTTATAGAGAATAATGAAGCAGGAAAAAAGAGGGAGATTAAGGCAAAAGAGCACGATTTAAGAATTAGAGAAATCAGTGACTCATTAAAAAAGAATATCAGAATCATAGGGGTCCCAGAAGAGGAAAAGAGAGAAATAGGGGTAGAAGGGTTATGTGAGTAAATCATAGCAGAAAAATTTCCTAACCTGGGGAAAGGCACAGACATCAAAATCCAGGAAGCACAGAGGACGCCCATTAGATTCAACAAAAACCGACCATCAACAAGGCATATCATAGTCAAATTCACAAAATACTCAGGCAAGGAGAGAATCATGAAAGCAGCAAGGGAAAAAAAGTCCCTAACCTACAAGGGAAGACAGATCCGCAGCAGACCTATCCACAGAAACTTGGCAGGCCAGAAAGGAGTGGCAGGATATATTCAGTGTGCTGAATCAGAAAGATATGCAGCCAAGAATTTTTTATCCAGCAAGGCTGTCATTCAAAACGCAAGGAGAGATAAAAAGTTTCCCAGACAAACAAAAATTAAAGGAGTTTGTGACCACTAAACCAGCCCTGCAAGAAATTTTAAGGGGGACTCTCTGAAGGGAGAAAAGATGAATTAATTAATTAATTAATTAATTAATTCCAAAAGCAACAAAGATGACAAAGGACCAGAAAATACCACCAGAAACTCCAACTCTACAAGCATCATAATGGCAATAAATTCCTATCTTTCAGTACTTACTCTGAATGTCAATGGACTCAATGCTCCAATCAAAAGACATAGGGTAACACAATGGATAACAAAACAAGATCCATCTATATGCTATTTATAAGAGACCCACTTTAGACCTAAAGACACCTTCAGATTGAAAATAAGGGGATGGAAAACCACCTGTCATGCTAATAGTCAACAAAAGAAAGCCGGGGTAGCCATATTTATATCAGATAATCTACACTTTAAAATAAAGACTGTATCAAGAGATGTAGAAGGGCATTATATCATAATCAAGGGGTCTATCCACCAAGAAGACCTAATAATTGTAAACATTTATGCGCCAAAAATAGAAGCACCCAAATATATACATCAGTTAATCACAAACATAAAGAAACTCATCGATAGTAATACCATAATAGTAGGAGACTTCAACACTCCACTCACAGCAATGGACAGATCATCTAATCAAAAAATCAACAAGGAAACAATGGCTTTGAATGACACATTGGACCAGATGGACTTAACAGATATATTCAGAACATTTCATCCTAAAGCAACAGAATATACATTCTTCTCTAGAGCACATGGAATGTTCTCCAGAATAGACCATATACTGGGACACAAATCAGCCCTAAGTAAGTACAAAAAGATTGAGATCATACCGTGCATATTTTCAGACCACAACACTATGAAACTTGAAATCAACCACAAGAAAAATTTTGGAAAGGTAACAAATACTTGGAGACTAAAGACCATCCTACTAAAGAATGAATGGGCTAACCAAGAAGTTAAAGAGGAAATTAAAAAGTATATGGAAGCCAATGAAAATGATAACACCACAACCCAAAACCTCTGGAATGCAGCAAAGGCTGTCATAAGAGGAAAGTATATAGCAATCCAGGCCTTCCTAAAGAAAGAAGAAAGATCTCAGATACACAACCTAACCTTACGCCTTAAGGAGCTGGAAAAAGAACAGCAAATAAACCCCAAACCAGCAGAAGACAGGAAATAAAAAAGATTAGAGCAGAAATTAATGCTATTGAAACCAAAAACAAAACAAAACAAAACAAAACAAAACAGTAGAACAGATCAATGAAACCAGAAGCTGGTTCTTTGAAAGAATTAACAAAATTGATAAACCACTAGCCAGTTTGATCAGAAAGAAAAAGGAAAGGACCCAAATAAATAAAATCAAGAATGAAAGAGTAGAGATCACAACCAACACAGCAGAGATAAAAACAATGATAAAAGAATATTGTGAACAATTTTATGACAATAAAATGGGCAATCTGGAAGAAATGGACAAATTCCTAGAAACATATACACTACCAAAACTGAAACACAAGAAATAGACACAAGAAACACAAGAAATAGAAAATTTGAACAGACCCATAACCAGTAAGGAAATCAAATTAGTAATAAAAAATCTGCCAAAAAACAGGAATCCAGGGCCAGAAGTCTTTCCAGGGGAATTCTACCAAACATTTAAGGAAGAGTTAACACCTATTCTCCGGAAGGTGTTCCAAAAAATAGACATGGAAGGAAAACTTCCAAACTCTATGAAGCTGGCATTACCTTGATTTCAAAACCAGACAGAGACCCCACTAAAAAAGGAGAACTATAGACCAATTTCCCTGATGAACATGGATGCAAAAATCCTCAACAAGATATTAGCTAACTGCCTCCAACAATACATTAAAAAAATTATTCACCATGACCAAGTGGGATTTATGCCTGGGATGCAGGGCTGGTTTAATATCTGCAAAACAATTAATGTGATTCATCACATCAATAAAAGAAAGGACAAGAACCATATGATCCTCTCAATAGATGCAGAGAAAGCATTGACAAAATACAGCATCCTTTCTTGATAAAAACCCTCAAGAAAGTAGGGATAGAAGGAGCATACCTTGAGATCATAAAAGCCATATATGAACGACCCAACGCTAATATCATCCTCAATGGGGAAAAACTGACAGCTTTCCCCCAAAGCTCAGGAACAAGACAGGGATGTCCACTCTTGCCACTGTTATTCAACATAGTATTGGAAGTCTTAGCCTCTGCAATCAGACAACATAAAGAAATAAAATGCATCCAAATTGGCCAGGAGGAGGTCAAACTTTCACTCTTTACAGATGACATGATACTCTATATGGAAAACCCAAAAGATTCCACCAAAAAACTGCTAGAACTGATTCATGAATTCAGCAAAGTTGCAGGATATAAAATCAATGCACAGAAATCAGTTGCATTCCTATACACCAACAATGAAGCGACAGAAAGAGAAATCAAGGAATCGATCCATTTACAGTTGCACAAAAAAACATAAAATACCTAGGAATAAATCTAACCAAAGAGGTGAAAAATCTATATGCTGAGAACTATAGAAAGCTTATGAAAGAAATTGAAAAAGACACAAAAAAATGGAAAAAGATTCCATGCTCCTGGATAGGAAGAACAAATATTGTTAAAATGTGGATACTACCCAAAGCAATCTACATATTCAATACAATCCCTATCAAAATAACAACATCATTCTTCACAGAGCTAGAACAAATAATCCTAAAATTTGTATGGAACCAGAAAAGACCCCGAATAGCCAAAGCAGTCTTGAAAAGAAAACCAAAGCAGGAGGCATCACAATCCTGGACTTCAAGCTATACTACAAAGCTGTAATCATCAAGACAGTATGGTACTGGCACAAGAACAGACACTCAGATCAATGGCACAGAATAGAGAATCCAGAAATGGACCCACAAACGTATGGCCAACTAATCTTTGACAAAGCAGGAAAGAATATGCAATGGAATAAAGGCAGTCTCTTCAGCAAGTGGTGCTGGGAAAACTGGACAGCGACATGCAGAAGAATGAACCTGGACCACTTTCTTACACCATCCACAAAAATAAACTCAAAATGGACGAAAGACCTAAATGTAAGGCAGGAAGCTGTCAAAATCCTCGAGGAGAAAGCAGGCAAAAACCTCTTTGATCTTGGCTGCAGCAACTTCTTACTCAACACATCTCAGGAGGCAAGGGAAACAAAAGCAAAAATGAACTACTGGGACCTCATCAAAATAAAAAGCTTCTGCACAGCAAAGGTAACAATCAGCAAAACTAAAAGGCAACCAACAGAATGGGAGAAAGTATTTGCAAATAACATATCAGATAAAGGGTTAATATCCAAAATGTATAAAGAACTTATTAAACTCAACACCCAAAAAACAAATAACACCCAGTAAAGAAATGGGCAAAAGGCAGAAATAGACCCTTCTCCAAAGAACACATCTAGATGGCCAACAAACACATGAAAAACTGCTCAACATCACTTATCATCAGGCAAACACAAATCAAAACCACAATTAGATACAACCGAATACCTGTCAGAATTGCTAACATGAACAACTCAGGCAACAACAGATATTGGCGAGAATGTGGAGAAAGAGGATCTCTTTGGCATTGTTGGTGAGAATGCAAGCTGGTGCAGCCACTCTGGAAAACAGTATGGAGGTTCCTCAAAAAATTAAAAATGGACTACCCTATGACCCAGCAATTGCACGACTAGACATTTCTCCATGGGATACGGGTGTGCTGTTTCGAAGGGACACATGCACCCCCATGTTTATAGCAGCACTATCAACAATAGCCAAAGTATGGAAAGAGCCCAAATGTCCATTGATGGATGAACGGATAAAGAAGATGTGGTATATATATACAATGGAGTATTACTCGGCAATCAAAAAGAATGAAATCTTGCCATTTGCAACTACATGGATGGAACTGGAGGGTATTATGCTAAGCGAAATTAGTCAGTCAGATAAAGACAAAAATCATATGACTTCACTCATATGAGGACCTTAAGAGACAAAACAGATGAACATAAGGGAGAGAAACAAAAATAATATAAAAACAGGGAGGGATACAAAACAGAAGAGACTCATAAATATGGAGAACAAACTGAAGGTTACTGGAGGGGTTGTGGGAGGGTGGATGGGCTAAATGGGTAAGGGGCACTAAGGAATCTCCTCCGGAAATCATTGTTGCACTATACGCTAACAAATTTGGATATAAATTTTAAAAAAATAAAAAATAAAATAAAATAAAATAAAATAAAATAAAATAAAATAAAATAAAATAAAATAAAATAAAATAAAATACAACTCTATGGATAAAATGAACTATGTTTTACAAGAACTTTAATTAGGATAGTGCACAATTCCCTGCCCCCAGTCCACCCCCACTTCTCCTTGAGCTAACATGAAGCCAGCACATCAATCTTCTATTTAATACCATGGAAATGATTCTAGAATGTAGGAAAAGTATTTATTCATAATAATAATGATAACGGGCCGCCTTGGTGGCTCAGTCAGTTGGGCGTCTGACTTTGGCTCAAGTCATGATCTTGCCGTTCATGAGTTTGAGTCCCACATTGAGCTCTGTGCTGACAGCTCAGAGCCTGGAGCCTGCTTTGGATTCTGTGTCTCCCTCTCTCTCTGCCCTTCCCCTGCTCGTGTTTTCTTTTTTTCTCTCTCTCTCTCAAAAATAAATGAACATTAAAAAAAATAATAATGATAAAATCACAAAATGATTAAACTAGCAATACTCAATGTCTCAAAGGTTGTTGGAAGTGGATGGGTTATCTAGTTCCTGGACATGACCTTCAAGAACCATAGTGATCACTTCCCTGATTACAAGTTGAACAACCACAATATAAGCAGCATTTTCTAAGGACTTATTATTTACAGAACTCTATGCTACATTCTTTAAATTTATACATCACTTAATAATCAGAACACCAAGTGAGATACAATTTTTCCATTTCACAGGTAAGTAAACTGAAGCACAGAGAGATTAAATAACTTGCCTTTACACGATAATGTGTAAGTGGAACAGTGAAGCTTCAAATTCAAGCACTTGGTTTTTTTGCACTTTAAACTTTCTATATAATACTACTTCTTCCCTTCTATTTTATACTCTTTGTCCCTTCTGCCTAGATTTATACCCTCCCTGCCACCCTCCTTCTCCTGCCATTCATTTCTCAGGGATGACTTCTACTGGTCTTTAAGGTTCTAAAGTTCACTTTCTTCATTGGTTTGATAATACTGCCCTCTTGATGCCTTCATTTTAGGTTCTGTAGTTCTTCTGCATGTTTCCATTATACTCTAGCAGTATTTTTCATGTAGTATAGAAATTGAATTAAATAATATCTCTATTCCAATCTAGATCATAGGAATTTTTAATTTTTGTTAACATTTATTCATTTTTGAGAGATGGAAAGAGACAGAGTGTTAGCGGGGGAGGGGCAGGGAGAGAGGGAGACACAGAATCTGAAGTAGGCTCCAGGCTCTGAGCTGTCATCACAGAGCCCGGCATGGGGCTTGAACTCATGAACCGTGAGATCATGACCTGAGCTGAAGTCAGAGGCCCAACTGACTGAGCCACCCCAGTGCCCCAATCATAGGGATATTTAAAGAGGAGACCATATCTATCATGTTCACATTGTCATTGCAGTACTTAGCAAGGTGAATGACACCTAATAAATACTCAATAAGTATCTGTTCATTCATTCATTTGTTCAACACATACTAAATGGCAGGTAGTGTTCTAGGCTTAAGGATACAATAGCAAACATGAAAGATAAAATGTTGTTAGTGGAGGTTAGGTTGTGGGTTGGGCTGAGCAATAAATAAAATAAATATGGATACCATACGATAGATAGTAGCAAATGCTATAGACAAAAATAAGTCAATAAAGTGGCGTAGAGTTTGTAGCTGATTGAGGACTTTAAATAAGACAGTTAAAGAAAGCTTCACAGGGAAGGTGACATTGGAGAAAACACTGGAGTGATATCTGGAGGAGAACTGTTCAAAGAAAGGAGAAAAATTAAAAGCAAATGTCCTCAAGCAGAAGCATAAGTTGAATCTTGGATTTAGCAATATGGCAGTCACTGGAAACCTTGATAAGAGCAATTTTGGTGGATTGATAGGAGTATCCTGACTGGCATGGAAACATGCAGTAGAGATAAAAAGAGTTTATCTATGAAGGACAGGAGAGAAGTGACAGTTGAAGGAAGAAGGAGGTTCATGAAAAGATTTCTTTCTAAAGGTAGTAGGACTAACAGTATGTTTGTATAATGACAGGGAAATTCCAGGAGAGAGTTAAAACTTGATCATATAGGAAGGAGAAAAGGATTGCTAGAGCTATGTGCTTGAGTAGGTGGGGTAAAAGGGTGACTTTATGTAGAAGATCCCAATTAAGTTACTTCTAAAAGAAGTTTATTTCTCTTCCATGTAATTGTCAAAGTGAAAGCAGATCAGACCTATGATGTTGGTACCACAGAGTCAGGATCATAGGTTCTGCTGATTTTTCTCTCAACTACCTTTAAGCTCTGGTCCACATTGTACAAAATGGCTCATAACCACATTCTCACAAGCAGGAGAGGAAAAGGTGTGTGTGTGTGTGTGTGTGTGTGTGCACGCGCGTGGCAGGGGTAGGGGTGTAATTGCATGTTCTTTCTCTCTAAGGTCAAGACCCAGAAGTGGCATACTAATTACACACACAGCGAATCTGTGGCAGAGCTTAAACACAAGCCCACATCTAATTTCAAAGGCTATTGGAAAATGTCATCTATTTTGGCCTATGAAACTATTTAAAATTAGTGAATTTGTTTTTTGTAGTAGAAGGGGAGTAGAGATTTGACCTATTTTCAACTCTGTAATCTTTCCAATCAGGATAGTTAGAGTATATATAAGTTGTCCTGTCTTCCATGCTGTCTCCAGTCCCCAATATATCCTAGTACTGGTGGCCAGTAGCTGGAGTGGGGACAGGGTGGGGGGTAACTCCTAGTCTCTACTATATAAAAGAAAAAGATAATTTGTTTGCCCAGTGGGAAAAGATTTTTCAGATCTTGGGGAAAGAAAATCTAACATGTAAGGCCATCAAGTCTGCATCTATCCAATCTACCCAAAACCAATAAATTTGTAGTTTTAGTTAAAATATTTTTAGTTCTCATCCATGTCATAAATGAAATTGCTTACATTTGATTATGAGGCAGTAGAAAGGGGTAAGTAATGCATAATATAGCTAAAGTATGAGTAAAGAGATCCAGGTTGGTACCCCAGCTTCTGTGCTTAAACAAGTTACCTTACTTATTTAAGCTTTAGTTAACTTATATGTGGAAAATGGTTAATAACAATAACAGATTCATTTGGTTGATAGAAGGACTGAATGTTAAGTAGCTAGGGTAGTGCTTTGACATGGTAAGTGCACAGAAATAATTGCTATTATTGTCCTAACCTGACAAAACTCCATATGCAAAACTAGGATAGTTTCTTTTTATTTTTTTATTTTTTTTTTAATGTTTATTTATTCTTGAGACAGAGAGAGACACAGCATGATCAGGGAAGGGGCAGAGAGAGAGGGAGACACAGAATGTGAAGCAGGCTCCAGGCTCTGAGCTGTCAGCACAGAGCCCGATGGGGGCTCGAACTCACGAACTGTGAGATCATGACCTGAGCTGAAGTCGGACGCTTAGCCGACTGAGCCACCCAGGTGCCCCAAAACTAGGATAGTTTCAATTTTGTTTGAGCATGTAAATAACAATGAAAATGTTGAATTTATCATATGCTCTTGATTTCAAAATTACTATGAAGATAGTATAAGTTATGAGTAAGTTCTAAGAGGTGACAATAATAAGAATTTCCCATTGATCTATGTGTCTATTATTGTGCCAGTACCATACTGTTTTGATTGCTGTAGCACAGATCAATTGAACAGGATGAAGATTCCAGAAATAAACCCACCCTTATATAGTCAATTAATCTATAAAGTCAATGGAGAAAAGACAGTTTCTTCAATAAATGGTGTTGGGGAAACCTGACAGTTACATGCAAAGGAATAACACTGAACCACTTTCTTTTTATTTTTAATTTTTTTAACATTGATTCATTTTTTGAGAGACTGAGAGAGAGCATTAGTGGGGGGGGGAGGGGCAGAGAGAGAGGGAGACACAGAATCCAAAGCAGGCTCCAGGCCCTGAACTGACAGCACAGAGCCCGACGCAGGCCTCAAACTCACAAACTGTGAGATCATGACCTGAGCCAAAGTCGGACGCTTAACTGACTGAGCCACCCAGGCACCCCTGAACCACTTCCTTATGTCATACACAAAAATAAACTCAAAATGAGTTAAAGACCTAAATGTGAGACCTGAAACTATAAAACTCTTAGAAGAAAACATTGGCAGTAATGTCTTGGACACTGGCCTTAGCAACGTTTTTCTAGATATGTCTCTTCAGGCAACTGAAACAAAAGCAAAAATACACTATTGGGACTATACCAAAATAAAAAGGTTTTGCACAGCAAAAAAGAAACCCATGAACAACACAAAAAGACAATCTACTGAATGGGAGAAGATACTTGAAAATCATATATTAGATAAGCGATTAATATCCAAAATATATTTACACGACTCAACACCAAAACAAAACACCCACAAAAATAAATAATAATAATAATTATAATAATAATAATTAAATTTTAAAGGGGCAGAGGACCTGGATAGATACTTTTCAAAGAAGACATACAGGTAGCCAACAGACACATGAAAAGATGCTCAATATCACTCATCACCAAGGAATTGCAATTCCAAACCACAATGAGATATCACCTCATACCTGTCAAAATGGATGAACTCAAAAACAAAAAAATAACAAATGTTGTTGAGGATGTAGAGGAAAGGAAACTTTGAGCACTGTTGAAGGGACAGTCACTGTCCCTGTGGAATTGGTACAGCCACTGTGGAAAGCAGTATGCAGTTTCCTCAAATAACTAAAAATAGAAATACCATATGACTCATATTTCCACAGCAGCCTGAAAAAAGAGCCAAGGAATGAATTAAAGACCTAGAAGACAAAATAATAGAAAATAATGAAGCTGAACAAAAGAAAGAATAATTATGCAACATGAGAATAGACTCAAAGAGCTCAGTAAGTCCATCAAATGTAACAACATTCTTATTATAAAAATTCCAGAAGAAGAGAGAGAAAAGGGGACAGAAAATTTATTGCAATAAATAATAGCAGAAAATCTCCCTAGTCTGGAGAAGGAAACAGACATCTAGATCTGGGAGGAACAGAAAATTCCCATCAAAATCAACAAAAGCAAACCAACACCAAAACATACTGTAATTATATTTGTAAAATATAGTGATAAAGAAAAAAATCTTAAAAAGAGCAAGGCAAAAAAAGTCCTTAACTTACAAGGGAAAACCCACAAAGATAGCTGGAGATTTCACAACAGAAACTTGACAAGCCAGAAGGGAGTGGCATGATGTATTTGAAGTTATGAATGGGAAAAATCTACAACCAAGATTCCTCTATCCAGCAAGGCTACCATTCAGAACAGGAGAGACAAAGAGTTTCCCAGACAAACAAAAACTAAAGAAGTTTGTGACCAAAAACCAGCCCTACAAGAAATATTAAAGAGGATTCTTTGAATGCAGAGGAGAGACCAAAAGTGACAGACAAGAAAGGATCAGAAAAAATCTCCAGAAACAACAAGAAAATAAGTAATAAAATGGCAATAAATACACATCTATTGATAATTACTTTGAATGTAAATGGACCAAATGCTCCAATCAAAAGACATAGGATGTCAGAATGGATAAAGAAATAAGACCCATCTATATGTTGCCTACAAGAGACTTATTTTAGATCTAAAGACAATTGCAGATTGAAAGAGAGAGGGTGGAGAATGCAAATGGACATCAAAAGAAAACCGGAGTAGCCATACTTAATATCAGACAAACTAGACTTAAAAAGAAAGACTGTAACAAGACACAAAGAAGGGCACTATATAATCATAAAGGGTACTACCCAACAAGAACATATAACAACTGTAAATATTTATGCACCCAAGATTGGAGCACTCAGATGTATGAAACAATAACAAGCATAAAAGAGCTCATTGATAATAATACAATAATAGTAGGGGACTGTAACACCCCACTTATATCAATAGAAAGATTGTCTATGCAGAAAATTAACAAGGAAACAATGGTTTTGATTGACACACTGGAACAGATGGACTTAGAGATACTCAGAACATTCCATCCTAAAACTGCAGAATACACATTCTTCTCAAAGGCACGTGAAACATTCTCCCGAACAGATCACATATTAGGTCACAAAACAGTCCTCAACAAAAAGATTGAAATCATACCATATACCTTTTCTGACTACAACACTATGAAACTAGAAGTTAAGCACAAGAAACAATTTGGAAAGACCACAGATACATAAAGATTAAATGACATGCTACTAAACAATGAATGGGTCAACCAGGACATCAAAGAAGAAATTTTTAAAAATACATGGAAATAAATGAAAATGAAAACAGAAAGGTCCAAAACCTGTGGGATGCAGTAAAAGTGGTCCTATGAGGGAAGTGGATAGCAATACTGGTTTACCTCAAGAAGCAAGAAAAATCTCAAACAAACCACCTAACCTTACACCTAAAAGAAACTACAAACAAGCCTAAAGCCAGAAGTAAGGAAATAATAAAGATTAGAGCAAAAATAAATTATATAGAAACTAAAAGAAAGAAAGAAAGAAAGAAAGAAAGAAAGAAAGAAAGAAAGAACCACCATAGAACAGATCAATGAAACCAGGAGCTGATTCTTTAAAAAAATTAATAAAATTAGTAAACCTCTGGCCAGACTTATCAAAAAGAAAAGAGAAAAGACCCAAACAGATAAAATCACAAGTGAAACAGGATAGGTAACAACCAGCATCACAGAAATATAATTATAAGATAATATGAATATAAGATAATATGAAAAACTGTAAGTCAACAAATTAGAAAATTTGGGAGAAATGCATAAATTCCTATAAATATATAAACTACCAAAACTGAAACAAGAAGAAATAGAAAACTTGAACAGACCACTAACCAGCAAGAAATTGATTCAGTAATCAAAAAATTCCCAACAAACAAAAGTCTAGGATCAGATGGCTTCCCAGGCTAATTCTACCAAACACCTGATACTAATATAACATTGTAAGTTAACTAACTGGAATTTAAATAAAACTTTAAAAAAGATGTGGTGTATATATATAATGGAATATTACTTAACCATAAAAAGAATGAGATCTTGCCATTTGTTACAACATGGATGGACCTAGATGGACAACATGGATGGACCATTTGTTACAACATGGATGGACCTACCTAGGGTATTGTGCTAAGTGAAATAATTTAGACAGAGAAAGACAAACACCATGTGATTTCAGTTATATATGGAATATGAAAAACAAAACAAGGAGAAACAGGCCCATAAAAACAGAGAACAAACTGGTGGTTGCCAGAGGGGAGGGGGGTCAAATAGGTGAAGGGGATTAAGAAGTATAGACTTCCAGTTATAAAATAGACAAGTATTGGAGATGAAAATTACAGCATGAAGAATGTAATCAATAATACTGTGATAATGTTGTATGGTGACATGAAAATTTCTCTTATCCTATGGTGAGCATAGCTTGATGTACAGAATTGTCAAATCTCCATGTTGTACATCTGAAATTAATCCAACATTGTATGTCAACTATACCTCAAGAAAAAAAAGGTACTCAGTCATCTCTCCATGAAACCTTTTCTGACTTGTCCAGCCCCCTTTGGATCATTCCTGAATATTTTTTATAGCTGAAGTATAACAACTTATACTTGAAGTTGTTAACATAGCCATTAGTAATCACATGGTTTCTGTTTATATGTTTTCTCATTAGAGGCAAAGAAATATTCTTGAAAAATACTGGCAAAAATGTTAGATAGATGATAGATAGATAGATAGATAGATAGATAGAAAGATAGTATACTCTATAGAGTTTGGTGGTTTTATGGTGTTATATAAAATAAGTTCTAATTCTAACTCTGTTTTACACAGACTTCTGACTAACTGTTCAAATGGTAATATTGATGGTATCTTTGTTATGGACTGAATGTCTTTATGTCCCCTAAATTCATATATTGAAAGCCTACTCCCCAATGTGATGGTATTAGGAGGTGGGGGTTTTGAGAGGTAATTAGGATCAGATTTGGTTATGACAGGAGCTGTCATAGTAGCTTTAGTGCTTTTGTAAGAGGCGCGAGCTCGCGGCTCTTGTAGCCACGTGAGGATCCAAGAAGTTGTCGCTCTGCAAACTGTTATGGAAACTGGTCTGGATCACCAGGCAGAAGAACCAAGCAGCACTCAGAGATCTTGGAAGGCAGGAGGTTAACTTTACACCAATGGGCTCAGAGGAGATCATTCTCCAGAGGTCTGAGCCCAGAACATCAACAGAGGGGACAATTTATAGTCTGTTACTTCCACATTCCTCATTCGTAGTAATTTGGCGGGAGCGGCAAGCACGGTGAGAAGAAGAACCTGGAAGGGGAGTCTTCAGGCAGGCACTAGAGTTCTCTTATCAGTCCTGTCAGCCATCTTATAACAGATTTTTTTCCTATCAAAACCAGAAGAGGTCCCTCAGCAGAACTGGACCATGCTGGCACCCTGATCTTAGACTTCCAGCCTCTGCACTATAAGAAATCAATTTCTGTTGTTTATACTAGACAGTCTATGGTACTTTCTTATAGCAGCCTGAACAGATAAATACAATTGTGTGAATTGTTATGATTAAATGACAAAGTACGTAATAATTTCTTTATTCAATTCCTAACATATGAAGTGAATCATTTATTTTCACTTAACGGGATTTTCTTTCAGAAACTGTATACCCCCTGAAGGCAGGAACTTTGTATTATTCATCATTGCATCTCCAATGGATAGAAACTGGTGCTTAAAAAATATGTGTCAATGAATGTGATGTCATGGATTCTAGCATTTTTTTCCCAAGCAGTATGAAGACGAAGCACACAGCCTGAGGTATTTTTCCTTTCTATAATTTTCTTATTACATAGCCTCTGCCACTATACAGGCCCTTTGCTTCATTATTTTTGACTAAAAATGAGTGATCCCGTCACTTTGTGTATTGTACTTCAGACTGAACTCACTGGTATCATTTTCAGGCAGTTTGTACCAATGTCACAACTTGGGCTTGAAGATAGACTATCAATATCCTTGTGTTTCTTCTGCCCGTTGTGCTTGGAAAACCCAGTGATTAATCACACTCTGCGAGAGCCATCCCAATGGATCATTTTAATCTGAATTATACTGCATGTTGCTCTAAATAGCCTGGTCAAGCATCACCTGCTTGGTGCTAGGAAACTTTTACAGCAAAGCAGAAAAATACTTGGTTGCTGATGAAAATGTCTGAGAGACTAAATGTTGATGTCTGCGAACTCACCAATGGATGGGAACTGCTACAGCTCAGTAGACTCTGATGAAGAAGCACAGGGCAAGCTGAGGACCAAGCACAAGCTAGCATTACCACCCCCCTACCACCCTCCCCCCCCACACACACCCCACTCCCCACCCACCCCTGCCAGATGGGATATGTTTGACATTCCTCAGGCACTCCTGGCTGTCTAAAGACAAAGGAAAGGACAGAAAACAAATGGTTAAACTGATAGTTTCCATCAGTTTACAAACATCTTAGTAAATTACAGGAAAAGAGGCAATCTTATCAATAGCCTAATTTTCAGAAACCTGTAGACTCAGTTTCCTGGAGTCCCAACATCACTCCTCCATAATGATGTGGGGAACAAAGGTAAGAAGGAAATGGCAGGTAAAATTAAATTTCCTTATAACCTACAGCCCATTGACAAATACTTGAGGCAAATACAGAGTATAACTTTTCTCCAGGAACTCCCTCTGGTCTTAATGTTAATAATTTGCTAGAGGGTAAAAGAACCTTAGCTTGACAATAGCTAAGCCTGCAGTAAGTCTTTAGCATATGAAAGTCGCTTTGGAAACTCCCTTTTGACTTATCTCTCCCGACTCCAAAAAATGATCACCCCCCCACAACTTGGCAATATAGCTCTTCCTGCCCATGGGTAGGTCTTGTGCTTTAATAAGATCACCTTTTTGCACCAAAGACTTCAAGAATTCTTTCTTGGTCCTCAGCTCCAAACCCCATGAATCCCACCATCACTCCAAAACCTCATCATCCTCAAGTAATTTTTTAGAAATAATCTATTGATGAATCAGAACTGAATTATCTTGTATTTAGCCTTTATTCCCTTTACTTTACTCAGAATATTATTTTCCATTTTGTGAAACAATATTTGATTAGTCATATTTCTCAAGAGATAGGAGCTATGAATTCAGTGGACTGAGGTTCAAAAACATTTTTTTTGAAAACTATTTATAAAATTTGCCTTCCAGGGCAAATCCTCATCTATACTCCTTCTATAGCTAGTTTGAAAATTAACACTAATTTTAAATGGCATCATAAATAAAATATATTTTACCTCCAAAAGTAAAAAAAATAAAAAAATTAAAAAAAAATAATTTTCAGAAAACTTTCAAAAAAAAAGAACTACAGAAGATTTTTTTTTTTCTGAGCAGCTATAAATTACCAATACTGCATTATAGCCTTGTCTGCTTTAAAAGAAAGGAGGGAACAATAGGACATGCTTATAAACTATGATTTATGCTGAGGTTAAGAAGAAAACTATATTTTAAAAGTGTGTGCATTCCACAAATTTCACTTTTGCTAAACCCTTCCCTCCCTTTATGCAGCAGGATAAATCTTTACCCTGAAGGGAAGCTTTACATTCCACAAAAAAAGAAGGAACCAGCTGAAAACAAGTGCTCTCTACACAACAAAGGACTCTATATGTCTGAGGGCTTTTACTTTTTTCAATGACTTCTTTACTAAGCAGGGAAAATTTACTGTCTGGGTGGGGTTTTGTAGGTATTTTTTTTAGTCCATATTTGTTACACTTTTATTAGCCTCAAAAATAGTTACCATGGTAATAGCTCCATTTATATCTAATCTTAGAGCTGAATTATAGAAAACCTTCCCACTGGGTAGCATACAATGCCATTTGACGGCTTCATCTAGCCTATTATTTAAAGTAGGAATTATTTCAAATACTATCAAGTTGTTACATTCTATTCATGACTTCTCTTTTGTAACTCTCAAGTTAGTGAAATCCTTTGGTGTGTAATTTTGGAAGAACTGTGTTTAATTTCAGTACATATTTTTTAATACTTTTTATTATGCCTCCTTTTATGGATGCTTTATAAGCTTAGACACAGATGATAGTTTATTTTCTTTTATAACTGAAAGCTCAAAAGGAATTATCAAAAAACAATTATTTTAACATAAAATCTGTATTAAATCATAATATTAACAACTTCTAAGAAATCTCCAATGTAAGGGAATCACTTTCTCTAAAAGGTACTTATAGCTTAAGAACAGGAGTCATTAAAAAATGAAGCATGACCATAGACGTTAAAGGAACTTTGAGAGGCCATCATGTTTATTCTTCCAACTTTATTCTGAACAGAAATTAAATCACCCAATATGACTCTTCTCTAGAGAACATTCTGTAAAGGTGACACTTCTCCATCCATGATAACATACTTTAATGTTTACAACCCTTATTTTTCAGAAATCCTTTTCAGCGTTTAACTGAGGTGCAGTCTGCGTTAGCTTAACAATAACTCATCTGGCTTTGTGCCGTATTTGCTCCCTGACATCTATAGGACAATCCTCAGGAAATCTCTAATATGCTTTAAATTGAAATTTTGTTAACAATAGCAACCTGAAAGTGAAGAAATGTAAAGATATCATGCATTGGTAATATGGGATTACTAAGAAAACAGGGATAAATCTACCTAGTGGATAGCCATTAAATATACTGTTTTTTTTTTTAAAGACTAGAAGTGTTGAAAAGCCTTATGATCCATTGTAAAAGAAAAGGAGGCTGCATATTGTAGCATAGTATGATGATAACTAGAGTTTTTAAAGTGTGAATACAAAATTAGAATGAAACAGATAAAATGATAATCACAATGCTGATATTGAAATGTGTGACTTTTTAATATTCCATTGCCATTTTGGCAGTGTTTTATTATTTTATTATTTTGTTCTACAGAGGAGAGAATAAAATCAACAGGGCAAGCCCCATGTAAAGTTAACCCAACATTCATTGCAACTTTTCCTCTCGTTTGCCTTCACTTTAAAGGCTAAAGGATCCAATCGCAAAACCCTTACTTCTCTAGCCGCCTCAACAGAGAACAATGACCAAGCAGCAAAGCTTGGATAATAAGATATAAGCAGACATCTGCTGGTATATCTGAGAAAACATGGGCCTTCCTGCTAAAAGTGACAGATGATTATTGGTAGTCTCTTAACCCCTACTTGGTTATCCTGTTTTTCCAGCTTTGAGTGGAAACTTCATGTCTGAATTGGAACCCCTATCTAAGAACCATGACAGAAAGTCTAATGCGGGCCTTGCTATTGAGAGGCTAAGAGAAAAATTACCAGGTGTACTCACAACTGCAAAGAAAAGATCTTTCCCCTCCCCCGCCGTTCCCGAAACCAGCCAGGGCGCGCCCGGTGGTAGTCTAACAGAAAGGCGGGAACCAATCAAGTTCTGCTGAGCGTTCAAATTTAAATGTCAACCTATAACAACTCTGTAACCTCAAAAAAATCCCTAACTTGTTTGTGCCTGTCTATAAAAGAAGCTGTAAGATCCTTGCTCCGGGCCTCTTGCGTCACCGGCAACGAGTTCGAGGAGGACCAGGTTCGAACCTGCAATAAACGACCCTTGCCGCTTGGCTTTGGCTCTGGACTCTGGTGGTTTGTTTTTGGGGGGTCTCTCGAATTGGGGCATATCACTATCCCTTAGCCACTCCACCAGTTCCAGTAGTTTTGGTGTTCTTGACATGGGAGAAAAATAAACCTCAGTTTGTTTCAGCCACTATTGCCCCAAATTTCTTTCAGACAAAATATTTTTGTTTGATTCAAAGTGGCACATGCAATCGATATCACAATGGGTTTGATATCTTTGTGTCACTCCATAAAAAAACCTCTTAAGAAATATAATTCTGTTCCTTAAACTCTTGGATTACAGAATAATTGAACACTTTTGTGTTTAAATTTATTAAGGACATGCTATTTGCTAGTTGTTGAAAAAAATACTTAAAGGAAAGGAAAGATTTCCAATAGAAAAGATTAGTGTTGTCATTACATATGAATTGGCTCTCATAAAGATTTTGATGATAAAAGAATACATGGATCTCGAGTCAACGACTGTTTTTCCCCAATGTACTACACAGTTTTACATATTCAAAAAAATAGGCCTGCCCAAATGCAGTTGTGATTTATCAAAACAGTGACTTGTATCTGAGTTTTTCCAGCTTTCGATTAATCTTTAATGTTTCCAAGTCTGAAGATTGCTTTCTAAAAGAAATTTTAGGAACTACTTTATTATTATGGGCATGTACGTTGAAAAAATTTCCTCTAGAATACACATGTGTCTTATGGATTGCTGGGTCAGTTAGTTAATACTAACTTCGAGAATAATATAACTAAGAGATTTCATGATTTCATAGGTGGATCTAAAGCAGAAAAAAAAGCATAAACCAAGGAGATAGCTTCATTTTGACACAGTCCCTTTGAACTATATTAAAATGGGGGGATTGCTATTTTTATTTTAACAAGTAAAATGAGATGCTGTCAGAATGGAGATAAGACTAGGATCCTATAACAAATGAAATATTTTTGACTCCTACTTTCTGTTCCATTCTTTCTGCCAGATAAGTGGCAAAGATACCACCCACATTGCTTGCCCACATTTTTCTGAAGGTCATTCAAGCACAAGAGTTTTAATAGAATTCTAATATGAATTCATATACAATGATATTGTTTTTCTTGGTGAAATCCAATGGTGTGTTTCTTCATAAGGGACATTAATGTTCACTCTTCTACTGTTGTGTGTCACAAAAGCAACTGCTTGCTCTCCTTTTGCTTCTATCACCCATGACAATGCTAAAATCCACAACCTCTGGAAATGTTCAGAAGTTAGATCCAAATGCTTCAAAGAAAAGAATCTGAGTTAAAGGGCTATTGGTAAAGAGCATGTTTCCACTGGCAGTTTTTGAAAACCACTTTAATACCCCTTTTATGATATCTCTTTTCTCTAAAGGAACACATTTTTCTTCTCACTATATATTTAATTTTCACTATACAAATGTTTCCGGAAAACCACCTGTCTTTCTGGTGAGAGTTCACTGCTAAACAGTGTTGTTGTTTTTTGTTTGTTTGTTTGTTTTTGCCCGGATTAAAAAAGCTTATCACAAGAGAAGAAAATGGAAATATTGCGTGGACTTGGAATTTATACTTAAGGATTACACTAACCAGTATTTAAAATATTTTTGTCATTAAGAATCTAGCACTTAAAAATATTTTTTATAATTGCATATATATAACTTTATTGTTATTAGAAAATTTTTGTTGGCTGCCAATGTCTATGAAAATCATAGACTCTATTGACTCTATTACTATCACCTTTGACTGTATTACTATTTTCAACATTTCTCATACACAAAGTAAAACTAACCAAAGAAAGCAGCACCATCAAGGAAGGTACCCAAGAGGAAAATGCTTCACATTTTAATATGACCTATTTAAGGAACTTTTCTTTCACCAACTACAACAGATTTTACCAACAGCATCTTCAAAGATATTTAATTGTTTAGTAGTTCACACATGATTTGAAACTCTCCTTTGTTCTTCAGTCTTTGTTACAAAAAGTACCTACAATAGTATTTAACCTATGGTGTGAAAAAGTACAAATAGGCTCACTTATTTACGTTTGCGTTCCAGTAGACATTAATAAACTAAACCAATTCTCACTGTCAATAAAAGGAAGTATTCTTTCAGGGCACGTGGGTGACTCATTTGGTTAAGCATCTGATTGGCTCAGGACATGATCTCACTGTTCATGGGTTTGAGCCCCACATCAGGCTCTGTGCTAACCGCTCAGAGCCTGGAGCCTGCTTCAGATTCAGTGTCTCCCTCTCTCTCTGCCCCTCCCCCATTTGTGCTCTGACTCTCTGTCTTTCAAAAATAAATAAATATTTTAAAAACTTTATTTTAAAGTAGATATTATTTTTAGGAACAATTGAACAAGAAAATATTTCATAAATTTGGCACAGGTAATTCTAAACCAATAAGAAAATAATCTTATATGTTCTTATGAACAGGTAGTTGGTGATATTTTCAACAAACAAGTTTTAATCATCAATATAACTATTTCTATTAGATAATCCTTCATCTCATCCATGTAATGGAAAGATACAGCCTCTTATAACATATAGAGTGAGAATAAAAGACCTAAAAACTGAGATGACCTTCAGAAAGAAAAATATGATTAACACCTAAATCATCTATGGGCTTTTGTCATACTATCCATTGAGTTAAATTGAGGAATAGGGGTAGAACAGAGGGAAAAAAAACATAAGTATATTCTATATTCTAATTATACCCATTGTTTTTCTTCTTTCCTTCCTTCCTTCCTTCCTTCCTTCCTTCCTTCCTTCCTTCCTATTTACTCCACATCTACACCTACAAAGTCAAAGAGAGTTAAATTTTTTTTTTTTCAACGTTTATTTATTTTTGGGACAGAGAGAGACAGAGCTTGAACGGGGGAGGGGCAGAGAGAGAGGGAGACACAGAATCGGAAACAGGCTCCAGGCTCCGAGCCATCAGCCCAGAGCCTGACGCGGGGCTCAAACTCCCGGACCGCGGGATCGTGACCTGGCTGAAGTCGGACGCTTAACCGACTGCGCCACCCAGGCGCCCCAAAGAGAGTTAATACACATTTAGTTATTCCTGGTTGTTGTCATGATTTTATTGCATTTTGCGCTCCTATGTTTTCAGATTTTTTGCAATGTTACATAGCTTTATCATCAGAAAAAGCAATAAAGCTAAATTAAACAATCGTTAGACAATTCCAAAACGAAAGATCTAGAGAAAACACATATGCTTTTTACCTAGAATAAATGTTGTTTATATGGGCTGAAAATTTTAAAAAGAAAAAAAATTTTAAAGAAAAAAAATGCAAATTTCATAGGGGTGCCCTGAGTTTCAAATTAAATAAATGCACTTAACAGTATGATTGATGGGATTAAGCATCTGAAAAGAAGAAGAGGAGGAGGAAGAAGAGAGGGAGGAGGCAAAGGAGGAGGAGGAGAGGGAAAAGGAAAGGAAAGCGGATGATGAGGAAATGCGGAGGAGGGGGAGGAGGAAGAAGGGAAGGGTGAGAGATAGGGAAAGAGGAGGGGATGGAAAAGAAGAGGAAGAATCATGTACTATTTTGTATATTGCTGCTTTTCTTTTCCCTTGCAGTTGTAAGCTATGTCCGAATTATCTTTGTAATTTTCTGTTCTTTACTTTCTATAGACTACTACTGCTACTATTTGTAGAGGTCTCACATACCCAATTAGGCCTTGTACATAAAAAGAATCCCATTTAATCACTACAAGTGTCTTGTGAGATGGATACTTTCTCTATCTTGAAGATGAAGAAAATGAGATTCAGAGTTTACCTATTTTGCCTAAATTCACAAAAAGCTAGAAGAGGCTGAGACAGCATTTAAATTCCAGTCTGTTTATGGATATATGACCTTTAAAATCTTAAAACAATTTGTATTTTTACTTAAATTCCATTTTTTGCTGTTCTAAGTAATAAAGTGCTGTTTAAAAAAATACATTTAAAGCTGTAATATGAACAGCAGAATAAAATTTAATTTCAAATTAGTACCTTTTAGGTTACAGTACAGATGATTGCTTCAATTCAAAAGAGGCAATGAATCTCTTTTATAATGGCTTCAGCTAAAATAAGAAACAATATTGTTTTAGCTTTATTCACTTCAAATATGGAAACTCTCCTTCATTAAAAATACTCCTTTTAATTCTTGCCAAAAAGCATATTCTAGATTATTCCACTGTTGTTGATTTTGAAATGTAAACAAAATTCAGAAAATAATGAGCAAAATATTCTACATGTTGAAAGTCAGAGTTTCATTTCATTAAATCCATATCAGATATCTCCTTTTTCATTATATAGAAAACATAGTTCTTATTTTCTCTACTCTCCTTGTTTTATATCCAAAATCTTTTTTTTTTTTTTTTTGGTTATCTAGTTTATCACCTCCTGATGGATGGCAAAGATAAATTTTAATTTGCTGTTTAACAAAGTCATGAGTTAAATACCATTTGGCCAATGATAAATTTTAAATTACTGGACAATTCTCCCAGACCTTAAAAATTATTTTCATTCAATTTTAGTCATCTTTAAATTAATGTAAAGTATCTTCCCGATAAGAATAAAATTTTGTACTCTTCTATCATCTCCCATGGTCATGTAACTGTCTGCTACTTGGTTGGTCACCAAACTTGTAAAATTGCCATTTTCTCTGGGTTCTTCTCTGTTTTCAAACAAACAAATGCAAGTGACTGATATATTTTCTTGGCTTAGTCCGGTTTGAGGCTTGAAATAACTGGGAGGTAAACAACTGACCTCACTAGGTACACAGTGGAGGTATTTATCAAAAGATATATGAAATCTGCCTTGCTTGACTATAAAGTAGAAGTGCTCAGCTGTGTCCCGGTGCTCCTGTAGAAGTCTTAGTGACAGTGCGTTACATTAACTATCTGGCTAACACTAATAGATCTTTACAACACAGACAATCTAATTTGGTGATAGATGTAATGCAATGTAAGAAGAAAATTAAAGCATTCAGAAGCTCTCCTTCAATTTGCATTTCTGGTTTTGTTTTTGGTTTTAAATCGATAGCTTTCAGCTTCCTGGGTTTGCTTTATTTTGTTTTGCTTTGTTTTGTGTGTATGTATTTCAGGGTATATAAAATTTCTCCGCGAGGTGGGAGAGAGTCTCTGGGCAGAAAGCAGAGGAGGGGATACATTTACATTAAGAACAAAAAGAAAACAGATAATCTTTTCTTTCAAAACTATATTACAGAAATAGATATATATCAGTGACTTGAGGTGCCCCACCTGAATGACCACAAATAAAAGTTGCCTGTATCTTTGGGCTGCCAGGCTATGATAAACTATAAAGGGTTTCTGTTCAAAGATGATTTAATACTGTTAACAGGGAAAGAAGTCAGCAGGGCATATCCTTTGGAGACTAATATTCTTCATATCTGAAATTCAGCTTTGGTTAAGGACTCCAAAAGAGACTTTAGGGATTGGGAACCTGCATGTTTTTCCAGCAGAATTTGACAAGCATGGCATTTCTTGCATATCAAGTATGCCAGGTAACATTCATGAGAGAATCCTAGTTGCTTGTGGCTTTTGCTAAATTAGAAGTTATTTTATAATACACAGTTGTCTTCAGATTTTTATTTGGAGTATGCTTTCAAGTATGCATGTATATGTCAGGAAGGGGAGTTGGATTACTACTAACTGAACACTGTGAAAACAGAAAGCAGTAAAGTGTTCCTCCTTTTTTCCCCAAACTAGATTTTAAAAGTTAACATGAATGTTGGTTTTTAAACTCGATCGAGGAATAACTGACAAATATAATTGCATATATTTCAATTGTACTACGTGATGATTTGTTGTACATAACATTGTGGAATGATAACCAAGTCCAAGATAATTAATACATCACCACACATAGTAAACTTTTGTGAGTGTGGTCAGAATGCTTAAGATCTGCTTTTAGCAACTTTCAAATATACAATACTATATTACTAACCATAGTCACCAACCTGTGCATGAGATCCTCAAACTTATTCGTCATATAACAGAAAATTTGTACTCTTTGACCTATATCACCCCGTGTCCCCCTGCTCCTGTCCCCCCACACTTCTACTCCATGTTTCTATGAAATCAGCTTTTTTAAAAGACTTCACATATAAGTGATGTCATACAGTATTTGTCTTTCTTTGTCTGCCTTATTTCACTCAGTATCATGCCCTCCAGTTGCATCCCTGTTGTAAAAGCAAGATTTCTTTCTTTTTGATTGGCTGAATAATATTCCAAAGTGTAAATGTATGCCACTTTTTCTTTATCATTCATCTGCTAAAGGACATTTAGGTTGTTTCCATATCTTGCCTTGGAAATAATGCTGTAACAAGCATGGGTGTGCAGATATCTCTCTGAGATACTGATTTTAGTTTCTTCAGATATATACCAGGAGAGGGATTCTGGATCCTATGGTAGTTCAAGTATTAATTTTTTTCTATTATTTAAACATTTTTTTAAATTAGTCTATTTATTTTTTAAGAGAGAGAGAGCAGGGGAGGGACAGAGAGAGGGAGAGAGGGAATCCCAGGCAGGCCCCATGTTGTTAGCACAGAGCCCAACGTGGGGCTCAAACTGACAAACATGAGATAATAACCTGAGCCAAAATCAAGAGTAGGACCCTTAACTGACTGAACCACCCAGGCGCCCCTCAATTTTTAATTTTTTGAGGAACCACCATACTGTTTTCCACAATGGCTGTACCAATTTGTATTCCCACCAACAGTGTATTAGGGTTCCCTTTTCTCAACCTTACCAACCTTTATCTTTTGTCTATTTTTAATTATGGCTTTTCTAACAGGTGTGAAGTGAAATCTCACTGTGGTTTTTTTTTTAAGTTTATTTATTTTTAACAGAGAGAGAGAGATAGAGACAATGCGAGCGCGAGCTAGGGAGCGGCAGAGAGGGAGACACAGAATCCGAAGCAGGCTCCAGGCTCTGAGCTGTCAGCACAGAGCCTGACGCAAGGCTCCAACTCAACTCAGGAACCGAACCGTGAGATCGTGGCATGGGCCGAAGTTGGACACTTAACCGACTGAGCCACCGAGGCGCCCCTCATTGTGGTTTTGATTTTCATTTCCCTGATTGTTAGTAATGTTGTGTACATTTCCATGTACCTGTTGGCCATTGGTATTGTTTTCTTTAGAAAAACATCTATTCATATCCTTCTCCCATTATTTAATTGGATTATTTGGGGGATTTGTTTGTTTGTTTGTTTTTTGCTGTTAAGTTGTATGAGTTCTTTATATATTTTGGATATTAACCCCTTATCAGTTATATAGTTTGCAAATATTTTCCTTTCATTCTCATTTATTATATTGTTTGATGTGCAGTAGCTCCTTAGGTTGATGTAGTCCTACTTGTTTATTTTATTAGATTTTATTGCCATGCTTCTGCTTGTCTTCTCCAAGAAATTATAGTTAAGACCAATGTCAAGAATCTTTTTCACTATTTTTTTGAGTTTTACAGTTTCTGATCTTACTTACATTTAAGTGTTTGATCCATTTCAAGGTCATTTTTGTGATGGTGTAAGATAGGAGTCCAAATTTCTTTTATATGTGGATATCCAGTTTTTTCCAATGCCATTGATTAAAGAGACTACCCTTTTCAATTGTGTGTTCTTGAGGCTTTTATCAAAAATTCATAGATCATATATGCATGAGTTTATGTCTGGGTTCTCTACTCTGTTCCACTGGTTTATGTGTCTATTTTTCGGCCAGTCCCATGCTGTTTGACTACTGAAGCTTTGTAATATAGCTTGAAATCAGTCAGTGTGATGTCTCCAGGTTTGTTCTTCTTTCTCAGGATTGTTTTGGCTATTCAGGGTTTTTTTTGTGGTTTCATACAAATTTTAGGATAGTATTTTCTTATCTGTGAAAACTGCCATTGGAATTTTGACACAGATTGAATTAAATCTGTAGATTGCTTTGATAATATGGACATTTTCACAGTATTAATTCTTCCACTCCAAGAACACGGGATATCTTTCCATTTATTTGTGTCTTCTTTAACCTTTTTTCCTCAGCATTATATAGTTTTCAGCATACGGGTCTTTCACCTCTTTGGTTAAATTATTCGTAAGTATGTTATTGTTTTTAATAATATTATATATGAGATTTCTTTCTTAATTTCTCTTTCTGATAATTCATTATTAGTGTATAGAAATGCAACTGGTTTCTGTATGTTGATTTTGTATTGGAAACTACTAAATTCATTTATTAGTGCTAACAATGTTTTGGAGTATTCTTTAGGGTTTTCTTATAATTTTACTATTTTTTTCCAACTCAGATGTCTTTTATTTCTTTCTCTTGCATAAATCCTGGCTAAGACTTCCAATGCTATGTTGAATAGAAATGGCAAGAGTAGGCGTCGTTGTCTTGTTCCTGATCTTAGAGGAAAGGCTTTAACTATTCATCATTGAGTATGATATGTTAGCTGTGGACTAGTCAAATACGGCCTTCACTATGTTTGAGGAACATTTTTCTACACCTGATTTGTTGATAATTTTTATCATGAAACAGTATTGAAATTTGTCAAATGCTTTTTCTGCATCTATTGAAATGATTGTATGATTTTTATTCTTCATTCTGTTAATGTGGTGTACCGCATTTTTTTTATTTGTGTATGTTGGTCCATCCTTGCATACCAGGGATGAATCCCACTTGATTGTGGTGTATGACTCTTTTAATGTGCCCTTGAAATTCATTTGAAAGTATTTTATTGAGGTTTTTTGCATTTACGTTCCTCAGAGATATTGGCTTGTAATTTTCTTTCCCTGTAATATCCTTGTCTGGTTTGGGTAACAGGGTCATGCTGGTCCCATAAGATGAGTTTGGAAGGGTTCCTTCCTCTTCAATTTTTTGGAAATTTTTGAGAAGAATACGTATTAATTTTTTAAATGTTTGGTAGAATTCACCTGTGAAACCATCTGATCCTGACTTTTACTTGTTAAGAGATTTTGGATTACCTATTCAATCTCCTTGCTCATTATTTTCTATTATTTCATGAGTCAGTCTTTGTAAACTATGTTTTTCTAGAAACCTATCCAGTTCTTCTAAGTTACTTTTGTTGGTATATAGTTGTTTGCAGTAGTCTCTTATGATCCTTCATTTTTCTGTGGTATCAGTTGTAATAGCTCTTCTTATGTTTATCATTTAATTAACTTGCATCTTATCTATTTTTTTCTTAGTTTACCTAAAGATTTGTCCGTTTTTTCTTTGTTTTTCCTTTCAAAAACACAACTTGAAGCTTTGTTGATCTTTTCTGTTGTCTTTCTAGTCTCCTGTTTATTTCGGCTCCTATCTAATTATTTCCTTCCTTTTGCTACCTTTGGGCTTAGTTTGTTCTTCCTTTTCTAGTTTCTTGAAGTAATTAAAATATTCTTAAATCTTTACAGTAGCACTAATAAGATCTGTGTATAAATCATATAAACAAAACTTTCTTTCGCCTTGGGATAAATTTCCAAAATTCTCCCTTAGAATAAATTCCTTTCACTTGGATAGGAAATTTGAACTCAGGAAAGTTCAATTTTAGTAGTCAGTATCTACTGACATCTGTTTTAATCTAAATTTATAATATTACAATCTTGTATGTAATGTATGTATATTCAATTTCAATTTTAATTCTCTTTCTTAAGAATGACTTTTACTAGTGATATAGAAAAAGACAATAATACACATTAAAATATCAGTTTGCAAAACACAATCTGACATTTTAAGAATAAAAAAATTGAGACTGAATTATATCAAAAGGTCATTTCCTAAATAAGACTTTTCAGTAGAATAAAAACATTACTTAATTTTGCCCCAATCACCCACATGTGAAGAAAAAAAATTCTCACTGAGCTAGTACAAATGCAGATATATCTATATTTTAAAACACGAAATCACAAAATAATTATTTCATAACCTCACAGTATAAGAATACAGTGTACTGGGGGAATACATAAAGATGAATGTAAAAAAAAAATCTCACTTCTTTTAAACTGACAATCTAGAAGGAAACCTTTTTCAAATGCACATATGAATGGGCAAATGAATACATTGGAATTAAGGGCAATTTTTAGAAAAGTATTTCTTAGTGAAATATGTAAGCCTTTGCCTTATTTTTCAGAGATGAAATAAATGTTGTTGGACATACATGAGACAAAATTCTCTGTTGAAATGTCTACTAACAGACTATACAAAATATATTTATTTTGTAAGTTGTCTGCATGCCAGCAAGGAAATATCTTGTATTAAAACCTCTCTTGGACATGGGAAAAAATCTGATTCAGAAACAATTTAACAAACATTCTATTCAGCTAATTATGTTCTAACATAAAGTGATGCCCTTCAAATCAGAAGTTATGTTGTCTTTTTGCAAAGTAAGTCTTCCTGTTCATGCCCACTTTTTTAGGTCTTTGGGCATAAACGGCTTGGAACGTTGGTTCTGGAGGCATCAAATGATCACCGTCCATAGCTGGACTCTTCTCCTTCTAAACAGAATAAACTCAGTCAAGTTCTTTATCCTATTATAAAGGTCTGGGGACCCCTGGGTAAGTTCAGTCAGTTAAGCATCTAACTGCAGCTCAGGTCATGATCTTGCGGTTTGTGAGTTCAAGCCGTGTATCCAGCTCTTTGCTGTCAGTGTGGAGCCTGCTTTGGAATCTCTGCCCCTCCCCCGTGCTCTCTCTCTCTCTCTCTCAAAAATAAATAAACATTAAAAATAATTAAAAATAAATAAAATAAAATAAAATAAAATAAAAAATGTTTAAAAAATTAAAATGAAAACAAAATAAAGGTCTCTAACCTCCTTGAACTTCAGTATCTTCTTCAAGTTTTGGGGATTTTTTTTTTTGGTATAAATGAAATAAGTTAATCTATGTAAAATTTGTTACTTTGCCTAGGACATAGAAACACTGTATAAATATTACCAATTTTATCAGGAGGCATAGATCTTCAGAAGTGGTAAATAGTGACATCGAATTCATTTACTTTTAATACTAACATCTTATTAAGTGACCATTTATGCTTAGTTGAAACGATCTATTTAATAATCTTAGTGTTATTTATACATTTACTCCACATAATAAAAGAAATATTTCTTGGCTGTTATTTACGATATGTGCATTAATGAATTGTAAGGAAAGGCTCAAGGGTTAAAGGTTTGGCCAATTTTATTCCTTTCCCTGTTCATCTTTCCTGCTCATTTGTCACTCTTTTTTTAAGCTATGGAAGAAAATAGTTAATAACTTTTACCGTCGCTCTGTCTTTCCATCTATTATTTATCAGGCTGTTTCTGGGGTGCTGATTGTCCTACTGATGTTCTATCTAGTGCATATTGCACACGTCAGAAAAGCAGGCATGAAGGGAGAATGTGCAGAGGCCTTGATTTGGCAGATCCAAAGTGAAAGAGTTTTCAGGTACGAGGGGCTTTGTTGTCTGGAAAGACAAGACAAAGAAAGCATATAAAGTATGAGCCAAGAGAGTTCTGAGACGTGGGGAAACAGAAGATATTTAAGTAGTGTTGTCAAATTTCTGAGAGTGAGAAGAAAATTAGTGTCACCTCTGCAACCAGGTAGTATCCCAAAGAAGTTGCCTCTAAGCAAATCTTTACTGGCTTCAAAGTTTTCTTTCGAAGCAATATTTTTTCTTTGATGGAAGCATTTTATAACATGTATTTGTAAAATAAAGCTTTCGAAAATCTCACATTTGGGGTACTTTATAGGAATCCTTTTTATCTGAACTTTGTTGATAGGAAGATATAGGTTTATTGGATTACTAGAAGTATCTTAAAGCAAAGATGTGACTCTCATAAAATTAGCTTAACCAATATTTTACCTACTTACTGATCATTGACAAAAAATTGTAAGAATTATAATGTATTAATGGACACAGTCAGCTGAGGCTCATGGAGTTTAGATAACGGCTCAGTCAGGGTCACAGCTAATCTATGTTTCAGAGGTAACATCCAAGTGCAGCTCTGGGGAGATAAACAAAGAACAAGTTACAAGGTACATGTAACAAGTCAAGGAGACACTACAAGGTGTGTGTGTGAGTGTGTGTCTGTGTGTGTGTCTGTGTGTAGGGTAAGGGGAGAGGGAGGTTGAAGGAAAATCCAAACACGCAGACCTAACCCTGGGTGAAAAGAGGGTGGGTGAACTTTTGAACTGTGCTAGTATACAAAGCATACAATAATACCCACCCGCCCAATTCTGCAGGTAATACAATCACAGTTCTCAAAGCAAATAGGGTCTAATCCCACCAATGTGTACTTCAAATAAGAACCTAGTTTCACTGGCATTAGTTCCTTATTTTTTCAGTTGTTTCCAAGTCCTTTAGATATTTGTATGATCAGTATTGCTCTAGGCTTCTACACTTTAAAAGATAAGGACCAATAGTTTAATTTTGCAATGAAAAACACATAGTAATATACCAAGAATATAGAATTGCTTAATATATGCTTTTTAATTATAATGGCATTTTCTGCTTTTATTTCCCAAATGTAAATTAAATGTTTAATAATTTAATTTAATGTTAATTAAATAATTTTGGTATGACATAAAAATTGAATAAAATAATTCTTTTTAGAGATTAAAAAATTACTTTGTTATACCCTCTCAGTTCATAGGGCACAGTTAAGAGAAAAACAAACTTGCTGACTTGTCCTTCTAATGTTTTGGTCTGTGTAGTATAATTTGCATGTTCATTAGATTTTGTCATGTTTTAAATCTTTAGTACCATTCAGTTTTGGCAACTTGTACCAAAAAGTAAGATAATAATTTTCAGAGAAACTGTGGGCTAAAGAACATTTATTGTTCATCCACTTGTCTTTCTCCAAAATATTGCCAAGTTGAGAATAAAATCACATGTATGAAATCATGATGATGAAAAACATGTGCACATACTCAAAATGCATAACACCAACTAATAACGCTAAATGTTTACCAATTGTTTCTACCAGCATTTGCTGTGGATTAATTTTTTTCTTTGTATCCTTTGGTGTGGGTTGTATTATAAACCTCCCACTTTACAAATGATACCAAAAGAGGCAAAGAGAAGTCGTTTGTCCAAGATGACAAGACTAGTCATTGTTAGAGCTAAGAACCTATAACAAGCCCACTGACTCGACATTGCCTTCCTCTGAAGAAGGAATTTTTTGATACTTAAACAAATAAAAATTGGGGCACCTGGGTGGCTTAGTGTCGGACTTTGGCGTAAGTAATGATCTCATGGTTCATGAGTTGGAGCCCCACGTCCAGCTCTGCGCAGACAGATCAGAGCCTGGAGCCTGCTTTGGATTCTGTGTCTTCTTCTCTCTCTTTGCCCCTCCCCATGCTTGTGCTTTCTCTCTCTCCCTCTCTCTCTCTCTCTCTTAAAAATAAATAAATAAATATTTTTTAAACAAATAAAAATTCGATTCCTTATTCAGTTGTTCTTGGCTTTCTCCTTAACTTATTTGAAAATCAAAAATAATAGTAAGCAAAAGTACTAAACTGTTATAAAGCAAATTGAAGGATTTCTCTATAATGCATGCCATTTGCTTTGTGCACACAATGTGGCCACAATGTCAGATTTATATATATTTATAAAACTTATGTGAAAGGAAATACATATTGCAAAGTTAAAAATTGTTCTTTAGAGGTGAAACAGACACAGATAAATTATGGTAGAAGAAATTATGATCTAAGTTGCTCAAACATATTAGCATCCATATTGAACAAATTTTATATTTAAGGTTTTTTATATATTTATATTTAAGGTTATTTAGTAAACCTTTAATTTAAGGTTTAAGGTTATAAAGTATTTGAGGTTATTAAGGTTATATTTAAGGTTATTTAATATTTAAGGTTATTAAGTAAAATTTGAAGAAACACATGAAACATGCTCATTATTCTGGATTACTTGTGTAAATTAGTTGTTATGCATATCAGTAAATTGGGAGCAATTTGTGAAAGCATTTAAGTTGTATTTCTGTAAAGCATTTGGCTGTTTTGACACACACACACACACACACACACACACAGCCCTAACATTTCGTCTTACATAATACATATTATTTATTTATGAATGTATAAATATGCATTTTCTAATTACATTTTTATAATACATAATATACATTTTGTAATATACATTTTGTAAATATATTACCACTGTGTCATTTCATTTATATATTTAGTTCTATAATAAATGCATATAACAAAACGATTGGCCTTTTTGTTTAATTTTGTGAGTTGCGCTGTTACTTTTCTCGTATGTGTATGACACGTGTCATAATTCAAAAAGATTTATATACAATGATCATAATAAATAGACTTTATCACTTACGATTTTTTTAATCACAACCAACAATTGGTCATTTGACACCTTCACTGGCAATATTTGTCACCTCCACGTGTCAGAGGAAGATTTTTTAAATATTCTAAAAACCAATCAAAATGCATTTCAGCTTATCTTCGGTTTGGTGGGAAAAGAAAAAGACTTTATTCATAACACTGAAAATTTAATCCTTGTCGGATTACTTTTGCTACCTCTTATGTCACTATTTCAGTGTGCAGAATTAACCTGAGTTTGTTCACCTAATACCCACCGTCGCGAGTTATGGCAGCTCCTTTCATCTTCCATTTAACTTCTTAATTTAGTGAACTTCATTAGTGAATTCTAAAGATCAGGCTGTCTTATAAATGAAACTTTTGCTTCTTATGTCTAAGCACTGTATGCGCTTTTGCCACAGTGAGGAATAAAAAATAAGTAAAATAAAAAAGTTGAATTTTCATTTGTTAATTGCAGATGTGATACAGAAAAATCTTCCAGTATACATCTTTATCCTTGTAGCCTCGCACCCAGTGCACTGCCTCACATATAGTAAATAATCAGTATGCATTGAGTATATGTGACTATTAATTTCATTGGAACCTAGATACATAGAAAAGTCTGTAGGCAGACAGTCACTTTTGATTCTAATGTAATCTTAAATGTGGTTTGAAAATGAAAAAGCGACATTTTAGAAGTGAAGCAAGCAACTAACGTTTCTTAATAAGCTTCTCATTTAAAAACTTCTAAAATAATAAATCAGTTAGAAACAGTTCAAGTTCATACCCTTTGCAGGTAAGTTCAGATCAAAGTACTTCCCATGAAAAATGGTTCTGAAGCAAATCACTATCTTTGAAAGGTGAAAGCAAAATTCTAATACATTCCATTACACACATATTTTCTCCTTTCTTAAATCTATGAAATGTTATTCACTATTACTTCATTGTGTATAATATTTTCTCAAGAAATGCCAAGAGTCAATTCTACATCTCCATAAACTCTCCTTTAATGCCACTATAAAAATCCATATATATTTAGAATCAATATAATCCTTTAGAGTCAAATTTCTTCAAACGTTAGGCATTTGTAACCTAAGTGTCTATACTCATCTATGTGCCATTGCTGAATAGAACATTCTTTTTTTTATTGCCAAAGACATGAAAGTCAGAGGTAACTATCTAGATTTCATGTTAAGTCTTCAACTTAATCCAAATATTATGTACTATTGGTAAAAATCAAAAAGGGGCTGGTGTTTTGAGTAAAGAAAAATTAATACATGTAACTGGAATCCTGTTTGTATTGCAAACTATTCATCTTTTTTTTCTTTACTGTGAGCAAACATATTTTCTTCATATAACTGTGAATATGTTTTAATAGTTTCTATATACCAAAACTCTATTTAAATTTTATGCATCTCATATTTGGATGGAACTCAAATTCCACTCGTAAACTTCTAATTACAAGCCCACAAATTACTTCACAAAAATAGGATGCTAATTAATGTGTGAGTTAAAAGATGTTCCTTTTATAGCCAGTAGTCACTGGTTTTTCTTCAAATCTCCTTTTTAAATACTATTTATCAAAGATAATATCATTTATATTCTTTCTCAGAGTGTCTTAGAGCATACTATCTTTTATCCAGATACTTTATCATGTTTTAAATGTTTTGATAAAGACACTTTATTGAACTTTTAAGTATTTAGTAAAATAACACAATACATTCAAAACTGAACATAATGATAATTGGCACAATGTTATGATTATTAAATTCATTCTACTTCTTCCCAGAGAAATAAAACGCTAAAAGTTCTTTAACAATTTATTTTAAATGACCCACCAAACTACAGCAGTGATACATTGTCCTTGACATTTGATGGGTAATTTATATTTTCAGATGAAGGAGATCTACAATCAATGTAAATAAAGAGCATTAATTTTTAGAGGAAAAACTAAATCAGGGTGATCCTTTTAGAGTCACATTTCTGCAATCATCTGGTATTTATGAATGTAAATATCTATACTTGTCTCTGTCCCATTATTGAATAGGATGTCATTTTCTTATTGCAAAGGACAGGAAAGTCAGAACTGATTACCAACTTTTCATGTTGAGTCTTTGACTTAATCCAGACATGAGATTTGTCTTTTTTTTCTCTCTCACCATCTTAACAAATTTAAAAATCAATATTTTTCCGGGTATAGCATTACTTTCTACAAGTTGTAATGTTATTCTCTGAAGTATTCTGTGCTGATAGTAAAAATCTTAGAGAAAGAAAAAAGGCGTTGCATGCAAATTTACTTTTCTGAATGTCTGGATACTTTTCATAACTTTTGGGAATGAGGCTATAAAGTTACAATTGTAAAGTTAGTGCTTTTAACAGACGCCATTGGATTTTCATTACCATTGTTTAGATTAACCATTTTAAGAGATTTGAGATGGTAGAATGTTAATACAAGTGAAGGGAAATGTGAGAATCAATAAAATGCAGCAATGACTGGTATAAACAACAACAACAAAAAATCTGAAAAGTTGAAGGACTCCACAAACTGTTAGTCACTTAATAAGTTAACACTTCTTTTATCCTGTTTTTCATGACTCTTAGTTTACGTTTAGTATAGACTCAAGCAAATAAGTCCTATTGAATAGCTGATTGTCTCTGGCTACAGTTGTCTTTACAGAAGTGTTCCAACATAGACAACTTCCACACCATTTACATGGCCTTTCACATATGGGACAAACTGACTACCTCAATCAGCATTCATTCTGCCTCAAGAAACCTTTCTGAGATGTGACTCTCTTTATGTCATACTATGACTCTCTCTACTAGATTAAAGATTAAAATGTTGGCTTTAAAAGTATGCATTTAAGGAAACCAGTTTAAACTCTTTGTCCAGCCTTCTTATAAAGTATCAACTTATTGTATTCTTGTATCGTGTTTTGAAAGCCTCTGATTATATTTCACATAGAAAAAAAATATCCCAAGGTATTGATTTAACTCCTTGAAAAAGTGACGTTATTCTTAAAATACATTGCTACCTATATAGGGCTTTAGAAACTTCGGTCTTAGACAATAAATTATTTTCAGAATAAAATCTAAAAAACATGATTTGGAAACGCTTAGTGATTTGGATTTTGTTTTCCTTGTTAGGCTCATCTCTCATGACTTCATCTTGAACTACATTCTGCTCATTGCCCAGAAGGTATGATGTGTCTCCTCACTTCCAATGGTTGAGAATACCATCTTTTGTGAATGAGACAGTACAGACTTAGCCAACCCCGCTGATCCCCTCACATCCCTTCTCTTGGCTGATTCCACTACACTCCATCTAAGATGATAAGGAATTTCCTCCACAAAAGGACACTGACCTTTAAAGAATGGATTTAATTTCTTTCAAAAATATCAAAGAGGCAGGAATGGTATAATGAACCCTCATGTAGCTGTCAACTAGATAAACAGTTATCATTCTGCCATTCTTCATATCATGGTTTTTATCACTATGTTGGAACTGATGAGGTATATGTCTGTATTACCCTGGATTCTAACTTCAATGGTGAGTAGGACCACGTCTATCTAATTTACTACTTATGCTTACTGCCTGGCCAGCCCAGTGTCTGGCACAGGGTACCTTCACTAAACACTACATGGATTCAGATCCTTACATTCACACTAGGAAGAGCCTAGGAAATATACCATTGATATAACTGATATTCAAAACAATTTATGGTGACTAACCAGCTTTTAATTAGTGACTGATTTACATTTTTTATCCCCTTACAATGATTTAAGTGTATATGCCTATTTGTGTGCATGTGTCTGTGTATATGTATGCTCAAATGTAAACATACATATATTTAAGACAAGAAGTAAACTGTATCAAAAGTACATATAAATATTAAATGTAAAATATTTAATTATTCAATATATAATATATAATGTATTAGACTATTAATATATAATACATTATGATATATATGTATTGAGATCACTTACCTAAAAGATATCTAAAATAATTGAAGTCCATGGATCATGAAAGTGAACCATATGCTAAGTATGTGGCTAATGTAAATACCTTAAATGAATGCCGTAATAAGCTCCAAGTTTTTTGATAACCACAGCACAAAGGAGTTCCATATGATGTAGAATTCTAACTATCGGAAAGAAAGATTGCAATTTTTCAAGAAAAACAGCTTTGGAAGGGGGTGGGGGAGTCCTTAAACTATAAATGTGATTTCACCCACAAACATTATACAGAAAATATTTAAAATTATTTTGATGACATTTTTGAAATCGTATGATTTATTATATTTCCTATTAATGGAAATCAAACATATATCTATTAAAACACCACATATACCCCTATGTCCATGGTATACAAACATTTTCTTTGGTAGTAAGAATAAAGGAGATAAGCATAAATATATAGATTTTAAGTAAATTAAGAGATAAATATTTATTTAAATTCATAGATTGTCCTTTATGATTTTTAATAGTATTGGACAGTTCCATAAGCCTCTTACCTTAGGTTTTGATCTGATTAACTTGTCTATGAGTCACTCTAATTATCCAAGACTGATAATTGGCATTCAAAAAGGTAGCAGAATGCACCTGCCACTCTGACCACTGCTGACCTTCACCATGAATTAACTGCAAAATCCATGTCAGGCAGCTAATTGAATGAAGCTGCAGACTTGTAAGTGGTAATGGTTATGATTAGTGTGTAACATACCACATAACGGTAATGATGTAATCTGGTCTCAATAGACCTTAAGTTGAAGTCTAAGGAGTCATATTCTAATGAAAGGGAGACTAAATGACAATAAGAAAACTTCAAATGGACAGACAGAGCTCCCTCGCTCCTGTCTCCAAAAAGAGAAATGTTCAATCAGATTTGAAAGGTTAGTGGGTTTTATGCTGTACCCTTGTACTTGACAGCCCTTTAAGGTAGATAGGCCTGTCAGCACTCCTTTCATTTAGGTCTGAGTAGTTATTCTTCATTTGCCGCAGGGAGTGAGGAGTCAAATTGGCACTGCTGACTGCTGCCTTTCTTAGCAGCCGGTGAATTGCATGTTTCAATGAGGGGCATGCTGAGCATGGCATGTGTATGTGCAGTGGCTTACCGGTTACTTTTTGTCGCATGTTTTCAGAGCTATTACAGTAATGAGATTAGTGATGCCCAAGCTGATCATGCTTTCTTTAGACATTACACGTTGTATACAAGTGACAAATATGAAGTGAGCAGCCAGAAAATGTCATTTGGTAAGAAAGCACAGTGTGGGTGTTCTGGCTAAGCACACACTGTGTGCAGGGTGAAGAGCTTTTGTGGACTAGATGAATCCTGCTGGGCTCTCAGCCCCAGTGCTCTCGGATAAAAAAGAAAGCCTGTCCTGTGTGAAATTTGCTCCCGACTCCAGAGTCTATCCGATGCTTGTGAGAATATGACATCTTGTAAATATCCTCAGCAAGACATGTTGCTGAACCTCTAAATGAGAAAAATGAAGCCTTTCATAGCAAATGTATCAGCCCAGTGACCAGCTTACTCATGAGCAGAAATTGAACATGTGTCCAGAAATGCAAAGTGACGCTTCAGAATGTGCTGTCAGTCCAGAATATTCTAAATGTGGTTGGTGCTTCTGTAATTCAACAGTATCCTGTGGTATGTAAATGGGTTGCACTTCTGGTATTCCTTTCCATAGAATCATATATTTACTGCGTAAATGATACTTGAAGTTAATGGTGACTGGGAAACTGCTTAATGGAACTCAAGAGCAGATCTGAGAAATGGCATCGGTCTACCAATAGAGCTATTAGAATGGTCACAGATTTGCATCACAGATGCTACATTAACCTTGCAAGTGCATCGACTAATTCCATAAAGCCTGGTGTGTTTATACTGTATCCTGTCAGTAGGTTTGCAAGCTGTCTGCCATAAAACCGAAGTCATGGTATGGGACTATTAGGGGTGTAGCATATGTCTACGTTGTGTAACCAGTGTGAAAGGTAGATGGAATGTTCTTTTCCTTCTATCGGTACAAAAGTTAGGCTAAGAAATATCTTTTCAGTTTGAGTAGAGATACTGATAAACAAGGAAATTCAAAATCCTGAATTGGAAGATTAGAAATATTGATAATAAAGAAAAATGCTGTGAGGTCAATGGTGATCTCAGCTCACAACGCTGAATTTCATCTTTGTCTTCCAGGATATTGTTTTCACAGTATGAGCTTGAATTCATATTAAATGTTTTCGAATTTGATAACTGGCAGCCCACTGAAACAAGACATTTAGCCAGGCTCTGGAATTAAGAAAAGGAAGGAAGAAAAGAAGGAAGGAAGGAAGGAAGGAAGGAAGGAAGGAAGGAAGGAAGGGAAGGAGGGAAAGAAAAAAAGGTCATAGCCTGAAAATCATTTTAAAATAATGCTTGAGAATAAATTACTAGAATTTATGCTTAGTATTTCAATTATTGATTCTAACCCAATGAATGGAACAGATTTTTTAAATGAGAGGCTTTTCTACTTCTTTAGTTAAGGTATTAAGGGATATTTACATGGAAAATTGTGTATTTACAAAATTTATCTTCTAGCAGAGTGTTATCTATTGCTCATTTAATATAAAACACTGAAAAATAAAATATTTTCCACTAAAAAAGGAAAATATCTTAAATCAATATTTTACTTTCTAAATTTTGAAATCAGAATTTATAGGAGTATCTTCAAGTATTATTTACACTGATTTTACCTCATTATACTTTTTCTCTTTTCATATTGTACAACACATCTCTATATCTGGCATATACATACATACATACATACATATATATGTATATATATTTAATGTTATATGTATAATATTTAATGTTACTGGCATTTAGGATTAAATTGTAGGCAATAAAGACAAATGAAAACTGAATACATATTGCAAACTAATATTTTTAAAAATGTTAACTTTGTCCTTATAGATATAGACATTTGATATAGACATATATATATAAAGATACAGATATTTGTCAACATTGCTAAACAAATCATAAGAGAGCCAATCGGCTCTCTAATGCATAGGAAGATATTCAAAGCTTTATGGTGGTTTGCGATATTATAGATCAGTATGACGTCTACTGACCCAGATATTTGGTAAGAAGTTATATTAATCATACATGGATTTAGGTTTTTTTCCCCCAATCATCTGTCCAACTAACAGAAACTATAAATGTAGTTTTAAAAATTGCCAAAATATATTCACTACATATAAAATTTACTATCGCATTTAACACATAACACATTCTTTTAAGCTCCAACTATTAAAACGCACTTAAAAAGATTAAGTGTATATTTAAGCTTGATTAATTTAATTATTAACTTTGCTTTACCTAAGAACTTCAGAAACCTACATATGCATCCCTAAAAACATTCACACTAGTTGAGCTACAATATATCTTATATAGACTAATGCATTAAAATTAAAGGTTTGTCAGCTTTATATTCTAACTTGCTTGTCAGTATATTGTTACATCATTACATTCTTAACAGTTTTGAGAGAGGGGAAGAATGTACATATAAAGGATCATACGAATGCAGTTTTAAACAGGCAGGTGGGGGTGAGAAGTATTAAAAATTCAAAAGAAGTTTTAAAATAAAGCAAGGTATTATAAAGTTTGTATAACTTTATTTTTTTAAGTTTATTTATTTATTTTGAGAGAGAGAGAGAGAGAGAGAGAGAGAGAGAGAGCATGAGCAGGGGAGGGACAGAGAAAGAGAGAGAGAGAGAGAGAGAGAGAGAGAGAGAGAGAATCCTAAGCAGCCTCCATGCTATCAGTGCAGCCTGAAGTGAATGAAGCTCAGTCTCACAAACCATGAGCTAATGACCTTAAACTGAGGTTAACAGGCAGATGCCCAACAGACTGAGCCCCAAGTTTGTAAAACTTGAGATAATCTAAGTTAAAGCAAAAATAAAACCAGTGTTTTAAAGGTATGGCTACAATCAGTAGGATCTCTTTGGGGTAAGAAAACAGTAAATACCACAAAATTTGAAAATTTTCCTATCCAAATACGTTTATCTTCATATACTCCACTTTCCAGGTTAGATTAATTCAAATTTAAGGTTTGCCATGAATTTAATAACTTTTATATTAAAGTCTGAAGATGAAAAGCAAAACCTTCTCTTTTATAAAGATTGCTTCGAGGAAAACATTTCTGAAAAAATTGATAAAATCAACTGGTATAAAGTAATATTCCAAAGGTGTAAATGACTTCCATGCCAGGAATGATTTTAAAAGTCATATCAGGACTTTAGGAATATACTTCTATAGCTTGGACAGAAATCTTTTTAAAGATATGTTCCATAATTTTTAAGTTTGAAAGATTTTTAAAAAGTTGGGTGGGTAAGAATAATTTAGTTCTTCCTCAACAAAGTTTTCGTATATTCATAGGTGCTTATATTATTAATTTTGTTAGCATGTTATGGCATTAAAGAATGAACACATCAGATATTCTTCAGAATACATGAATGTAAAACATTAGGAAACATAAGGGATTCATAGAAAAGGATCCAGTGAAATTATCACCATATCTATATGACTATAGAACCATAGTCATATCCTCCAGCGTGCTTGTTCACAAGTATGTCTGTGTGGGGGAGAGAGCTGCACTGAAGACTTCAGTGACCATACTCTTGGATGAGACATACATGGCCTCTGACAAATTTGGTTCCATTTTAGATCATTCAAGACAAAGGGAGTGGTATTAGTAAGAGACTGTCTACTGACAGGCTCCGTGTCTACAACATTACTCCAATACTGTTATAAGCCATTTAAATCAAATTACATGCATCAATCTAACGAGCTACTTTATTTTTTACAGAAACATATGGTTAGAGCTAAAATAATGAAAGAGCAAAGTTTGATCGTAGTTTTCAGGTGGGTAGGTATCAGCCTGAAAAACCAAGATGGTCACATGTTCCACTTTATATTCTTAATTTGGAGAAACCGGAAACTTCGTGGTGAATAGTTGGAACATAATTTAAATTTCGTAAGTTATCTTTTTAATTTTGGCTATCAGTCTGTATCTGCTCAATATGAGTGGATCTATTTATTTGGTGAAAAACCAATGCCAAACTGATCATCTGCCAAACGGGTAAAAAATAAATGTTTCATTTCATTATCTCAAACTAGGGAAACAATGTGGCTATACCTATTTGCTGCTGGCCATAGATGAAAATAGGAAAAATATTCAAACAATTGCCTACCTTTTGGAAATACCCAAATATCTGACAGGAGTAACTAGTTCTTATTTCTAAATACAAAGGTATAACAAAAAGATACGCCAAAGATTATTTTTTCATATTTTATTAAAATTAAAATCTGTTAATCTACATTAAACAGATTGAAAAAAAAACCCTCATATTTTTAATCCATTTGATGATAACTTACTATTTTTAAAATTTCTCTTTCTTATTTTTCCCCTTATTTTTATGTACTGGATTGCATTTTAGACTCCTTAAAAACTTTGATTTCTTGTTGATTAAGCTAATTTCAATTAAGCTAATTTTAAACTATTTTAAGCCGAAGCCGATGTACTTCCTGTATTTTCATTTAATATCACCCATATTTATATCTACATATTTTTCCCTATTTTCTGGGAATGTACAACTATACCATAGATAACAAGTTCAAAGAAAATTCGCAATTACAACTAGAGTATACATATTTAAATTTCGATATGTGCCTACAAAAAAAAGAATCATTTTGATTTTATTTCTACCAAAGTGTGGGTGTATCAATGCTTGGTCTAAGTCATTGAAATAAAATACATTTATCTAACTTGCTGTACTAGTTTTTATCTTTTGTTTCTGTTTTGCAGTATTTTTTGTTTTTATTGTTGTTAATAGGTAGCCTCTAAAAGCTACCTAGTTTTGTTTTGTTTTTTAAACTTTTGAGCAACTTCTACTCGTTACATATATCAAGGGGATTTTTAGTAAAGCTGACAAATCTTTTCATTTTGGTTTTCTTTTTTTTTTTTTTTTTTTAATTTTTTTTTTCAACGTTTATTTATTTTTGGGACAGAGAGAGACAGAGCATGAACGGGGGAGGGGCAGAGAGAGAGGGAGACACAGAATCGGAAACAGGCTCCAGGCCATCAGCCCAGAGCCTGATGCGGGGCTCGAACTCTCGGACCGTGAGATCGTGACCTGGCTGAAGTCGGACGCTTAACCGACTGCGCCACCCAGGCGCCCCTCATTTTGGTTTTCTAAATGCAGATATATGAGCTATCATTCAATTCACAAATTCAGAAAAAAAAAAAATCTATTTCCTAGATTTAATCAAGATGCCTAAAACTGAAAGTTACATTTCATTTATCTTCTTATTTCTTTGGGTTTGGGCAATATCTTGCAAATTAGTTTATGATAGCAGAACTCTAAAATAGGTATCCCTTCATGCCTATCTACTGACTTCCTGACTTGTGTCTACAGTCAGCCATGGGGGTAAACACAACATATTATTCTTAAATACTTTTGTGAATGTTAACAAATGAAATAGGGCATTGCTCCAAAGGAAGGGAGGAGAAGGAAAGAAAAAGACCTTCTCTATAATGCTGCTAGCAAGGCTTTATCTTTATGACACTAACGATAATCCCTTGTGTAATTAACTGTAGAGTGGTTATGCATGCCGCACGCAGCCCATGACAAGCCTCATAGAAAATACATCAGTATTAGCCACAGGTGAATTCGTTTAGAAAGATTAATGACTGCACCTGAATTTTAATGTCTGAAAAGGGATGGAACACTGAATCCTTAATTAAAAAGTTGAATGACTGGTATGGTTTGTTTAACATCACAAATTTCAACGGGAGGGTTTTGTATTCAAATGAAGTATGCAAAAGGAAACTTTCCTTAGAAAGTGGTGAAGTAAGGGTGAAAAGCAAAAATGTTTTATGTGCTTTACTTTATGTAAATCGATACATGGATCAGTTGCTTTGATATGGATCAAATGTGGTGTAATTATGGCTCTTTTCTGTTTACAGTGAATGTGAAGCAAAGAATTCTTACAGAACATGAGCTGGCATTACCCTCAAACCAAGAGAAAGTTTGAGTAGGGGAGCAGTAAAACCGACAAGTAATCTTATTCTTTCCTTAATGGGAAGCCGTTTCTTCTTCATTATTATTTTACAAAGTTTTTTTAATGAAGAGAAAGTAACCTTGAAAAACAACTTGGCAATGCCATTCCCAGTAGAGTTTTAACTCAGCTTTGCGAACTCGTTTACGGAGTATGTTAAAGCTTGTCACAGACAGAAGATTTTTCAATGACAATTTTAATCTTCCTTTTAAGGATTTAGGAGGGGGCCAGAGGAAGGATGACGTGGGCATGCTTCTATCTAGAAGAGAAGGAAACGACTCCGACTAATCATTTGTCCTTCGGGTAATAGTCAAAAGCAGATGTCTTAAGCAAGAGTGACCCAAAATAGTAATTATTTTGGCCACTGTGCTTACAATTTTAAAGTTATTATTTTCCAATTAATCACAGAAGCAGTTAACATTTGGAAGTGTCAACAAAATCCAATATAGAAAAAAAAGAGAGAGAAGAAGAAAGTACACAAGGAAAAGAATTACATAATATCCTTGATCTATCCAGAGTCGAGAATTGACATATTTAATGTAAATGCAAAACCAGATCACTTTTTCTTTAAACAAAAAACAAAAAACAAACCAAAAAATTTAGTTTTATGGTCAGAATGTAGAGTTTTAAAAAAAGAAACCAAGAATATATCTGGTAGCTTTGTACTAACACAGTTTATACAATTGTCTGCATTTTCTGTTTGTTCTCTTCTTGAGATGGGAATTCTATTGAATTTTTACTCTAACACATATCAAAGCACATGTAAAATTCCTTTGCCTTTTTATTTTCTAGGTCAGAATGCTGCTCACATCCATGGCAAAGTAGATTTTGATGCTCCTTAGCTTCACACATTGCCTGCTGCACTACTTTTTTTCTGCCAAGTAAAAGCATGGCTTTTAGTTCTGTCCGCTTTCCAAGGGAACACATTTTTAATGAAATGTCATTTAGGAGTATTTGTTACTTCCTGTAAAAGCTTCTTTCATGGTTTTGTGTGTGTGTGTGAAGAAGAGAAAAAAAAACCAGCCTCTTAAAATGTTGTAGTTGTAACTGTTCCCAGTATTCAGAACACTAGAGAGGGAAAAAGAGAAACTCCAGTTCTCACAGATGTATCAGATGTTTTTAATAATGGATTGAAAAAGCATGTGTTCCGTATATGGCTAGCGCCTCTGAGATGATTATAAAGCAAGTTTATCACTGCCGATTTCCATTAGTTATAATTACCTGTGCCATAGGGTGAGACAATGTTATTGGCACAAAAAGTATAAATATTTTTCAGAGACTGGATTTAGTTTTAAAGTAAACATTGACATCTTAGCATAAAGCCAAAACTGAAATGTAAAGAAATGCTAATGCTTTGGCAGCTCTTGTCTGTTGAATTCAGTTAATCCATTAGGAGTCAATCTGTGGGATAAGGTTTGAGGAGGCTTAAGGATCAGTATTGTTAATACCAGTTAAAATAATTTACAAAGGTGTCCATTAAATCTGTCAGCAAAGTGTTGACGGACAAAAATAGGTTGAGTCTGGATCCGCCCAGAGCTATTCACATTAAATGCCAGTTAATAATGTCTGTTATAATTTTAGTAAGTAAATGTCTGAAAGTTCAGTATTAGAGCTTTCTCTCTGTTATGTACCTAAATCTCTTTCCAAACTTATTTAAATCCTTGTCAGTAAAAGTTAAGCATAGTCTCAATGGGTTCATAAGCATTGCTGGGAGAGTCCTTGTAATTTTCTCAAACTCCAGGGGGTTATGTTCACTCCTAAACCAATTAAATAAGAAAGAATAAGCAAATTTCAAATGTAACAAAAATTAAAGGATTAAAACAAACAAAAAAATTTAAGTCGCATAAAACAATCATTGAGAGAGATTGTTAAAGAGGAAAAAGTGCTGTGATTCACTGAGATATTGGACCAAAATGTCAAATTGGACTAAAACTCATATTCATAAGTAAGCATACTATATATATATATATATATACACATGTATATAAATATACATGTATAAATACACATATATATGTATATATATGTATATATATAAATACATATATAAATACATATATATATATGTATTTTCTTCTAAAGATTCTAAATTTACTAGGTCCTGCTAACTCTGAAAGGTAGAATACAACTCTCATGATGTGTGATAAACCCTCACCTCTGAGGCATCTTACCCTGTTCATAAACCTGCCACATGTAATGCCTTAGTAGACAGAATATGAACCACTTTCCTTGCTGAATGAAGGGATAATATGTTTATATGTGAGTCTCCCTCCCTCTCTCTCTTCCTCAAGAGCAACACAAATTTTTGACATTGAATCCCAGTATATACTCTACTAGTAAACATAGTTTAGAGCTCTTGAAATATATGGTAGCTTAACTGGAAGGAATACTTATATATTTTGATGAAATGATTTTAACATACATTTATATATATATATATATATATAGTATACATTTACATACATTTATATATATTTATATATATTTATATACATACATTTATATATATATATATAGTATAACCCATATGGCTAGTTAGTTATTAATAATATAGTATAATTACAGCAAAATTGTTACTATCTGAGAAATGAGAATGACACTAGGATGCCAATACTAATATGTATTGATTATTCATTATATGACAGTCACTATATTCCAGGCTTTAAATGTTATCTCATTTTGACCTGAAAATATGTTTGTGAGAAGTATCATATTTTTTAAAAAAATTTTAATGTTTATTTATTTTTGAGACAATGCGAGAGACAGAGTGCAAGCAGCGGAGGGGCAGACAGAGGGAGACACAGAATCTGAGGCGGGCTCCAGGCTCTGAGCTGTCAGCCCAGAGCCCGATGCAAGGCTCGAACTCACGAACCGTGAGTTCATGACCTGAGCCGAAGTCGGACGCTTAACCGACTGAGCCACTCAGGTGCCCCGAGAAGTGTCATATGAAGTACATTTTGTAGATAGAAAACTGAGGGGACGGCTACTGTAGGCTCAACGCACTACGTTGTGCTAAAAACACAAAGACTTTTTCTTTTAATTTGCCATTTCTCTGCCCACTCTATTTAACTCTCTATCATTGCTAAATTAAGAGCTACCCAGTTTTCATTCTACAATTCTAGAATGTTTGTCCTGGAGTTTGCTTAAAGATTTGTTACCCAACTTGTAGACAGTCCTATGACAGCAAATGCATAAATGAGCAATTGCAGAAAACTGTAACTGCTTTCTGGTCCTGACTGGGATAGAATTGGATGTATCACATACTTATAAACCATCCTTAGAGGGCTGCACCTAGGGGATAGCAGTAGATATAGGCAACATTTATGGAAATGCAAGCACTGAGTAAGGCAATCCACTAATACCTATTTTATTTAAGAGCGCATATAAAGTTTTCTGTTCCTTTGGTTTGGGTTGGAGGTTTCATTAAGTAGACAGGATACACATTTCATTTTCTGTCAAGGTTTCTTTAGGTTCCATTCACTACAAGGCTGAAGTCTTCAGAGAACCAGGAAAACATACAAATGACACTTTTCTTCTTGTGGGAGGATTCCTTTGCATTACATACTTTTCTGTAATTACATACATATCCTTTGCATTACATACATATCTGTAAAATAAAAAGCATTTACTGGTTAAGAAATAAAACACATAATATTTTTTACACATTAAAAGCTTAAGATACAACAGTAAAATTCACTTGCAGAATCCAAGTAGTGGGTATATGTGTGTTTACAATACTTTCTACTTTTCTGGATGTTTAAAAACTTTCATAATAAAATGATGAGTGGGGGAAGCTTTAGATATAATTAAATACAGTCTAAAATCATACATCAAACCACTAACAGTAGTTATTGCTATGAGACTTTCCGTTCCTCTGAATTTTTCTATTTTGTGCAAAAGCTTGTGCTATCTATTAGGGGAGGTTATTTCTATTTTATATGTAAAATAAAATTTGTAGAAAAAAGTTATCAGTGAAACAGAAACTGGATCACTGAACCGCTTTAAAATTCTGTTTCCCTTTGATGGAGAGTGAAAAGAAAAATAATGTCACTGATGTTGGAAAGGTTCTTTCTTCCCATGTGTTGTGCCAGAGGAATTACCTTTTAAATTTCATTAGGATCCACATAATAGAAAAGTCAAAGAGCAACCACAAATAGAGTATGTTGACACTCTATTATGTGCAGTATCTTGTTGGATATTTTATATATTTATGTATAAGTATTTTATATTATGTATGCTTATGATGTTTCCCTATCTTCAAATCGCATATGAATTAGTTGAGGAGACAAAACTAACATATTAAAGAAAAGAAATTTTTAAATGAAACTCTCAAACAGAAATTCAGAGAAAGGGATTTGAATGGAGTGGTTAGACAGAATCAATGTATTGGAAGAAACTACAGGGAAGAGTCTGGGAACTCAAAAATCTTTCCAAACATGTAGATTAGTCATTTACACACACACACACACACACACACACACACACACACACCAGGATCATGCTGCATAAGCAATGTTAACCGAGTTTTTCTACAAATATATAACATGAAAACTTGCGCTTATTAACTATTCTTAAAGCTATGACTTTTAATTGTCCCCTGAAGTTCAGTCATGTGGGCATATCCAATTTCATTAATGCTTATTTTGTGGATGGCTGTGTTTGGTCAGCAATTAGCTAGTATTCTAAATAATGTTGTAAAATATTCTTGGATTGAATATTTTGATATTTTTGCATAGATAAATCTGCTCTTTTCATTTATTTTTGTTTCTTCCTTTTCTTTTATCTTTGGGGTCTGGGATAATGGATGATTTTTATGCCAAAGATGAGATCTAGCAACAGGTGCTCTGAGTTAGGGAAAAGTCACATATGAAAATCAATTTCTATAAAAGATCAAACTGTGAACAAATTCCTCATTTTATATGAATGGTTTCCCCTAAGTTCTCTAACTACAGATGTGCTTAAAGTGTACTTGTATTCATAGCATTTTAATGTATACATCATAGTACCCACAATTTTGTTAAGATGTATGTTGAGTTTATTTCGTTATAATTTAGACAAACTTTTCTAAAAGTGAAATTAATTGGTACAAATACCATAAACTTTCCTTTTAAGTACTTTTTAAGCTGATTTTGTTAAGAATGAGCTTCAGTATATTTTATATCAACATCATGCTGAAATTATTTTAATTCCATCCACAAGCTAAACTATTTGTCTCCAGCATATCAGAAATTCCGATGTTAAGATTTTATTGAAAAATAAGTTATTCTTACAACGCAGAGATGAAGTATTTCCAGGGTGAAAATGTGGTACTGCTGCTTTCTCTGGCAGTGTGCGTATTCCGTTTTCTTTAAAGATTTAATATTTTTCCAAGCGTAGCTGTATGAAAAAGCTAAAGTACAGCATTTCCTGTGGAACCATTTGTCATTTACCTACATTCACTGTGTTTACTGTCCTCCGAGTATTGCTAAACTTCACTTTTAATAGGAGAAAATAGGCCTTAAAAGGGAAGCAGTATTTTACTGCTGAGGAAGAAACTATTTGTATTCCTCTTTCCAAGCCTGCCCAGGAGCATGTAGAATGCCTCTTGACCAAAGGAGATGGTATGAATATTCATGTGCTTTATGAATCACAGAGCTGAGGCCGTATGGTTTTCCCATTTATCAATTACTGGTTTAGGATTACCCAGGCGAAGAGTTGAACTGATTAACAACGCTCTTTTTGTTTGCTCCGTGTTGAGGTGAAACAGCCCGGTGACGACTGTATTATTTCTTGCCTCTTCAGCTGTCCACACTTGTGCAGGAAGCTTAACATCCTGTCAGGTTTCATCATGTAGCCTCTTTATTACCACGTTGCGAGAATTTGTGTAGTTGTAAATCAGAATAACTTTTTAAAGTTTCATTTCTCATTGCGGGAAAGACGCCATGGTTGCTATGGCTAAGGAGCATGGCTAATCGTGCCCATCATAAGGGAGCTCAGGTATGCTTGGCATCTGACTGGAAAATTAAAGTTGTAAAAGTTAATGCCACAGGCAGTTGAGAAAAGCAGCTGCAGTGAGAACCTGACTGTCATAGAGAAGTTGGAATCATGCAGACAAGCTCACCTTGATTGATTAAGATAGCATGTTTGTGTTGGTCTTGATTTGTGTTGGTCTGTTGGTGTTTTTTCCCTCTGACCTTCTTAGTTCCTATTTAAACTCCCACTCCGAGACTTCTGCTAGGACTACTGATACTGTTAGTAAAATTAGAAAAAAAAAACACAAAATAAAACTGAATCCTTTAGTGGTTTGAGAATGCTGTTCAGAAACTTTAAATCCTAAACTCTTCAAAAAAGAAATGAGTCATTGGTAACCTAGAGGCTTGATCCTCCTCTCTACCCACCCCCCAACCCTCATTGCCCCCACCTCGCCCTCCCCCCACCCGCCTTCATGTTTACTTTCATTAGTATGCATTGGTTTGGTTTAATTGGGTAGTGTGAAAATAGTCAAAGCCTGAAGGGGCTTTCTTGATGCTGAAGTAGCGATTTCTTTTCCAAGAGAACAATGAACCTGCTCATCCAGTATTTAGCAGCTTAGATTTAAATTCAAACTTTTCTTTTTTGCCCTGTTCCGTATTGATTCCCACTTTATCCCTCTTTTTCTGTTTCTTTGTGGTTTCATGTGCTATCTCTGACTAGGGTCATCTGTTTCCATCTGTGTGTGTATAAACATCCCAAGCTTTCTTCTCTTCTTCAGTGACAGGCAGCCAGTTTTAAATCTGTCGAAGACTGTTTTTTAGACCGTCTGAATTATTTCTCAGATTCCTTTAGTATTGTAAATATGAAGGAAATCAGGCAGTTGCTCCAATCCACTGAAGAGTCCAGTGCAGTCTGAATTTGCTGTCATCTGTTCTTTTTTCATGTACACAACCTTTACTGCTAACCTATTTGAAAAGGAGCCAGGGAGAAGAGAGAAACTGCCCTACACTTTAGTTGTGTAGAGCTAATACCTTTGCTCTAGTGTGAGAGAATTTAATTTTCTCTGTGAATCTGGAACTGCACAAGAGGCAAGTTATCACCTTCCAGCACTTAAGAATACCCCATGCTGACCTAGAGTCTCTGAGTGATTGAATCACTTTCCCCTACAAAAACAAACCTGATACCAAAATCAAACAAACAAACAAGCAAACAAACCTTCATATTTTAAGTAGATTTAAAAGAAGTCTATAGTGTAGGAAAACAAAACTCTTTTTTTTTTTCTCTTTGGAAAACAAATCCATTTGCCACGTAGGACTGTATAGCATCAAGACAGTGTCAGGGCTGTTGAATTTCTTCTCTCAGATCCAAGCATATCATTCTACATAGAATAGGAGACTTTGGCTGTCTGGGATTCTGAAAATTCCGTTTGTGAAGCAAGGAACAGTGTCAAGTTCTTTGTTCAACATTCTGAACACCAAGTCTCACACTGTGAATTCCGTTTTCTGGTTTCTAAATCCTGAGTGGTTGAATGCAATATGTATGTGGAATGAAGATTAGAAAGATTGTCTGTATAAGTTCTTACTCCTTCTAAGGTGTTTATTTTTTGAGTGTGACTTAAGTATATCCATGCTCATTTTTTTTCTGATGACTGAGTTCAATTCTTTGGTTTGCGTTTTATCAAATATACTTTTGACATTATGTACAGTCTAAGGTTCTAACACTGCATATCATTTCTGATTTAAATTTAGTGTCTTCTAGATCATGATATGACTGAAGGAAGATTATGGATTCGTTAACAAAATAGTGAATAAAACACAGGCATAGATCAATGAACATGCAAGAAAGAGAAAACCGACAGTCTTCAATGTCGAGTTTGTTTTTCGATAAGGTTGATCTCTCACTTATTCCAGTGCTCTCCTTCCTCATACACTTTTCTCTTCAAGTCATTTCTCATCCATATTATACTATACGCATAAAAAATATCAAAGGCAGAATTTTATATTTCTACTTTGCCATTTTTATTTATTTAAAAAATTTTCACCATTTTATTTATTTTTGAGAGACTGAGAGAGAGAGAGCATGAGTAGGGGAAGGGCAGAGAGAGAGAGAGACAAAGAATCCCAAGCAGGCTCCAGGTTCTGAGTTGTCAGTGCAGAGCCTGACATGGGGCTTGAACCCATGAACCGGGAGATCATGACTTGAGCCAAAGTCAGACTCTTAACCGACTGAGCTACCACGGTGCCCCGATATTTTCAAATCTTTATTTAATTACTTTGAGAGAAAGAGCACAAGCAGGGGAGGTGCAGAGAGAGGGAGAGAGAGAATCCCAAACAGGTTCCACACTGTCAGCACAGAGCCCCCACGCAGGGCTTGAACTCACAAATTGTGAGATCACGACCTGAGTCGAAATCAAGAGTCGGACACTTAACTGACTGAGCCACATAGTGCCCTACACTGCCAGTTTTATAATTCAAAATCTTACCAATTAAAGTTATTCATGCTGTTGTTCCGGCTGAAAAATAATGTATAAGGTGCTTACAATTTTCTGCATGGTGATTACAACTTCAGAGAAAGTTGCATTCGGCAAACAACGATGAAAAAAGTTGTCTTAAGACTTTTAAATTCACTAATAAGTGCACCTTACAGAGTAAACCGTGGCAAATATAAAATCGACCTGAATCACAAAACCAAATATCTCTTTAAAAATGCAAATATGTCATCTCTGTTTATATAAATGGATTATTAATCCCCCCTCCATTTTAAGTAGACTTTATTTTTTAAAGTAGTTTTAGGTTAAGAGCAAAACTGAGCAGAAAGTACACAGAGTTCCCATAACCCCCTTCCCCCTACCCACTCACAGCCTCCCCCACTATCAACATTATACACTAGAGTGGTACATTTCTTGCAATTTACTTTTTTATTTGTTAGTGAAAAGAGACAACTCTTGGGTATTACATCCACTGATAATCTGGGTTAAAAAAAAATCCCATTTTAGCTCAGTTTCAAGTCTTGCTGAGGTGCATTATTCCAAGAGATGAATAATTCTTTGAGTGCTGCTAAATTTGTGACATTAAATGAGTTACTGAGGGTATACTGTATTCAGTGCATGATACAGAGAGGATGCTAAAAGCAACAACTTGGAAAAGGTGCCAGGAAACACACTAGTTGGTTTTTAGATAGAAACTGAGTGCCTGGCCAGAGATGAACATTGTGGATCCAATACAGCCATGTTGAGCCTTCTCCTCCTTCTGCTATCGGCAATTGCTTCTACCTGTGGGTGGACAAAATTCCAGATGTAATCGGTCAACGCTCAATCCTGCTTTGTCAATCTGCTTCCAAGTGGGACTATTAAATGGAACCTGCACAGAGAAATTAAAATGAAATTGTATTATCTTAGGAAAAAATAAACCAGTTTTTAAGCCATATACAGATCTCAATATATGACAGCAACAAAATAAAGAGCATACTTAAGAGTGGAATGAAGCATGTGAAAGAGATGGTATTAGAGGTAATACATTCTTGGATAGCCTGGGTGTTTTCAGACTATCATGAGACTATAAACATGCTTTTTGTTTGGGGGATCTAACAGCAATTCCAGTACGGATACCGATTCGGAGCATTAAATACAGTGTGTTGCAAGAGCTTGCTAATGAATCCGCAGAATACCATCTATCCTGTTTGTTCATCCAGGTCTTGAATATTAAATAGGATAGCCTTAAAAACTTGGGTTCCATAAGCTTTCATTATATCGGAGACAGATATATATTTGAGTGAATCAAGACTATGAGCATTGATTCTATCAAAGAGTTCTGGGAACATTAACAGAAAAGATATTCTCATGACATCATGTCCCTCAACATAATGTGTGCATATACTCCATGTAGGCCATGTATATTTTATAAAATTATTGATGGGAAAAGAGATTCCTTTAAGGCTTTCCTCTTTAAATGGAGTCTCTCCACAATTGTCTTATCTTGTTGCTTTGAGGCTTTTCTAAGTGCTTGCTGGTTCATGGATCTAGTAAGCTTATCCACGAGCATCTTCGTCAAGGATTGTCCTAAAGCTTCAGCTAGTCCTCATTGTGATTGCCTCCAGAGGTCTTGCCTCTGTACACTTTCCCATCTTACCCTAGTCCCACAAACCATTTACAAAAAATTGTTATTTAAGAGTTAATTAAGCACTCATAATATTCCTGCTTTGGAGGAAAATTGGCCGCACATTAGAAAAGCTGAAGCCGTCATTATTCCATTATAACATTTCTGATGGAGCTTTCAATTTCAAGGCCAACAGGGGCACCTGGGTGGCTCAGTCAGTTAAGCAACTGACTTTGGCTCATGTCATGACCTCACGGTTCATGGGTTGGAGCCCCGCATCAGGCTTTGTGCTGATAGCTCAGAGCCTGGAGCCTGCTTCGAATCTGTGTCCCTCTCCCTCTCTGTCTCTCCCCTTCCCCTGCTCACTCTCTGTCTCACTTTGGCTTTCAAAAATAAACAAATGTTAATTTTTTTTTAATTCAAGGCCAATGGTAAAAAAAGCCCAAAATAAGTTGTTGTTATTTTTTTTTTACTTCCCAATACTACTTTCTTAGTGCTCAATATCCATTGGGTGCCAGTGGTATTTAAGTCATTTCTTATAACAATCACTTACTTCTACCCATTTTTATCTTCATCATTTTTAACATTTTGGATAAAGAAGATCAACCTTATGTATCAACCCTAATACACAAAAGATGCTCTATGGTCATTTATTGTAGGAATGAATAAGGAAAACTTTTCCATTTGGCTTTGGGGGTTTTCTTTTCACAAGTAAAGTATTTAATGAAATAAGTATGGAAAAGCATTACCAAATCCACGTGTATACATACCACAAAATACTTGGACGTTAGTATTTATTTAAGCATTAGGGGTACTTTTTTTTCCTCCAGTGTTTACAAGATAGTAACAGGTCTTCTATATTGGCATAATGTTGTCAAAAAATACAAGACTGTAGATAAGAAAAGGGTGCCTTTTCTTCATAGCTGTGCTCTGACAGAAAGAAGGGATTGGTGGTTTCAATCTGTGCTACATAACTGAAGGCAGACAGTTACTTAGGGCTCATTACATGCGGTTTGAACGGCTAAGAATAGATATGTTCAAAGCATAGATATCAATGTCTTAAAAGCCATTCGTGGGATAGACAACAGCTTCTTCTTTAAGCCACTTAATTTTTTGTCTCAAAATTAATATTTCATTATTCCTTGGAGCACTTGACATGGTCTCTATGGTTTGAAGATGTACAGCAACCACCATACAAACTAATATTAAACTGTGTCTTTAAAACCCATCGAGAAGGTTTTGCAACTAAATGCTTTCACACATAACTGCAGTAATTAACTGTGGGAGACAGATTTAATGCTGCAATGGTTTATTTTAACCAAGGACAAAGGTAGGCAGAGACAGGGCAGGAGAAGAAATGGCTACTGTGGGAAAGTAAAAAATTAAATAAATGTCAATGTTGCCCATGTCAGGAACAGTGGCTCCCTGCTACTTTCTGAACTATCATGTTCAAAGCTGTTGATTTAGGCTCCTGCTGGTAAACATGTTTTTTTATAACCTCAACTCATCCATATTTCACACAAGAGACTTCATAAAAGAGACAGATTTATAATTTTCTGTCACTGAATTCAAGATTACCAATTATTTCTTTATTGAAATTTTTTGCATCCTTTACTAGAATAGGTATTCATAGCTTTATAGACCTTTTCTTTTTTCTCAGTCACTCAATTTAGATTTATGAAGCTTAAGAGTTTTCTCCTGCAGCAACTCACAAAAACATTCTACTTCAAATTCACAGTGCCTCAATCAATGTAATTATTTCCAGGAACAAGCCACAAGTTTTAGAATTTATATGCTTTAATAATTCTATATTCTTGGATTATGACATGATTTTACATGAATGGAAAATAAGGATTTTTGAGGACAGAATATATGAGAATATTTAAAGATCGCTTTGTAGATTAATTGGACATTTATATTGAAAACTTTAACTTTTCTCTGTGTACGGTCCAAGATTTAAAACTTTCCAAACCATATCAATAGCATACTTTCAGAACACTAATTATGTTGATGTTTGCAGAAATGGCACAGAATTTCAACCCAAATAGCATACAGAGAAACTGTAATAATGGCGAGAGAAAAGTTTATGAAATGGGTGTAATCTTTTGACCCTGAGGGCTTAAGGGCATTGTCCACAAAAAGATGAACAACATGTTGGATCATCTTCTACCGGCACTATGTTCTGTCTTGTTGATAGAGTTTTGTCCCTGTTGCAGTTCTAAGAAGGGGTGGAATTTGTGGGGGTGTTACAACAACACGATCAGGCACAGGTCCTGTAGGATAGCCTGAGAAATGGTGAGGACCTAGAGGAAAACTATCTAAAATATGTCTTGAGGACCCTGGCATTTCTTTTTTTTTTATTTTTTAAAATTAATTTTCTTTATTTTTCGAGAGGCAAAGAGAGAGCGCATGTGGGGAAGGGGCAGAGAGAGAGGGAGACGACGGAGAATCTGAAGCAGGCCCCAGGCTCTGAGCTGTCAGCACAGAGCCTGATGTGGGACTCAGACTCATGAACTGTGAGATCATGACCTGAGTCGAAGTCGGACGCTCAACCGACTGAGCCACCCAGGCACCCCAACCCTGGCATTTCTTAGTCGGCCAAGAATGATGTTCTATTCAGCCTGAAGAGATGAGTGGTGATCCCAAAGGGAGAGAGTCGCAGACTTAGCCCATTCTTTGGCTTTTGAAGACTGGAAAAAAGAGCCCCCAACTCCAGCCAGACTCAGCAGCTCCCTCTCTAGGGGATATTTTCTTCTTTTCTTTCTTTCTTTCTTTCTGACTTATTTATTTATCTCCAAGTTTTTATTTAAATTCCAGCTAGTTAACATACAGTGCAATATTAGTTTCTGGTGTCTATGTAGTGATTCATCACTTACATACAACACTCGGTGCTCATCCCAACAAGTGCCCTCCTTAATCCCCATTACCTGTTTAGCCCATTTCCCCCACCCACCTCCTCTCCAGCAGTTTGTTCTCTATAGTTGAGAGTCTGTTTCTCAGTTTGCCTCTCTTTACCACCCCTCCACCCTATATTCATTTGTTTCTTAAATTCCACATGTGAGTGAAATCACATAGTATTTGTCTTTCTCTGACTGACCTATTTTGCTTAGCATAATACTCTCTAGCTCCATCCACATCACTGTAAATGGCAAGGTTTCTTTCTTTTTATGGCTGAGTAGTGTTCCATAAGATAAACCACATCTTCTTTACCCCATTTGTCAGTTGGTGGACATTTGGGCTTGTTCCATAGTTTGGCTATTGTTGATAACGCTGCCGTAAACATCAGGGTGTATGCACCCTTTCAAATTAGTATTTTTGTATCCTTTGGATAAATACTTAGTAGTGTAATTGCTGGATTGTAGGAGAGTTCTATTTTTAGCTTTTTGAGAACTTTCATACTCTTCTCCAGAGTGGCCACACCAGTTTGCATTCCCACCAATAGTGTAAGAAGGTTCCTCTTTTTCTAGGGCATACTTCCTGAGGAGCAGAGAGGAACCTGGATTTCATCCCTCCCGCCACCAGGCACCTGGAGCCAGCGTCCCTTGAACAGCCACATGTTACAGCCATTGATTAGGCTCCAGGCAATTCAACAGCAAGGGCATCTACAGAAAGTAAGACCCCAAAACCTATTCTTTCCAGACGTCGCACCTGAAACACTCCCTAATGGACACCTTGGCTGAGTGCTCAATGCTCAGAATGGGGATGTTCAACAAAGGTTTGCAGAATAAATACATTAAATCTGTGGCTGAAAAGCCACAGATTACTACTAAGAATTAAAATTATTTGGATCTAATATGTGTCTAGGTTAACACTGCTTATCTAAACTATGTATACATGTTTATAGTTGATGTAATCTTCATGTTGATCTTCACAGCAATCCTCTGAATAGACAGTGTCTGATATTTTAGTCCAAATTTTCTTATTAAGAAGCAGTATAGTTCAGAGAAGTTAAGTGGCTTTCCTCAAGCTACACAGAAAGTTAGGTAGCACCACAAATAGAACTCATGTTCTGAATGTAGAAACAAGAGAGTGAAGACTGGAGATTCACATATGAGAAACAGAATAATTTGGATTTTGAGATTTTATGAAATGATGATTTTCAGCTAACGCTGAATACGGATAGATAGGAGAGTCCATGGAAACTATGGGAAAGTCTGCCACAGCTGTGTGAGTCATTCTTTTTCTAGTTTCCTTTATCTTTCAGACATTTTCCACATGTACAGTCACTTACACTACTCTTGTCACGTTTCCCAGTTTGTTTTGTTTGTCTGTGACTGTGCATGTTTGTCTGTGAGGGTGTGCGTATACTTTGATGCTGGATGCAGGAATAACCACCACCCCCTGAAGGGGGTCCAAAATAGGACCCAAGAATAAAGATTTAAAAAGAGATTTGGGGGGGGGATTGCAAATAAAGATTATTATAAGAAAGTTTATAAATAATATTATAGAATCATTTCTGGGCCTCCTGGGTGGCTCAGTTTCTTGGGCATTAGACTTTGGTCATGATCTTGTGGTTTGTGAGTTTGAGCCCTGTGTTGGGCTCTGTGCTGACAGTTCAGAGCCTGGAGCCTGCTTGGGATTCTGTGTCTCCTCTGTCTGCCCCTCCCCTGTATGTACTCTGTCTCTGTCTCTCTCTCGAAAATAAATAAATGTTAAAAAAAAAGAAAAAGAATCATTTCTGATTATTTTTACAGATAAGTATGTTTTCATGGGGCACTCTTCAAAAAAAAAAAAACAATGAGAGTCTCACATGTTAAGTCACTTCTCAAGTCAATTCGTTCACTTGTCTTTGTCCAGAATTTTTTTAATTACATGAAAATCCCAGGTTCAGTTAGGTAGCCATTAAGGCTACATGTTTTATTAAGATGTCAGGAAATGAAAGTCCTAAAACTTTTGAGATTCTAGAGGCAGTATAAGAGTTGGAAATACTCTATTTTATGAGTGATGTAAGCGCACTATATGTAATGTTGAACGAGCCACATTGCAAATGAGTTGAAATTGTGCAATTCTGAGTTTTTGTTTATCCTCAAGGGTATATTGTTTTTATATTTTAAAAACATAAATATAACAAAGTACAGTATCAGAGGCCCTTTATAGAGTCACATTTAGTGGTGCAAACTCTGAGTTGCTATAATATAAAGAACGGTATAACTTGAAGGTAACAAAGCAGAAAAACAAGGCAAGAAAAAAAACCATGCATTTTATGTAAAGTATTTTGGCTTACAGTATTCTAAAGAGGGCAAAAAATTGTTGGACTGTAACATTCACATATTGTTTATGAACATACTAACAGCAAGATCTGGGATTCACAAACCCGCCTCGGTCCATTTATTTTTCATCAGTACTTCTGTCCTTTCCTCTATCCTCTAAACAATACGTTGAAAACAGGAGACGTATAATCAGTGGTTTTCAAGATTCATTTTGATAGAAATAAAATCAAGTAAACTTGCTTATATTTTCCAGTGGTGAACCACACTATATTTTATTCTAGCTTCTCTTAATGCATCGATTTTATCCCCTGTCAGTGTGGGATCACTTTAAAGAAATAATTTTGTAACTACTTTTAAAGTACAAAAATTTACATCTCAATTTTCATCTGTTTTTGTGACTTAAGAATATGCAGCAATTTTCAAGTACTGTAAAAATGAGACACATAATAATGTAAAGTGAACAATGAGAGAGAAATCTGGGTAGTAAGTTTGATATGTCAATAGATTAAGAACTCTTTGGTTTCTCATGCTGCATTTTCAGATTTCTTTTTAAGGAGAAATCTTCTTTTACTTTCTTCCTATTTTTTTTATAAGATTTAAGAAATCCTCCCAAGATTCTGCAAGCTCCTTTTGGGGGCTTTCCATAATAAGGGCTGCAGGCTGTTACTTCAGGTGACTGTGAAATCTTCTTCATAGAAGTCAGTTGAAATTATGCTCATAGTAATCATACTGAATTTACTCTGAGAATAGATAGAGCAAATAAATATGTATAGGATCAGTTTTTACATTCAATTAAATATTTGCATTTTGCTCAAATAATTAACATGAGGATGAAAATGATCCTGCGAAGCACATTATCCACATTTATATAGCATGCAATACTTTACCAGGGTTCAAATATTATCATTATGCCTGATGTGCACATGTGAAAGCAGATCTTAGGAATGAAGCATTTATAGTAAACATCCATATGTTTTAGTAAACACAATTGCATGCTTTCCAGAGTAAACAAATGTGTGAATTCCTTAAATGGTACTGAGAATTAAAATAGTCACTCTTTTTATATCCCTAAAAGAAAAGAAAAAAAAAAAAACTAAGTAGCATGCTTTGAGATTGCAATGAAATAACAGTGATGAAAACAGTGACAAGAACCTATTTGGATTTAAGCCCCTTCCTCCCCCCACCCCAACCCCACCCCCCACACACTCACACGGGACTATCATACTAAGCCTACAGCTTGGGTCCTATTATCTTCATATTTTATAGAAGTCTTACCTCAGAGAGAAGCAATTTAGTAATTTTCAGGTCATAACTGACCCAGTAGAACATAAGCTCTAGTCTTAAAGAACTATACTATATTAAAGAATTCTACTAAAGCTAATGCTTTCATACTATTTACGAAGTTGAGACATTGGGCGCTTTCCTAAGTGTTTTCCACATATTGAGTCTTGTAATCTACCCTATTTGGTTGATTCCATTATGGTCTTCATCCTCCTGATGAGGAAACTTTAATCAATAAGAAATTGTAAGCGGAATTTGGGCTGAAGTCGTAGATTAGTAAAAAATAAGGTAACAGTTGATTTCTACAGCTTTCTTGACTCTGAAGTCTCTGTCTCTGGTAATAAGGATGTCTTTTTACTTTTTAGGCCAGACAGGGTATTTTTCACATGGGAGATTTGTTTCCTGCTTTCAGGGTGGACAGGGGAGGCTTGGAGTCTCCTTGGACTGGTTGCTTCCCAAGCTTTAATTCAAAGTAGTCGAAATGCCATTATGGTACGTTTGGGGACAGCCTGCCCTGGGGCCCTTCACTTCACTCTCGGTGGTGGTATACCGGGATTCCCAGTGGTAATAAAACATGGTGGCATTCTCCCCTCTTTCAATTAGGGACTTCACTGTCATGAGACCCTTCACATTTTTAGGACTTCACGATCTCATGAATTAGGGGTGAAATTTTGCCTTTTATTAAAAGTTTACTTTTGGGGTAGCTGCCCCTTGGAAAGTACCCTAGTAAGGTAAGTACTTTTAGACCATCTGTTAGGCTGTCTCTTCAAGAAACAAATCACAGGAAACAAGAGGTATACAAAAACATTACTGTGGAGAATAATGAAAAACGCTTTGCATGAAAAAGTCATGGGAACTGAACTATGGTTAAAACAAGAAAAAAGGAACTATATAAACTCAATTGCTTCATAAGTGTCCTCCCAGTGTCCTTCTGGACTTGCTGCATCCCTAGACTAGGAATCAGGGGGATCAGGACTCAGGCAGAAGTTCAGGAATATACTGTCAGGGTTGTAGCAGTGCTCTTTCCTCCCCCATATGAGCAGCATTGTCAGGATCCCAGCCATTTTCTAAACCTTCCCCGGATAAGACAGGCTCTGGGAGCATCACGAAACCAACCATTTTAGGTGTTGCTGGGACTGATTTTCCACAATTGTGATTACATTTATTACAGCTGTGGGAACAAACTTTCTTAAATCTCTTTCATGTTTTCTTTTCTTTCTTTTTTTTTAATGTTTATTTATTTTTGAGAGAGAGACAGGGTGCAAGCAGGGGAGGGGCAGAGAGAGAGGGAGACACAGAATTTGAAGCAGGCTCTAGGCTCTGAACTCCAAGCTATCAGCACAGAGCCCATCATGGGGCTCGAACTCATGGACTGCAATTCGGATGCTTAACTGACTGAGCCACCCAGGTCCCTTTTTAATGTTTCCTTATGCTAAACGAAATTCTTAAAGAAAGAAAATGGCTTTTTTACACTGGTGGCTAAATGTCTTTAAGCTTACCCTCAGAGCCTAACCTCCTAGTCCCTGGGCCAAGTTTCACCAACAACTTCCAGCTTATGATTTTTGAATCGAATTTATAACTAGCCTCCTGAGAAGGCCTCACCTTGGTTCCTGATATAATCATTTCTCCCAAACTCAAAACACTGAAAGCTCTTTTTTTTACCGAATTCTATAATACCTTGAGCACCTTTGAAACTTATTAAAGTAGGATACTAACTTATTCAATAGCTGCCCAATTTTCCCCTTCAAAGAGTGATGTTTCCCCCATATGTGAATCCCCCCATAAGGAAAACACTCCATGGTATGTTGACAACTATTGACTCTGAGGCTCTTTCACTCTTTTGCAGATTTTACATTTACTTTTTTTTAATGTTTATTTATTTTTGAGAGAGAGAGACAGAGAGAGAGAATGAGCAGGGGGAGGAGCAGAGAGAGAGGGAGAGAGGATCCAAAGCAGGCTCTGAGCTGACAGCTCAGTGTGGGGCTCAAACTCATCATCTGTGAGATCATGACCTGAGAGCCAAATTCAAACACTTGGACACTTAACTGACTGAGCCACCCAGGCACCACTCTTTTACAAATCTTAAAATCCTGGCCAAATCTAGACATCTCTGGTTCACTTACAACAAATTATCTTCCCCTTAAATGGAGGGAATATTGTCAAGCATTGCCAACCCTTATGAGTAAAAAACTAAATATGTCTTCAGGACACTCTAGCAACTTGGTATTTCGGGTATATAAATACCAAGTGTTAGTATCATAGGTTACTAGTAAAACAAAACAAAAATTTCTTAGTTATAAGTAAAGGTAAGATAGGTCTATGGAATGAAGCTTTATTTTTCATTACTGACGAGAAGGACCACCTGTACATTTTGATCAGTTCCAGGCATTTTGGGAAGTCCCTTAAAGCTGACCAACGGGCCACAGAACATTCTTCAAGAATCATTGCAATAGACTATATTTATGCTTATCTCAAGGAAGTAAAGTTGAACAGCCCACCTCCTTTTCATCTCAAGTTATACTATTTTTTAAAAAAACAATAGACATTGCTTTTTATGTTTCAAAAGCACCGTGGGCTTTATGGGGAGCACAAGAAGATAACATATCTTCCAATTTTGAAAAATGTCCCATTGCACTGCAGCTGTTCTCTCCCAACTTTGCATTCTTCATTTGGAGAAATATCACCATTTACTACAGATATTCATGCACCAAATCTCTCTTCTTTCTTTCTCTCATATAAGCAAATGCTCTCACCTCTACCTATAGATGTATCTCAGATTTATTCACTACCACATTATCTAAGCCCTGGTCTCCCCTGGGTGCTTTCAACAGCTGCCTGATTAGACCTTCTATTTTTCTTTTTTTGTCTTAAGTTTTACTTATTTTGAAAGGGAAAGAGAGAGTGAGAGCAAGCTTGAGCAGAGGACAGGTAGAGAGAGAGGGAGAGAGAGAACCCCAAGCAGGCCCCCACGCTCTCAACACAGCCCCACTCAGGGCTCAGTCTCACAAACCATGAGATCATGGCCTGATCCAAAATCAAGAGTTGGAGGCTTAACTGAACCACCCAGACCCCTTGACCTTCTATTTTTTTTCATATTTATTTATTTTTGAGAGAGAGAGAGGCAGAGCACAAGCAGAGGAGGGGCAGAGAGAGAGGGAGACACAGAATCTGAAGCAGGCTCCAGGCTCTGAGCTGTCAGCATAGAACATGATGAGGGGCTGGAACTCACAAATCATGAGATCATGACCTGAGTGGAAGTCAGACGCTTAACTGACTGAGCCACCCAGAGCCTACTTGACCTTCTATTTCTGTGCTTCCTTATTCTCTCTGCCCCATAGAGCGATCTTTCCAAAATGAAAATCAGATCATAACACTTTGATGGTCTCAATGACCCATGACACAGAAACCCACATCCTTCCCCAACAGCCTCATCTCCTACCCTTGCTCTCCCCACTCCCTCATTCGAGGGGGTCAAATGGCCTCCTTGCTGTTCTAGAACACACCAGAAATGCTCCCACCTCGAGCCTTTACACTTGGACTTTTCTCTGCCTGGAATGCTTTCCCCAGGACTGCAGCTTATATCTTCGCTGCATTTGTGTCTCATTCTTATGACACTTCCTCAGAGATCTCTTTCCTAAACAGCCTATCGCAAATGCACATTCTATCATACTTCATTCCTTTACCCCACATCACGTTTTTCTGCCTAGCCCTTGTCACTACGTAACATTATATTGTATATTCAATTCCTTTAAAGTTTATCAGCTGTCTCCCCCAACTACAATGTAAATTCTATGAGGCAGGGACTTTTTAATTTATCTCTGTAGTCCTAGTTCCTAAAAGAGTTTCTTGGATACAGGACATGTCCAGTGAATATTTTTTTTAATGTTTTTTTTTTTGGAGAGAGGAGGACAGAGGATGTGAAAGTGGCTCTGTGCTGACAGCAGAGAGCCCGATGCAGGACTCGAACTCATGAACCGTGAGATCATGACCTGAGTCGAGGTCGGGTGCTCAACCAACTGAGCCACCCAGGTGCCCCTCAGCAAATATTTCTTAAGTGAATGATGGCTATATTTACACCTTCACTTAGGTCATTGTTGGGATTGATTTAGATAACTGCCTAATGCCACATTCAGGTAGCAAATTACTGGAGAGTTTCTCTAGAATTCTTACTCATTTGTAATACACTTGATTTTCCTAGGCTCCAGAGACCCAGTGACCATATTCGAATCTAGCATGAAACCAGGAAGACAGGAGGTCTGATTTCAATTTCCCTCATCCCCAGCTAGCCGGACAATTAGGTTTCCTGATTTAATCGTTTATTTAAAAAAAAAAAAAAGCTATCTCCTCACAATCTACCCACCCCAGACCACTCTAAGAGATTTGGATCTCCAACCAAGGACCCCTATTCATAATTTTGAATGACAACTATTGTAACCACACTCCATCCCTTAATTTTGCTGTTCCTGGGGAAGAAAAAAACCCGATGTTTAGGAACCAAAAACTTTAACAAGCCTCTGTCTTTATTTCATATGACACTTTGACTTGGTAGATAGAAGGATTGCAGATTGGAACTGAATTATATCTCAAATGAGCTAAATATATTCTAATAGGTGAAAAATATTTAAAAGACATATCCTAGCAATATCATGCAACTCTAATCCAATAAGAACTTTTTCAGCTTTTCTAAGTAAAAGAGTTTGGATTTTTTTAAAGACCTATAAGCACTGTTATAAATAATTTTACTGAAAACAGTTGAATAATTAACATCAGAATATGTCCTAATAATTGGAAACATGGTGTAGGAAATGTGGATATTTTATATTTTTATATTTGTGATGAAAATTAATAAAGAAGGTAACACTAACTATAATACCATGTGACAGGGAATGTTACAAGCATTTTATAATCACTCTCTTGAAATTTGACTCCAGCAGCACTGTCTCTTATGTGGACATTTGTGAGAGCTTCACCACCTTGTCTATCGGCTACTGCCCTTGACTCCTACAACCTATTTTCAGTATAGCTGCCCAAAGATGCTTTAAAGAATAAGCCATACCATATTGCTTTCCTGCTCAAAACTTTGCTGCTTTGATGACTTTCTACCTCTCTTAGAGTAACATGAAAAACCCTATCATGTCCTACTAGATCCTATGTAAGGCAGCCCCCAGGACCTCCCTGATAGCATCTCCTTGCTCAGGCTGGCTTCTGTGCTCCTTCTAAACTTTCCTGGCATCCTCCTTCTCCTGGGTCTTGCTACTTGGTATTCTCTCTGCCCAGAACACTTCCTCCAGATGTTTGCATGACGACTTATTTTTTCTTCCTTCAGTGCTTTGCTAAAATGTCATCCTCTCACGGACACCTTTTCTGACCACACAGTTTACAAATGGCAGTCCCCACCCCAATATTTTTTTTCTGCCCTCAAGTTCCTTCCATGCTAGAACTTATCACCAACCTCCATATACATTTACCACTAATTTCTTTGTTTCCAGCCTCTATCGACTAGAATACAGACTCCATGGGGGGCTTTTTTGTCTGTTTTATTCACTCTTATAACCCCAGTCCTTAGAACAGGGGCTGGTACAAAATAGCTAATAAATATTTGTTAAATATATATATATATATATATATATATATATATATATATGTGTGTGTGTGTGTATATATATATATATGTGTATATATATATATATATATACATATAAAACAATAATAAGATTCTTTACCTATGTACTTAAATGGATAAAATCCAAAACACTGGCATAAGGATGGCAAGGATGTGAAGCAAAATATCACTCATTCATAGCTAGTGGGAATGCAAAATGGCACCGCCATTTTGGAAGACAGTTTGGCATTTTCTTACGAGGCCAAACAGACTCTTACTGTCTGATCCAGCAATGGTGCTTTTATCCAAGGGAGTTGAAAACATGTCCGCACAAAACCTACACAAGACTGTTTATAGTGGCTTTACTCATAATCACTAAAACAGCCAAGATGTTGTTCAATAAGTGAATGAATAAACAAACTATAGCACATCAACGTGATGGAATATTAGTGATAGAAATACATGCGTTGTCAGGTCACAAAAAGTCATGGAAAAAAAATCTTAAATATATGTTGCTAAGTGAAATAAGCAAGTCTGAAAAGGCTACATACTATATGATTCCAACTATGTAACATTCTGGAAAAGGTAAAAGTATGGAGAAAATAAAAATACCAATAGTTGCCAGGTATTTGTGGAGGGAGGTAAGGATGAAAGGGTAGAGCACAGGAAAATTTTAGGGCAATGAAACTATTCTGTACCATATTGTATTGGTGAATACTTGGCATTAGATATTTGTGAAAATCCATAGAATGGTATTAACCCAAAGAATGAATCCTTATGTGAATTATGGGCTTCAGTTAATAATGTGCCAATATTGGCTTGTCAGTCATAACAAATGTACCACACTAATGCAAGATGTTATTAAGAGGGGACTGGGAGTAGCAAGTACATGGGAACTCTCTGTATGTCCTGCACAATTTTTTGGTAAACCTAAACTTGCTAAAAAAAAAAAGTTTATAAAGTTAAATAAATACCTTTATTTGGGGGCTCCTGGGTGGCTCAGTGGGTTAAGTGTCCAACTTTGGCTCAGGTCATGATCTCACCATTCCGAGTTTGAGCCCCGTGTTGGGGTTCTGTGCTGACAGCTCAGAGCCTGGAGCCTGTTTCAGAATCAGTGTCTCCCTCTCTCTCTCTCTGCCCCTTCCCTGCTCACGCTCTGTCTCTCTCTCAGAAAAATAAATAAACATTAAAAAAAAAAAAGGAAATAACTTTATTTTTAGTCAATACTTTTAGTTCCCAATTTGGTAATAGACAAGTAGATTAACTTGGACTCTTGTCCAAGCTCATGTGGCTAGTTCTTGGGAGCCATACGTGTGGAATCCAGAATGGATCATCTCGAGAAGCAGCATTCCCGATTTTACTCTCACCAAAGGCACTAAATATACAAGAGACATATAGTGGTAAAAGAAGAGCTGGAGTCAGACATGGACACTGAGGTATATTTCCACCACATGTGCAGAGATGGTCTGTTCCTTGTGGTCAGAGAATGAAGGCATCTGTACATAGTAGCTGTGCCGAGAAGGACATTGCCATTCAGGAAGGAAGTCTGATGGTTTGTTGTCATTGCTTATTATCTCTGCTGTTGCTTTTGAAAACAATTTGATCACTGTTGATGCACACAGTCTTTTGATGATAAATATGAACATTTTCTATATTACTGCATAGATCTCAATACAAACAGATTCAGAGATACATCTTTTCTAGTTTGCTTTTTAATTCATCAGTGGACCTAACATGTGTCTGCTATAGAGGGAAGGATGGGTTATCTAATTTTTGTAAAGGATTTTTTAATATACCTGAGGGGACATTTATGTAAAATTAAAAATATGGCAGGATGAGTCATTGAGTGTGAAACAGAATTCCAGTTGGCTGATGGGCCCCGCAGGCACATCGCTGAGGGCTTTATGTTATTCTTCTTTAAAGCAGTTTCTAGATATCCTGTTATCATGACAATCGTTCTCAAAGTCTGGATCTTCAAAGTGACCTTTTCCCTGCACTGCCCAAAATAGAAATTTCACTCCATCTCTGCCTGTGGCAGTAATAAAACAACCCTGATATTCAGCCTCTTTCCAGATTATACAGTTTATAATAGGATATCATCATAACTTCTTTCCAAAGTATAATATCCATCCAATTAACCTTGAATATTTTTAAAGAAAGCTCACAATAGAAAAGATAATTGCATAGTTGTCAAAAATTATGACTAACCAGGTACAATAGAACCAGTAAAATAATTCCTATCAAAAGATTAACATTTACCATGTTGTACTAATGAAACATATTGTAAGAGATTTTAAAATAAATAATTGGAAAAATGGTAAATAGTCATTGCATGCAAAATATACAACCCAAATGAACTAAAATGGTAGAAAAATACATTAAATATAAAGAAATACAGTCTCTGTATTTAACATAGGAATATGTCCTGTCATCTAGAAATTAGTTTCCCTAAATACTTGTTAAAGAAAGAACATATGAAAGAAAATGCTTTCCTTGCCCCTTTGTGGTGTCACGAGGTTATTCTAAGAACAACTTTCTCCTGGATCTCCTTACCAAAAGTCAAAGACGTTAAGGTACAGTCCTTGGTGAGAAATAGCAAGGAAAACCTTTCACACATACAGAAATGGAGAAAATTGCTAAAGAAAGAGAAAAAAAGCCCCCTTGACAGATAAGCAATAGCTCTGCTTACACAGTAATTTATGGTAATATCAGAAAGCTTTTGATAAAATTTCACACATATTGCAGGGTAGGACATTGAAGAAGATAAAGGACTCAAAGAGATAGGGGAAAATTAAACCATTTATAAGAGGGGGAAGTATTTTGTAAAAAAATTTTGGCAAGTGGTTTTGATAGTCATAACAATTTATGTAATTTCTGTGTGCATTAGGCGCTTGCTGTCTGAGAAGTGGCAGCCTAACATTTCCCCATTGCTACAAAAAGTAATTTTTGAGAATAATAAATATGGAAAGCTTTGAAAATACGCACACACACGCGTGCACGCACGAAACTATTGTAACACATTCGGTAACGTTTGTGAGCAAAATTTCTATCATTTGACTAGTTTGGACCTTTTAAACTCTTATCTTTATTTTATTTGATAGCAAATCAATTTTCCAATAAAATAATTTTGCCTTTGGGGTAACATAATGAAAAAGCAATTTAAAATATATTCCTATAAATACCAAAAAGTATTTTCACACTAGGTGAAATATTTACACAAGTTGCTACTTCCTTTCTTTTTATCGGAAAAATAATAAGCCTTAATTTACGCATGTCTCCATCAACCCCTGAAGCCTTTATGAAGGTCAAACCTTGAATATAACATATTTGCCATTCTATAGAATTTTATGTTTTGAATTTTAAAGTTCTATTTGAGGCTCTGACTTCACCTTCTATACTAAAATATGTAAGTGGCAACATTAAGGAGTTTTTAAATGTTTAAAAAATATTCTTTAATGACCATGTTCAGTAAGGTGGCTCTGTCTTCTTCTGAACTACAGTGTATTTTTGACTGGTGATTATCATTGTTACTCAGTGATTTCTCTCAACTCAGTTTCTGACCACAGCCACTACAGAAATCTTCAGTTTAGGAAACAAAAGATTCTGTCGTTCCAAAAGCATATTATGAGAACTCTTATTTGTTTTTAAAGAAAACTAAGAGGAAAATTGGGAAAAAGTAATGCCAGTTTGTCTCCGTTCTCCCTAACAAATTTCTCCTGAGGCAGAGCTTTAATGAGTAGTTCTAGAAACTTCTTAGACAATGTATGTCACTGACCAGAATGGCTGACCCTTTCAAGCTGGCTGATTCTATTCAATAAAGATACTATCAGAATCTGAAGTAACTGGTTTGAGTTTTTAAGGTATTTCGAGGAAATATTTTGTAAGAGTGGGAAGCATATTTTAATGCCATTCCCATGTTTCCCTGAGAACAAAAGCTGATCTGCAAGGGCGTTGAAAGCATTACAGGCTAATTTCATTGCAATTTTGGGAGCTGGGAGGGAGGCTGGGAGACCAGGAGGTGGGTGAGGGTTCAAGAACATCGAGGTGAACACTGTTGACCCTCTGGAAAATCGCTAAGTGCTGGAACCCACTCTAGAAGGCTCATGTTTTGAACCTTTACAACAATCGTGCAGCTCTCTTGAAAATTTACACTGTCATTTTATTTATAGCAGATGTCTCTTAAAGCAAACATTTTTACTTTATACTATACAAATCTTACGGAAAATTGCAAACATAATGTGAGTTTTGGTCATGCTGTAGAAATCTACAGTATTTTCTATAATGGATTGTGAGCAAGGGGAAAAAACTGATACTGATCTAAGGCTGAAGGATAAAGGGTAATCAAAACAAGGCTTCTGTGGATGCTTTTATGGAACTTATTTTAAAAGAAAAGGCAAAAGTTGAAACTGTGGATTAAACCAACTAAATCAAATCATCTTGTATTCAAAATACATTCTGCACTTCAGAATAAAATGACCAGAAGTCAGTGTGAGTCTTAAGAAAGGAACTCAGTTGCTTAGATAAATCCACTGTCTGAGTTTAAAAAGAAGAAGAAGGAGAAGAAGAAGGAGAAGAAAATGAGGTTTGCTTGGATTTTTCTAAATTAAAACTTCTGTTTCTTGTGTACATTCAGTGAAAAAGTAAAATCTAAGAATGCATTTTATTTTTCTAGCTAGTTCTGAATTGTGGTTATGTTGCAACTCAATTTCGGCTGTAGGGACGTAAATACATGTCCTGTGGCTGCTTAGCAATTGTTCAACTGATGATAAAGAAGTTGTGACACCTGAAATTCGGCTTTTAATATAAAAATATAATGTGCAATTAAAAGAGAAAGTAAATTCTGTTTGGAAAGTCACACTAGGAAATATAAATAGGAAGAAAACAAGAGATATTACAATTTCACAGAAGCAAATGTCAGCAACTTTAATTTTCTAAGGAGTAAGTTGATCCATGTACAAATATTTACTCCTATATTTCTTTTCCTAATTAGCAGAAGTTAAAATAGACAATCATATAAATTTTTGAAATTGAAATCCAGATAAGCAAAACTTGTATTCCTGAGAATATTCTGTTCATTATTCAGGGTTTGTAACAAGACACATTTCAAAAAGTAAAGTCATTAAAGTAATGTGGCTGTTATGTTTTCACAGGCCTTTGTGGGAATTTGAACCAACACAACAGCATAATCTCTCTGGACTTTAATAACACAAATCCATGACAAGGACATAAGATTGATAAAATTAGTAATTATGTATTTTTTATTTATGTAATAAATGTATCATTTCAAGGACATTATTTGAAATGACCCCACTGCGTGTGGATTCTATGCTGTTTTCATTAATATGTGCAGAAAATTTTTACACTCTTAACAATCGGCTATGGGTGTTTCAGTGGGTTACTTACAATTATTATTCTGGTCACAGATGAGGGTTAAAATATCTCTAACCTTTACAAATGTATTATGTGGCACCATTGACATAGCTTTTATTGCAGATAAAACCTATGACAAATTTTCTGTATGACAGAAGAAGAACATGATTTCATGTTAAATTCTGATGATAGAGACATAGTTCTCTGCTTGTACTTCTGGAATGTTTTGGATATAGTAACAATGGGCAATACTTCCTCTTCCATTACATCAATAAAATCTCAAAATCAACTTCATTTTTATGGGTCCACTGCTTCAGTAAATATTTCTTAAACAGAACTGAAAACAGTGTAAAAAATATTCAGAATCTGGTTCACTTCTAACCTTACTGATCAAAAGAGACAAAACATTCCGCTGGTTAGACATAATGAGAAGCAGAAAGAGGAAGCCACAAAAAAGCCTAGACTCTGAGCGTTGCCATGAAGGTGTATAAGAACTTGAGCAAGAGTTTCTCAAATATAAGTGTCAAGGTAATGGCAGGTCCCTCTGACAGTCATTTAAAAGAAATAATAAAGCCTATTATAGTAACTTTATGGAGTTATAAAAGCATTTGAGTTTTCAGGGAACCACAGACTTGTAAAATGTTTCTGACATCCCATCAAAAAGTTGGTATTATGACATTGTCATAATACATAATCATATAGTCAAGGAATGATTAGAAGTAAATCCATAATAGCAGATTTTTTAAACAAATCTCACGTTGCATTCCAGACATCTCCTTTCTCCATTCTTTCCTAGTTTTAATGATCAAGAGAAAGGTAGAGAAGTTCATTGTTTCTCCTGATCCCTTTTCCAGACAATCTCTTGAGAAAGATGAGAATTCTAGTTGGTCTTTTTTTTTTTTTTCAGGTATTGGGTTGTGAAGAAGTTCAAGTAAGTCCACGTCTGATGATCTAAACTATCCAATATTGTATTGAACACCTCTTCAAAGTTACCTAGTTAGGAGAATGTGTCTCTTTAAATTGCCCAGATGTCTCACAGTTATATCAAAGACTGCATGAATTGTGCTTAAGATTCTTGAGGATGTGCTGAACTTGAGTCTAGATCCATTGCTTTCTCTGCATGTCACTAGAAACTGCCCTAGACTATTTAGGGAATAGGCCTTTAATCATAAGATTACCTGAAACCAGACTCAAGCTTAACATATGGAGTAGCCAACAGTCACATGAATATTACCCCCCCCCCAAAAATGTGACATGTGGCTTTCATTTCATTTCATTTATTTATTCTTTCAATTTATTTAAAAAAAAATCTTTGTCCATTGCCTAAGCCTTTGGGCACATGTGTCTAATAAAAAACACTGCTGAGCATAAATAATGTATATTAACTGTGTCTATTAGGATTCTCCAGAAAAGTCCATCAAAGTGACTTACTTTATAGTCAGGAGTCTCAATTGAAAATCTATTAGCAAAATAGTTCTATTAAATTGTATGATATTTCTAACATCAATTAATTACATTTATATCCAGCTCTATAGTGTAATGACTTTGTAATATTAATTTTGATTTTAATTTAGGAAGAGAATTTGTAAGTTTGCCTCATGTTTTAGTGTTTAATGGTTTTTCCACATTTAGACTGTCCAGAAATTAGGATTTTTTTTTCCATTTTTCTATTTGAACAACTGGTCATTTCAAACTTTTTTTTAAGGGTTTTTTTTTTAAGGGTTTTTAAAGGTTTTTTAAAGGTTCTTTTAAGGTTTTTGTTGTTTTTTGTTTTTTTTTTCTGACTTGAACAACTTAACTTGCTTTGGGGTGGTAAAGAAACTCAGTAAATAGACAAACTAAAAGTTACTACATAATAATGCTTCTCTTTTGCTATGTACTTACCATTCACTTTTAGCTATATGACCAGTAACTTCTTCACAAATATTGGAATTGGAGTTTTCTATGATTGAAGATAGACAAATGCAATAACCTGATTTTAAAATAAAATATGTCATATCTGACATTAGTTAATAACACCAACTAAGATGTCTATACCAGGTCAGCACTAAGTTGATTCTTTCCCACAATAAACAAGTTTTACATCTGGTCATTTCAACCAATTAAACCGGCTGCTGAGATGACCTGCATCTTGACCTCAGCTCCTCCCATTGGAAGTCACACACTTGTCTGTGAATCTTGTTTCTTTATTTATAAGCAAAAAGAGTGACAATGAAGTAAAGTAGCAGATGAAAGTGCTTAGAACAGAGACTCCCACAAGCAATCAGTAAATGTTTTTTGCTATTACTAATATTATCATTCAACCTAATATTGTTATTTAAGCTTTTCACTTTTAGCATGTTACACTCCATGCCTGACATGATCTCCTCTTCCTGCCTTGTCTTTGTAAATTAAATATTTTCTTCATGCCTCAGCCAAGCACTGGTCCAATGACCTCTCTCTTCTCAGAACTCATGTTGACCCTCTCTCCCAAATCACAGTTTAAGCTATGTGTTACTCTCTAAACACTCCTTAAGTCCACAAAAGAAGTGCAAACTGATTTAAAAAGGGAACACTTGCTATGTTTCTTGTGCCTAAATCTGACATATAACACATGCTCTGTAACCATGTCACAATTAATACCATCAGGATTCAAAGAATTAACTAGCCACCGTTTATGACATCGGTAATTTTTCCTGGTCAAGTTAGAGAACCACATTGTATTAACAGAGATCTAGCTTGTTTTTTGTTTTTGTTTTTTGTTTTTTTGTTTTTTTGTGGGTTTTTTTTTTGTTTGTTTTTTGTTTTTTGTTTTTCTTTTTTCACAATAACTCATGTTCCTTTAATGGCAACTCCATATCAGCCTTTGGATTACAAAACACATTCTTATACACTAAAATTCTTTGGATTGAGTCCAACAAAGCCCAAGATTATACAGTTTCCCTCTATAATGAAGAATTTCCACAACAGCTTATACGTCTTTTGTTGCATTACAGAATATAAAAAGAGATTCTTGGATATGTCTATCAGGCTCCTTCAATTCCCTGAAGCCAAAACAGATATGTCCACTATTACTGACACAGTTCAGGGTTACAACTATTGGGCATAGTGTCTAATACATGCAATGCTTGTTACCAACAATGGGGATTTCAAGTATTTAAGATTTACATACGGATTTCATTTGAGCCCATTAAATGGCTTGGGTGAAGGGAAGGTAGTTGTTTCAACGATTAGATGCCTAGAAGATGATTTTTTAAATATTTTAATTGTCTTCATGTTAGTATAAAATCTGTTTGCAGATTAAAATGAAACCACCAAAATGTCTGATGTCATTGTTTCTTTTGTTTTGTTACTTTGCTGAAAACATAGCTCTTATCTAGTTGTCAATCTTTTCTACTCATCATAAACTGAGTTCTTTATTTCTTCTACTGTGTCATAAAAGATTCAATAAATTCTTATTTGCATTTCAAATTCAGGTCTTTTTTTTAGAAGGACATCAGATTCAATGACAATTACATCACTAATCTCTTTAGCACTGACAGTGGGAAGCCACGTTCAAGCTCCTGCTGACTGAAGTCCTAAAGATAGAAGATCACATAATGTCTTTCTTCAGCAGTAGTAGTGATTTTTTGTGTTTGAATTCTTCATTTCATTTTTATTAACCAATATGTGCTCATTTAAGCCATTCACTTTGGGTAGATATTTCATACTATTTGTCTCGTTCTCATTTTATTAAGAGATGTGTATCTTATTATTTTTGCTACAGAGGAAACTTTCCAAAATTATTTGCCACAGTAACTTTTTCATCATTATTTTATTCTTCTAAAACTATTATTTGAGGAAATTATTTCTATGTAATTTTAGAAAAGTGTTTTTCCATTTTGGTTCTGTTACTACTTAAATAATGAAAATGACCAAAAGTTTCAAGTACTCGTATATGAATGTTTATGTGTTTGTTAATGTGTGTGTATACACACTATATATAAGTATTTTGACATTCGGCACCAAAGAGAAAGCTAAATTTAGGCCTTGAATAAATGTTCTGTGAATCAATCATTGCTACTCTAGATTCCAGTTTTAAACTTTACTTTCAAAGGCTTGTCACAGTTACAGCCAATTTTATCACAATAACCATACACAGTTACAGAAATTATATTTCTGATAATAAATTTTGCTGCTTCTGTAAAGAAATAGACAATATAAATTCACACGGAAGTCATTACAATAATTTACTATAAATTAATAAAGTGACTATCAAATATTATGATATGCACATAATATGGGACTTGGATAGAAATGAGAGAAGAATTATTAACAGGACAGAGGAATTATTATTATTAAATAAATTTCCAAATTGTTTAGTGAAGTCACAATTTTAAGATGTTTGTTTGTGTTATCCACAGAACTACTAACTAATTATTATTTTTAAATTTTAAATTTTCAACAAATAAGAACTTGCATAATAGTTTATTTTAGACAGTATAGGGGTAAGGTTGAGTGGAGAAGTACAACCAGATTACAAAAACAAAAAGTATAAATGTCATTTCTGTATTTTTAAATCAATATATTTACTTTGAATGCACTGAAACTTGTAGCTAACCCAAACAGCTCTTATGTATGCATTTAATTTCAAGTATAAAATGGATGCTTAATAAACACTTGTTAAATTACATTAAAGGAAAACAAATCAATAAATTATTTAATTTATTCTGACCAAGAAATTCCATTATTATGTCAGAAAAATCTGGTTAATACCTCAAAGAATTGGCTGATTTCGTCATTGGTTTTATTCCATATAATAGTGTGTGTGTGTGTGTGTGTGTGTGTGTGTAGACCCAAGTTCAGAAAATTTTAGAAACAATCAAATCCAAATAAGAAAACCAAATTCACACTGCAATATGGAAATATTTCCAGGTAAATTAAGTATAAAATGCCTACTCAAGATAAGAACTGTGTGAATACTTAAGAAGTTAAAAAAGGAAGGAAATTTAAAGATTGATTAAACAAAAAAATAAATATTCACTTACTGAAAATAGTGTGTTGATACCAATGATGTAATAAACAGTAACGTTTCTTGATAAAGAATACTTATATTCACACCAATATAAGACTAAGTAACTTTTTTATGGTCTCCCCCTTCTTGTCTAAATCCTTTATTTTGCAAATTTTATTTATTATTTTTTTAAATGTTTATTTATTTTTGAGAGAGAGAGAGAGAGAGAGAGAGAGAGAGAGAGCGGGAGCAAGTGTGCAGGGGAGGGGCAGGGAGAGAGAGAGAGACACAGAATCCAAAGTAGGCTCCAGGCTCCGAGCTGTCAGCTCAGAGCCCGACGCGGGGCTCAAACTCACGGACCACGAGATCATGACCTGAGCCGGAATCAGACGCTTAGCGGACTGAGCCACCCAAGAGCCCCTATTTTGCACATTTTATAAGGGAATAAAAAATGAATTTTACAGTTGCTACTTTTATACATTACTGCATAATAAAATAAAATAATGCTTCATTTGTTAAAAGTGAGTTTTATGAATGTCTCTATTACTTTATATACATAAAGACATATAAGTACATATATAAATATATATGTAAAGACTTCTTATGTGACATTTAGAATAAAAATAAATCTGTGTGAAAAAGAATCTGTGTGATCAACTGAAATGAATTTTTTTTTCTTAGAATGGGTCTGATTATTAAAAAATATCAGCGGGGCGCCTGGGTGGCTCAGTCGGTTAGGCGGCTGACTTCCGCTCAGGTCATGATTTTGCCGTCTGTGGGTTCAAGCCCCACGTCGGGCTCTGTGCTGACAGCTCAGAGCCTGGAGCCTGTTTCAGATTCTGTGTCTCCCTCTCCCTGACCCTCCCCCGTTCATGCTTTGTCTCTCTGTCTCGAAAATAAATAAACATTAAAAAAAATATTAAAAAAAAATATCAACAATGTGGTCACAGCAAATAAATTTCTCTCTCTAGGTATTAATAGCAAATTGTGACCACTGAAACCAGAATAGTTAACTGAAAAAAAAAAAAAAATATATATATATATATATATACACACACACATATATATCACTATTTAAACAATACCCATTCATCCAGACATTAAGAAATAGTTGCTGGATATCTTCTGATTAAACATATTCAAATATATGGTGTCTTATCAACCAAACAACTGAATGATTTGACTGAATTTTTCAGCAGGATGTTTGGGCATTATATAGAGATAAGTCCTTAAAAAATTTTTTTAAATGTTTATTTATTTTTTAGACAGAAAGACAGACAGACCGAGCGTGAGTAGGGGAGGGGCAGAGAGAGGGAGATACAGAATCCCAAGCAGGCTCCAGGCTCTGAACTGTCAGCACAGAGCCTGACACGGGGCTGGAACCCGTAAACCACAAGATCACGACCTGAGCCGAAGTCAAACACTTCACCGACCCAGCCACTCAGGTTCCCTGACATAGTCCTTTTTAAAGACCTGGATGAGTTCAAGAAAGTTGTTTACACACACAAAGATAATGCAGTTGTATATGACTTTATTACTATGTACAATGTGAAGAAATTTAAATACGGGGGAGATAAAAGTTTTCTAATTTTTAGGAGGAAATACGTAAGTATATCCTTGTTCAATATTGTCTCCTTTCCTTCAATCTGTGCAGCCACAGAAAGAACAAAATAGCTCCTTGTGGAAAAAGAGACCAATGGGAGGACATATTTGGCAAGCTATGGAAGAGGTGGTTGACAGGGCATAAACAGAAAAGACCCCAGAGGCAAAAAGTGTGTGGGAACAGTTTTGCATGGATGAAGGAGTACGTGGGGATTATACAAACTGGGAGAAGACAGAACTGTTCTGAAACCAGAGAACCCCTAGTTCTAAGAAATCTGTGCATCATTCATCCTGGTTTTCTGGAATTTCAATATTCCAGATGTAGCTGTTACCATGCAGCTTTGGAAAAGTGCAGAGATTAAAGCAGAGTATGAGTTTCATTCACCGAATTTATTAGAAAGCTTTTGCCTAAATAAGTACCCTTACACTACAAGTTTAAGGAAACATCATTTAAGATGTATATTCTTAGGCAGAGGCAAAAATCAAGAAGCAGAGGTTTGGTCAAGATGCCAGGGAATCAAAAAACTATTTAAAAAAATTTTTTTTCAACGTTTTTATTTTTTTTTTTTTTTTTTTTTTTTTTTTTTTCAATGTTTATTTATTTTTGGGACAGAGAGAGACAGAGCATGAACGGGGGAGGGGCAGAGAGAGAGGGAGACACAGAATCAGAAACAGGCTCCAGGCTCTGAGCCGTCAGCCCAGAGCCCAACGCGGGGCTCGAACTCACAGACTGCGAGATCGTGACCTGGCTGAAGTCGGACGCTCAATCGACTGCGCCACACAGGCACCCCTCAAAAAACTATTTAATGCAACTCCAGATATTCACTTTGAGATTTTTATTCACATACAGACTTCGACAGAAAAATAAGTAACTTGAGAAACAGAAACCCACCAGTTGTGTCTTCAAGAGAATTTGAGAAATTAGATGCAGAAATAGGTTTGTATAGACAGACTACCTTGGTAATTTTGGTAACTGTTTTTTCAAGGAAGAGTGTTGGATTTACATGCGTCCTTGTCTACGTCATCTGTTTCACTCCGTAGAAAGAGCTAAGCAATAAAAACCATCTTTTAAATTCCAGAGCTTCTGCAAATCCCGCCACCACCAACTAACCACGAAGCTTTCTTCCAAAAGTGCTGCCATTGATTGTATTTACCCAAGCCTTTATATCTCATGGGAAGGAGCTTTAATTGTATGTAAATAGTAAAGAAATGCAATGAAAATACGAAATGAAATACAACATAGCAAAGTTCTATTTGGGCTACCCATAAGCCTCAGCAACTTTCTTTTAATTAAAATGTAGGCCTTTCCCTTATTGTTTTAAATTCATATTTTTGTACTTAAGATACCTAGGAAAATTAGTAGACAACTGAATGCTTTAAATAACCCAGAGAACAGAAAATGTGTGAGGCTCTATTGTAGAAAGGTGCCAGAAAAAATTCGGAGAAGTGTGGTTTATTACAGTGCTCAACAGTATTAAAATAAATAAATTAGTTATAAAAATAATAATAATACTGAACATATTGAACTGATTTGAGTATAACAGTTTCAAATGTTTTCAGCCAGGCACTTGTCTGACGTTCAAGTAAATTTCATAGACTTTGCTTTTTGTTTCCTTTGCCTTTCATACCCCAAGGCCAATGCTTAAAATAACTCCAGATTCAGGTTCCCTATATCATCTTCATCTGTGTTCCCCAAGACATTTCTTCTATCCCCTGTTCTACCTACATTTCTCATCCATCAAAAGAGCTATCCATCTCGTTTTCATTTGCACTACATTCTCACTATGCTATCTTTGAAATCCATTCTATGGGAGGACCATGTTCGATGTAAAAGTGTTATAATGAGATCCTTCTGGTTCATTTGGTAATAAAGCCATCTGGATTTGATCCAGCATGTACAAGTTTTATACCAAATCTGACCTATTAGGGCTAGAATTACACTAAGGGTCCATTCCACATTGTTTCTTATTTAAATTATGATCCAATCATCAAGGATTTAAAGCAGCAAATTATGAAAAATAAGTTTACACAAAGATAACTTACAGAACACGTTACTAAGTGTGATTCTGCTAGAGGAGAGCCAGAGACAAAGACAAATAACCTAGTTTGAGGTGTCCTGCTAATTAGAATAGTAGCTCTCAAACTGTTTTGACCTGCGTTCATTTCAACAAGGCAAATGGCCCTGAAACTCACTTAATCTTCCTGTTCTTTATTTTCATTGAAAATATGGCTCCATGATGGCAGTGAAATATCGCTCACTGTACAATTAAATTTGGAAGAGGAGGTTAGGATTAAGTGATATAGATGATTCATAGATGATTCACAGTACATACCTTAGAGTCAAGTTATTATAAGATTAGAGGACAGAAAATTAGTGGTAAAATTATACTTTGCTACCACTATAGAGTACAATTAAATAAATACACAACAAGGTAGATCATGATGAGCCTAAACCCAAAGGAACTTACACAGAAAAGCCAAGAATGATAATTGAAAATCATCACCAACGCAAGACAGGCTTCACAGCATTTATACAAGCAGCCTTCCCGCGGATGATAGAAGGCCACTCATCTCTAGGACCTTCTCAGAATCTCCAAGCTGGTGTGGCAACCAAACTACTTAGCAAAGAAATTACTTCAGCAAATCTAGGATTATACAAATTTTGGCTTATAAACACTAAGTCATGGTCCCCCTGAAGAATTTGCATAGTACTTTACTGGTAACTAGGCTTCAACTATACATTAAGATGAAATTCTATAGAATTGCTTGTCATAGCCCCAAAAGAACAAAAGAAAGAATTCAGAATGCTTGTAGCAGCTCACAGACCAGTGGTGGACCAAGAAACTTCTTTTTTTTTTTTTTTTTAATAGGCTGGATTCCTGAGCTCCTCAAGATTTAGATCTATGTTTGGTATGGTAACCTAAAAATTTGTCAGTAATCATATTGTGAATCATTTGGATGAAAACTATAATTTGCTTTTGGCTTCCAAATACACATTTGTGTTCAGGATATCACGGGATCAAGTTGCACCCCTTTAATTGTCTAAGGCTAATGAGAACTGCACATCGTAGATAAATGAAGAATATTGCCCAGAAAAGGCCAACCAATTTCATTTGAAATCCTCACAAAGATTTTTCTGTAGTTTGACTATGGAAAATGGTGAGCAAATGAAGTCGGAATAAGTGATAAGATAGCACTGGCATTCCAAACTCAGAAGAGCCTGATTGTCATTTAGGTTGTGAGCAGCAATTTAAGTTCCACGAAACAACTTCATCTCTCCATTAAATTAATGATCTTAATTTAAATTTTATTGGTTTTGTAGTTTTTATTGACTTGAACTTATAAAATGGTTTTTCTTATGCATAGTTATATAAAGCCGAAAAGCATGCAGGGTTTATACCTATTTTTATGTTTAAACGTATTTAAGTAATACTATAATAAGAATAATTAAGTCAAGGCTTAGGGTCATTAAAAAACTTTGCTCTTAAAAGGGGCTTGTACAATAGTGTCCTAGTTTGTGGTACAGAGAAGCAGCTATGTGGCCTAGTCACAGTTTGTCTCGGCTAATCCCCAAAAGAACAAAGACATAAAATGAATGGAGGAGGCTGGACCTAGGGAGAAAATGGGCACAAAGATTAGGAAACATTTCTGTAATCAGCTGGGAGGATTTTAGTTGGGAACTGCTGAACAAAAAACTTCCCCACGCCCTTTGAAGATTTCTACAATATTATCTCCAAAGAAACCCAGCGAAATGACACTTCCTGGTTCTTCTAAAGAGTTTGAAAGGCCCCAAAACGCCTTTCTCAAACTTCCAGAAATATCACATTTTGCCAGCTCTCACTTGTCCTCACATCAAATCAAAGCCCAAGCCCTGTTTACCTCGAAACTCTTGCCTGGGAACTCTCCTCACCATTTCCACTGTCACTAACCATGGAAAAAAAAAAAAAAAAAAGATTTCTCCCTCAGGAACTGAAGATAATCCCTCCAATGGTTCTTTAATGTGAACCCTTCCTGGATTATAAAGCAATTTACATACCTTGCAATATTACCACAACAAAGTGCAGTTTACTTTAGTTGCCTGCTCTGAGAGCCATGAATGTTCCAGATTGCCAATTAAATTAGGTATTCAAGACAACCTTCCTGACATTCAAAGTCTTTTATGATCTGGCTTCAATCTCTCTTCCCAAGCATGTTCCCCAATACATCTAAACTCCAACAGTAAATTACTAAGGGTTCATACTTATCACTTTTCCACCTCTGTGAATTTGTACAAGCTATTTCCTTAAAAGGAAATAGTCTCTCCTCCTACCCAAGTGTCATAGGACAGATTCTCTCAGAAACAGGCTTTGAGATTCTGAAACGAATAGATAGAGGTCTAATTGGAAAGTGCTCTCTGGAACGGTAACTGTAAAAGATCGAGGGAAATTAGGGCCGTTTGGGTAGAGGTTGAAGTTAAAGTTGGATAATATTACAACAGGGGACTCAGCAAATCTTACTGAGAACTAAGATTCTGGGGATACTTTACAGACATGTCCCCAATCTAGGTAGAGGAACCAGGCAGGCATTTGTAACACTGTATTCACCAATCATTGGATGCAGGCAGCCCTGGACATGGGACATAGACTTTAGCAAGGCAGCTTCCTTCAGCTGAGAGGAAGAGAGTGGGATGGAGCTACACGTAAATAGTCAGTGGCCAGTAATCAGGTAGATCCTAAAAGCAGATGTGCACAAGACAACACACCCACTTCAGGCGACCTGTTCCTTGTGCCACTCAGATCTACTTGCTTCATGGAGCTGTTCGTCCTACTTAGGAAAAACTGTAGAATTCTGGTTGGTCTTTTTTCCTGGGGCAACTCAGGAGATGCAGGTTAGTGGGAAAAAGTAGAGCCCAAGATTGCATCTAATATTCATTGTCCTTCCTCCAATATCTGCTGTAGATTCCCCAACATCTAGTCCAGCACCTCTGCTGGTTTAAGTAGGTTACCATGTAGGTGAACTCCCTAAAGAGTCTGGTTCCCTGGTCACAATAAATTTCTCAGACCAGGGCTGATTCACCTTTTCCTTTTACCATTAAGTTGTATACGGGGAGTTCCAAGAAATGCCCCAGTGGGTTCCCTGGGTGCCTAATCTATTTTTCCTTGCTCCCATTGTGTAATAGCAGCCCTACCTCCTCCTGGTTATAAGGATCAATTAACCTACAACATTCTTGTTCTCCCTTGTCCGTGTTCTCTTGGCAAAAAGACTCTGATGTGACTGGGCAGGAGCCATCACATAAAAACTTAATGGAATTCATGAGATGTCCCCTGAGGTAACTGTTCCCATTCTAAGAACTAGCATTTCTAGACATACAGAGCCTGAAGTTATAGATGTGTGGCTCACAAACTCCCCAAATAGGTCCCTGTGAACAATGGGAAGTAAGACCACTTACATTTCTGCCTCTTGATATTTCTACAGACTTATGTATTCCACATATTGGTGTTAAAGCACCCTTTAACGATCATTTATTTAATTGAATATTACATCCTATGGGATGTACTTATCCACACCAAGTATCATCAGCAAATTGGCACCTCTGTTGTGCTTTCAAGAGACTGTTCAACTGGCAATGACTGGTTGATGCAGAATGTGACAGGACCAGTGTATCCCATGACCATGTGCCCACTGTCATACCTCCATTGCTTTAAAGAAGCTTCTTTGATCCAAGAAAATGTTAGGCAGGATTCTATGGTCATGGATCATATACTCTCAGGTAGTGGTGTTTGCTGAGCTTCTGCAAGCTGGACATAGAAACCCATACTTGGAATAGCTTATGATTTTAGACGTATCAATCATAGCTTCTTCTGGAGTAAAAGTAATCCTGTGAAATCAACTTGCCATCAAGTTGGTGGTCGGTTCCCTGAAGAAATGGTACCATATCTGGGACTCATTATTGACTTGTTGTCAACATGTTAGACTCTAAGTAGCAATAGTAGTTAGATTAGTCTTGGTGAGTAGGTACTCACCATGTTAGAGCACCACCCATTCTACCATGGCTATTCTGTTCATAAGCCATTTTGGCAGTTTTTGGGTAGCTGGTAACAAAAGACTGACAGATGTGAACTGGCTGAGTGCTGCAGTCTACTTAGTTATTTAGTAACGTTTCCATAGTGGGTGGTCTTTGGTAGGAATTAACATGTAATGCAAAGATTGCCACATTTTGTGCCCATGCACATAGGTCTAGTCACATACTAGACTTCCTTATTTGAATATTCCTTTCTTTCTCTTTTCAAGCCACCTACCCAGTGATCTAAGCCATTTGACACTGTCCCCAAGTCCATATATATTCTTAGCCAGGGCCACTTCCCCTTCCACATAACTAGGTACACTGCTTAACTAGGTACACTGACCAAAGCTGTGCTTAATTGGAGAATTTTCCTTAACACACTCTGTTGGGAGCATCCTGAGTGGACCTCTAGTGCACTTGTAATCGCATTCCAAGTCAATCCAACTGTGAAACATACTCAGCCCTTTTTTCTCTTCCATCACCTGGTCATAATGAATACCCCTTCTTGTAGACATAGGTGTAAGTAAGGTAAGGAAAAGGTGACAGTGCAACTATGATAGATGATATGGGGTCCTGGGCAACCTGTTCAAGCCTCTTACTTGTACCCCATGGCTCTCCTCATGGCTCATTCTGGATGAACCACTTCCATCTTAGGATGATTTCTGTTTGGCCTGCCCAAACTTACGACTCAGTGCATCTGCCAGAACCCAGCTCACAATGGGCATCTCTGGACCCATGAACATTTGATGATTCATAGTCAGATTCTCCACATCTAACAGAATTCAGCAGCCCATAGGAGTTGTTTATGTGAATAGTGTTTAGTACTGTGCTATAGATGGCATGATGCAACAGATAACTGCATGCCTGTATTGTGATTCTCTTTGGAATTTTACCCACCACAGACACCAGAGGATGGAACAGATTGTATAGTCTAAGTGGCAAGGCTGCTTGAATTGCAGCTTGGATTGCACAGAGTGTATTCTTTAAAGGTGGCAGCCTTCCATATCACTCGGTAAATGGGTTGGATATTCCTACATGTGAATATGCTGCCTCCAGAACCTGAAGAAGCTTAGCAGATACCATATTTACTTCTAGTGTTGGGAGTATGAGATGCAATCATTTCCCATTATTTTAGAAGAGATGCCCTGGCATACACTAGTCCCCGAAAACATTCACTAATAAGGTAGTTCTCTGACTCTTTGTTGGATTTACCTCCAATCTTTCAGAGTTTACATATTTACTAAGGCCTTCAATGTACTTGCCACTCCTTGCTCAGCTGATCTGATTAACACGGTATCGTCAATACAGTAGTCCAATGTGCTGTCATGTGGCATGTATCAGTGGCATAGATAAATCTAGATCCCTTCTGAATATATTTTCATAGAAAGCACAAGACTTGGAGCAAGACAGTAAATAAGTACTCTTGTCCACCTTATGAGAATTCACCTTGCTTCTGGTCCGCTCTCCTGATGGATATGGAAAAGAATACATGATCTAATTCAGTGGTAATAAACCACATGCCTGAGGCCATGTTAATCTTTCAGTCAAAGACAGTACATTTGACATAACAGTTTCAGTTGGTGTCACTATTTGGTTGAATCTGCAGAAGTCTTTTTTCATTTTCTAGGCTTCATCTGTTTCCATAGAAATTAAGGTGATGAATTAAAAGGAGGGTATTGTGAGGGCCATCATCCTATATCCCCGAAGACTTTAATGGTGGCACAAATATCTGCCATTCTTTTCAGGATGCAGTATTGTTTTTGATCAAGTATCTTAATTAGGGTTTTGAGGGAAGAGTTTGAGAAGCTTCTGCTTGGCCTTCCCTGTGATAGTTCTTATTTCATAGAGTAAAGGAATCAATGTGAGAGTTTTGCCAACTACCAAGTATGTCTCTTTTTGGACCTCATAAATTCCACTCTGACAGGTACCCTGGATGTCAAGATCAGCTGAGACCTTGTATCCAACAGTCCTCAAAATGTCTGATAATCCTCTTTTCCCAGTGTGGCATAGATGCTTCAGTTAAAAGAACTAGGGTATTAGTTATTGCATTTACTTGTTATAGTATTGCAGGGTCTTTTTTCTTGTGACCTCTTTTTTAGTCATTGATAATTCCAGATCTGAAAACAGACTGTCATAGAAATAGAGCAAGAAATATGATTTATTTATGGAAGCTGCCCTTGTCCTCCTAGTTATCAATTCTTTTTTAAAAAAAATTGCACAAATAGATAACACCCTTCATGGCTGCCCACATGCCTAGAAATAACATTATCTATTAATGAGTTCCATTGCTTTCAGCAAGTCGACATCTCCCCACATCCTGGTTACAACTCCAACCTTACTTGCATCACATTTTATCTTGCTTTCAAAATGTCTAATATTTGGGGATCTTTCCATGTCCTTTGTTGTCAGCATATAGTTCTTTTTGCTCATTAGCAGGCTCAGCACTTATCTACTGGATTTATTATTGTGATTTGACCTGATTTATCATTCTGGTGACCAAGAGGGAAGGTAGGGTTAGATCCAAAGGGTATACATACTGTCTTGCAAAGCAGAGATCTCTGATTCATGTTTACGTAATTGCCTTTAACTGGGAGCAGTGAACCACTTTTGTACTCCCAAAGAATTGAGAGAATCTAAAGACTCAAGAATTGTAGAAGAGAAACTTAGATGTTCTTAACCCATTTCTCACCGTGGCATAGCAAGTTTGCTAATATGGAGAATTCAGCTTCTTCTGGAGATCTGTTATTCATAATTAAGCCCTAGGCTGACTCACAGCTTATTCAGCCTTCCAACAACAGGAGACAAGTCTTTTTTACGCTGTTGAAGCAGGGCCTCTGATTTTTACACTTAACTGGTGATTATTCTTAGCCTTCCATTGGCTTACTCCAATGTATAGATTCCCCCAAGCAACAGCCATCAAATGCCATGGTACTTATACTTACAATTTCCCTTAAGCCTCTAAAACACCTGAAATATTGCACCACTATTGCATTCCTTTCCATCAATATCTTGTTCCAAATCCAATTCACTGTTAGATTGTTGAAAGAATTAACGATTGCCCTGCTAGAGAATGTCAAGAGCTATCCATATTCCAATCCCCACTGGTGATGGAATCCGCATGGCTAAGCTAGTCTGTCCAGCTCCCAAATTCCATTTTATGGTCTACTTTCTAGGACTACTTCCCAAACCAACTGATTCAAGTTGGGTTGCCTGGGAAACAGACACTGAGATTCTAAGATTTGTGTGCTGAGGTTTATTGGGCAGTGTTTTTGAGAACCCCTATAAAGGAAGAGAAAGGATGGGGCGCCTGGGTGGCTCAGTTGGTTGAGCGACCGACTTCAGTTCAGGTCATGATCTCACGGTTTGTGAGTTCGAGCCCTGCATCGGGTTCTGTGCTGACAGCTCATGGCCTGGAGCCTGCTTTGGATTCTGTGTCTCCCTCTCTCTCTGCTCCTCCCCTGCTCATACTCTGTATCTCTCTCAAAAATAAATAAAACTTTTAAAAAATGAAAAAAAAATATGAAAAAAAGAAGGAGAAAGGTAAGTAGAATTGGGCAGACAGGGGACGTAGAAGTGTGATATAATTGCAAATATGATATAATTGCAAATAATTATCCTCTTAGAAGCTCTGAAACTGAGATGATTGTTTAGAGATTATCTCAATCCAGGTAAGGGGACCAGATCTTTGTAATGCCACAGTAACCAGTCCCTGGTTGAGAACTCCTCTTTATCCTGGGAGGTGGTATAAACCTGGGAGTGATGGGTTCCTTTCAGTCAAAAGCAATTATTGGAGAAGGACAAGGCTATGAGCTCTTAGCACATAATACTCACAGGATTTTGAGGAACGAACATCTTGATCGTGAGAGGTTTGGATGGTACAACACAGCATTCACTACACTACCTCTGACAATCTCCATCAAATTCCATCTTTGTTCTCCTAAGATGGAAATATCCTTATTTTTCTTCTGAACTCTCACTGAACTTTGCTATATATTTCTTATGACACTTTCTATCTTCTACTATATTTATAGATAAATCTAATCTAATCTTTTTATATTTAAAATTCCTTGGGTGAAGAATTTGAGTCTGATTTATCTTTGAGTTCTTTACTAAGTCTATTTCTGTACTTTCTCATTGTGTAATCAATATTTGTTTCATCTTGCAAACTTCTATTCATCTTCAGATCTCACCTTACAAATCATTTCCTCAAGAAACCTTCTTTAACTTCCCAGACTCAAAAAGGTTATCAGTGTTCATAACATCTTGTACATGTCTATCATTGCATTAATTACAATTACACTTAATTTGTCACAGAAGTAGTTGCTGGTAGAAAAAAAATCACGAAGGCAAGATCTATGTCTCCTTTGTTCGCCATTTTATCTCCAGAAATTAGCACAGTACTGACTGCATTACTAGTTGCCAAATAAATAGTTATTGATTAAGTGAAAGGTTGGATGAATTAATAAGTAAAGAGAATTCCCTTCAGGGTGAAAGTCACTTGGTAAAGAATAGAAATTAACGGTCATTACTGAATTGGGTTCCTGAGCTTTCTTTCCTCCTAAGACCATGCCAGGATCAGCAGCACCAAGGAGCTGCTTTAATGAGGAAAGGAAAAGATCAAAGTATTTCAGGCATTTCGATTGCAGGGCAGAGCTGAGTGAAAGACTACAGAGAGGTTGGTCATCTGGAAAGCATGAGGACCTTGAGTCTCTGAGGTTACAGATAAGATAAAGGGCACTTCGCTATGAGTCAGAGATGTAGGAAGGAAAATAATACTGTTGAAGCAAAACTTTGTCTTCTGTGCTACTTGATCACATCCCTCTACCAACAGTCAAAGGACTGCATTTTAGTATTGTTTTATTTTAGTATTCTTTCATTATTATTCTAGAGGATGGACTTTAGCATCAGAATATCTAGGTTCAACTCCTGTGTAAACCACTTGTGAAATGAGCTCTTTTAAAAACTCACTTGGGCTAATTTATAAAATAAAATTAATAGAAAAAGCTACCTCAGAACTATTGTAAGGAATACATTAAAAAAAATTTTTTTAATGTTTATTTTTAAGAGAGACAGAGCATGAACAGAGACAGAGGGAGACACGGAATCTGAAGCAGGCTCCAAGCTCTGAGCTGTCAGCACAGAGCCCAGCTCGAACTCACAAACTCTCTCTAGCCAAGCTGTGAGATCCTGACCTGAGCCCAAATCTGACGCTTAACCAACTGAGAACCCCCCCCCCCACGCCCTTGTAAGAAACACATTTAAAAATCCATACAAAAGCACTTTGTAAGTGATAAGTCATCACCCCTATGATTAACTCAGGTAGTGACAGGCCAGGCTCAATAAAGAATGGAGCCTGGGCAGCTCAGTAAGTGGAGGGTCTAACTCTTGATTTCGGATTTCAGCTCAGGTCATAATTCCCAGGGTTGTGGGATTGAGCCTAGAGTTGGGCTTCACACTGAGTGTGGAGCCTGCTGAAAATTCTCTCTCTTCCCTCTCTCTCTCTCTCTCTCTCTGTCTCCCCCCACCTCAAAAAAAAAAAAAAAAAAAAAAAAAGAAAAACCATCATGGCATTTACCCATAAGGTTATGGGCCATCTTTTTGTGAATACCTTATTTGGGGCAAGTTAAAAGTCTGAACGATTATTTTAAGTAATATAAGTGCTTTAGAAGGAAGCATCTGGTATTAGCAGGATACTAGCACAGGGATTCACTCAATGACTGCCTGCCAACTGATTGGTTGATATTCATGCCAATTAGGCCATAAATTTGGGGGCATTTGCAGTTGTTGTCAAGCCAGGTCATTACCAAATATCAATTATAATGTCTTTTTTTTTTCATTGCATATTGAGATTTAGGAAAATAATGGGCTTACTTCTCCAGATCAAACTATATTCAGACCTTGTATTAGGTTTCTCATAGCCAAATATAATCTTCACTTCTTATGTCATTTTATTTATGAAGAAATGCTTAAGGTCCACAGGTTTGATGAAGATTCTGCTTAAAAATATGAACACATTTGTGATCACAAGTGGCCCCCTTGCCTTTTTGCCAGATGACTGTGAGTATAGAGCACAGGCTGAGCATCAGTAAAGCTCTCTTTAGCCCTACCTTTTCTAGGTGGCACTGTGAACATGGGCATACCCAGGCATGCCTGTGTTCTCCTCTGTAAAATTAGGCTTCTCTTTCAAGTAACATTTACCAAGCACCTACTACAATCAAGAAACTGTGCAGGGAAGAGATGGTGACTTAGGATGCCTTTGATGGCAGCATAGAACCTCATACCAGTGGTGTATTTTTTGAATCTTGAGGTTGCTTCCTTCTACTTTCAACCCATTTCTTCACATTTATCCTCCTCCCATTCATTCCTTTGTAATATATGTGTATATACATGTGTAATATATGTGTCCATATCTGGTCCCCCACTGAAGTAAGTTCCTTTGAGTGCAAGGACTCTATGATAATATACATACACACACACACACACACACACACACACACACATTTACTTCCCATTCTCACCCATAGCATTGGCAAAGCAGTTAGACATAGCAGACACTAGGTGAAATTATAAGGATAAAAAAATTAATAGCTATTATCAAAGGGGATTGGGTAAATGTCATAATAGAAGTTTAAGAAATTTACTCTGAATAACTGGAGCTTATTAAACTTCTAATGTGTTACCTCACAAGACAACTGTAATCAAACCAACATGAGTTGGTTCCTTGGTGAGTCAGAAACTAAACCAAGTTGAGTTGTCACACAAAGAAAACTTTATTTGGAGCATATGAGGAGATCACAGGGAATGGCTGACAAAGCTGTATCTCCCTGAGCAAGGGTGGATGGGATCTTTTTATTTAGTGTTAGGATGAATATTTAAATAAGAAAGCCTGGTCATCAGATGCAGAAGTGGGCATATGTTCACATGTGAGTCTTAAGGAAACATGCCTAGACATACATTGTGTGCTATGCAAATGAGGCTTGAGCTCCTCCTCAGCTGGAGATTTTAGTAGTATAATGAGGTAAAGGTCATCATTAGTCATTCTAGAGGTTAGTCAGGGGTTAAGCTCAAACTGGTCTGGGTGGTCTAGGCAGCTGGAGGTCTTGTCAAGGCAGTCCCTATTGCTCAAGGGGCAGTTTTGTTTTCCATTTGCCTGAGATAAGAGATAAGCTGGAAAGAAGAGCTCAAGGGAAAATGTAGGACAAACGTGGGTGAGTACAAGCAGGTGGGTAGTAAAGGTCCGGTCTTGGCATCTAGTTGGTGACACAAACATGTAAGACAGTGAAATATCTTTATTTTGTATAAAAAGAGTTCAAATTCAGCTAACCTAATAATCTGTAGATCAATCCTGGATTCAAACAAGAACTTGTCCAATTTTAAGTCTTATGATATTTCTACACAATCATGTTTCCCAGGGTAATTACACATGAGAGAGAACATATCCTAGAGGGAAGGATTGGAAATAGTTTTCTGAAAGTGGTGATATTTGAGATAGATCTTGAGATCAGACAGGATTCTGAAAGAGAGATAAGACAGAAACACGGTTAGCAAAGGGAAGAATACAGGCCAGCAATTGGGGAGCTTGGAGAATGATTGGGTTAATAGTAATCCATGTGACCTATAGTTTTGGTATATGACTAGTAATCAAAAAATATTATCATATGAACATGATGCAAAATTATTTACATACTTTTGCTATTTTAAAAACATATGTGTCAGGGTACCTGGACAACTCAGTCAGTTGACTCTTTTTTTTTTTTTTTTAATTTTTTTTTTTTCAACGTTTATTTATTTTTGGGACAGAGAGAGACAGAGCATGAACGGGGGAAGGGCAGAGAGAGAGGGAGAGAGACACAGAATCGGAAACAGGCTCCAGGCTCTGAGCCATCAGCCCAGAGCCTGACGCGGGGCTCAAACTCCCGACCGCGAGATCGTGACCTGGCTGAAGTCGGCCGCTTAACCGACTGCGCCACCCAGGCGCCCCGAGTTGACTCTTGATTTCACCTCAGGTCATGGTCCCTTGGAGCCTACTTAAGAGTCTCTCCCTCCCTCTGCCCCTCTTCCCCACTCACATGCTCTCTCTCTCTCTCTCTCTCTCTCTCAAAATAAATAAATAAATAAAAACAAAAAATAAAAGCATATGTATCAAGTTATGTTAGCCCCCTGCTCAGAATGCTTCAAGGTCTTTCCATTTCACTCAGAATAAATCCAAGATCTTTCCACACGATCCCCAATGCTGCCGCAATGAATTCAGTAACTACTTTTTCTCTCTCACCCACTTAATATCATTTATACTAGTTTTTTTTTTTCTTTTTTTGTACTTTTTCAACTCGCCAAGGCCTCACTTCAGGGTAACTGGCATTTTCTGGGTCTAGAAATTTTTTTTCCTGTAGACAGTTCTATTGCTTAATGTCTTGATATAGTCTAGTTTCTTTTCAACTGTCATCTCCTAAAAAGGTGGCTTGCCTAGCCATGCTATCTGAAATAACAACCCTCTTTACTCTACTCTGTAACCATTTATCCAGCCTATTGTCTTCCTATTAGTTGTCTCCACCCAACATTAAAATAACTGTCAAGGTCATCAGAAATAAGAAACATCTGAAAAAATGTCACAGCCAAGAGGACCCTAAGGAGACCTGACACCTGAATATAATGTGGTATCTTGGATGGAATTCTGGGACACTAGGTAAAAACTAAGGAAATCTCAATAAACTATGACTTTAAGTTTTATAATATATTAATATGTAAGATGTCAGTAATAGGCAAAGTTAGGTATAAAAAAGCTCTCTGTAGTTAATAATTTTTCTATAAATTTAAAATAATCTAAAATAAAAATTTATTTTAAAAAAAGTTGTGTGTGTACTGTTTGATTATTGTCCATTTTCCTAGAAATTCTTGTTCACTGCTTTATTACTAGTGTTAGAACAATGTCTGGCACATAACAGACATTTCATAAGTATTTGTCTGATCAATCAATCAATTAATTAATTATGTAATTTATACCTCACATGAACCTTCTGATGGGCTCAAAGATCTTAAATAATATTTGCAAGGTTATACAAAGAGCAAGGGTTAGAATCAAGATTTAAACTCAATTCAAGCCAATTCCAAAGTGTGTCTCTTTAACCAGAATTTGGGACTGAAAAGGGAAATCCGAGTACAGAATTTGTATTTAGTGTAGGTGCAGTAGGGAATCATGGAAGGTTATGAGCAGAGATAGTAGCAAAGCAGATTTTCAAAGTGAAGAATGAATTAAGAAGGGTAAAGCCATGGATGGGAGGACCAATTTGAAGATTGTGACACTGATACAGATGAAAAGATATGATACCTAAGCCAGGTGGCAATGACAGTGCAAGAGATAGTTTGGTATAGGAATATATAAGACTGACAAGTGACTCAAGGTCATGAGCAAAGAGAAAAAATAGAGATTAAACTGAAGTTATGAGTCTGGATGACTAGAAAAATCATAATCAACTGGAATGAAGAATTGTAATTCCTTTCTGACCTTCCTACATATCCACATTCTCATATGCAGCAAATGAACATAAATATACAAAAATAGGAAATTCTTTGAAAAAGTTAAAAACACTACACAAAGTATAAATTATTTTCAAAATGATTTTAGTTAGTAGATTCCTAAGCAAAAAGCTAAAACAACAGAGTTTATTGTCATCTTAGTATATGTTTTGCTTTATCTGACAAAGTGTGAAAGGTTTTAATTTATTCATGTCTCAGGTATACAACTTTGGTAATAAAAAAAATCCTTGTAGAAAGAATATTGAGACCTCTGGCCTTCACATCAGTCTTGGGGTTATTAAATGATAATTATAACTATTACTTACTATCTATCTAAGACTAACACACGTACAACCCACAGAACAAAAGAAAAAGAAAGGTGTTACCCTGGAGCAGAGTAATTTTTTTATGATCAATAGTCTATCATTAGCATAATGTTTATTTTATGCATCTGCAGACTTTTTGTCACCTGAATTGTGGTTTATAAGTATTAACCTATTGATCTTTGCTACTCTTCCATCCGCTATAAGAGTTGCAGATAAACATCATCGCATCTTTTTTTGTAGGTGAAGGACAAAACAATAGCAAACCTTTAGATATCTGATGACTGGACATGGCTAAAGAAAGATTCAGAATCCAAGGCTGTCTAACTACATAAATTCCTCAAGCTATCCTGAAGGCTTACGTTTTAGTTTATTTGCAACATTCAAGCTGATAATATGTTCTTTTCAATGCAAATCTAGAATGAGTACAATAACATAATACACATTATTTTACCCAGCATATGACATGTGATTTAACATGCTTTATAAATTATTGAATAACATACTGAAAGTATACTTGGCCTGTTTCACAAAGATCTACAGCCATTTATTTTCTTTTTGTATTTTTTCCAAGTTTTAGCAGTAATTTATTAAGCAAGGTATCCTGATTTCTCCCCTGGAAAAGTGTCTTTCCATTCTTTAGGGAATTCATTACACTGGATAGCAATCTGATTTCATCTAGGTAGTGAAGATCAGCTCTTTGAATGACCAAAACAATAACACCCTTAAAAAAAATAAAAGAATACATTTACAGGAATCTAAGAAATTCATTACAAATCCATTGCTTTTCCTAAACATTTTTTTTTAATTCAGTTTGTGTGGATTTTTTAATAGAAAGCTTTATCTGGTCCATTTTTTCTCTAATTTATTTTGCTAAAGTAAACCTGACACAAGACTGAGTCCTGGGACCAACATCCGAGTTATATTTAATGAAAATTTAGAGCACAAAGCACTTCAATTATTCATATTTCCTGATTTATACTGAAAAATGGGTGCACATATGTGTGTTCTTTTGATAGGGTTCAAATTAGCAGTGAGCTTTTGAAAATTGGTCCTTAGTAACTTCAACAAATGTCTTTTTACCAGCTTATCTTGAGCAAAACAGAGACTTTTAAATCAAACTTCTATTTCATCTATTTCTTTCTTTATTACTGAAATGAATAAAGTAATTTTGTATGGAAACTTAAATGCTTATCAAAATTGGGAAGCAATAAGTACAACAATAAAGCCATTTGTTAGAAGCTTCATATATTATTATATTATATTATTATGACTAGAGTGATACATTTGTCTTTTCACAGGGAGTTACATGGATTTTTTTAAGCGGTGAACCCAGACATGTCATGTCTGTGCAAGCCACAGAACCAAAAATTATGTCCAGTTGAACCCGCTGTAATTTGTTTATGCAAAGGGACTTTAGAAGTGGGAACCAGCAGCCCCCATTTCATCAGATGCAGCACAGAAAAAGACTCAGTCACAGGTCTGACAAATCCACATTCAGGTCCATATGGTCATTTATCCTCCCTATGTCTTTGAAAGTAAAATACTGTGAAGGCGGCATTTGAGTTTTTGGTGACAAATTACTTTTCTCAATGGAATCAAAGGCTGTGGCCATCTGCAGTGAAATAGATGAGCCACAGCTGGCTTTCATAATAATCAATCCTGATTGCGGCAGGACCGTGGCACTTCTGGATTGATTGTGAGGACCCGCTGTGACAAACAATACTGACCAATTCAGCTACATAGACAACCAGTTATTTCTCATGTTCAGATGCAGACTCTACCTCATGTCATCGGAGGGAAGGGAAGAGATGAAAATCGTCCAATATCCTTGGTCAGTGGTGGAAACCTGAAAATTCAGAAAATTCTTCAATCAGATTTGGAGACCTAAATGAGCTACGTGACATGCCGATAGTGTGATTAGATGTATATTATATCAGCAAAATGGGGAACCATGGTTTACCAGGAATTTCTGTCATGCCTCCTCAACCTGCACATGCATCTTAGAGAATACATCTTTATGAATAACTCCTGCTATATGAAGGGTAGTCCACTTGATTCCAGTTTTTCTCTTATGTCCCCCTGGCACAGCTGATTCGGCCAGGGATGGACATCCATGAAAAGGCAGGCAGTTCATAAGCATGGTGGTGACTTTGTGGTCCAAGCTAATCAAATTCCTCTTTTGGGAATTTGGAATGGGACATCAAAGACACTGAGGTAGTTAGCTCTGAAGAATTACGCTCAAAAACTACATAATCTCTAAATTTCGGTAAACTGCCATAGGACAAACATTAGTGGCAGGAAAGGAGGAGTAACAACGGCTAACAAATGTCGAATACTTACCCTATGTCAGACACTATGCTGAATGTTTGTCACCCACTATCTATTCTAAACCTTGACCTCACATCCCTATTAAACCTGTTGATAGGTGCTGTTTATATCCTTGTATAACTGATGAAAATTCTGAAATTTGGAGACATTAATTAAATTCCCCCATCATGTAGATGTAAAATAAAGACAGATCCAAAGCTTAATTCTACTAGACTTCTCTTGATTATTTAGCTATAGAACTGGGAATCTATGGGGTTGGGGTGGAAAGAGAGAGAGAGAGAGAGAGAGAGAGAGAGAGAGAAAACACCATAAGGAGAAATAACCTTACTATATAGCCTTGAGATAGTGGTCTTCTTTTTTATAGCTTCTGAACTGCAGTTCTCATAGATCTAAATATTCTTTGATCTCTGTCCTCAGAGACATGTTCCCATGTCCCCCACTGTGTCTCTAGATTCATGTACAGTACACAATACTTTGGGTAGAGCTATTGAGATAATTAAAGCAAAGGTCATAGTTTGTCTTCATTTCTTCAGATATTCATTTCAATGTTTGGTAATTCACGTTGATTTCAGAGATTTGACCTTAGTATTGTGTGTTTGCCTGAATGAAAGATAACCACCTAGTGACTGTGAGGAAATGTGAAATTTGTGTTTTTTCAGCAATTTCCTACTTTTCAATTTATAAGGAAAGCCCAAGACTGAGCCAGAAAAAAGTTTATTTATTATTAATAATGTATATGATCTAAATATACATGTGCTTCTCCTTCCCTCTAGAATCACTTTCATATTGTGATATATTAAATCTGTTCCAAATGAACAGGTCACTAATAGTTTTAGCCTGTTACAGTGTTTCAATCCTGGAAAGAAAATCTCAATGCGGGGAGAGCAGAACCCCTCCCTTTCTCCACTTTTTACCAACTGGTTAAACTGTTACTCTAAAGATGAGTCACTGGGGATTTATACCCAGTGTTTTGTTTTTGTTTTTGTTTTTGTTTTTTTCTCAATGTCTGGAAAAGAAGAAGGCCTCGATAATTCAGACAGCCTGAACTTTCTGAAGAAGCCTGCTTTTTTATGTAGGAGCGACAAAGGAGAACAAAAATCCTGTACTATTTTACAGCTTGCACTGTTTGTGCATTTCGGTTCCCTTGATTTTACTATCCTCCACTTCGTTTGAAGATGGGAGTTTTGACTTCACTGCCAAGTTGGGTTAATTCACATTTCGACTGTTCAAAGGCAAGATTCCGCAAGGGCTCCAACACCAACCATGTGGCTCAGTCTGGGCCAGGCCTCCATACTGTCTGCGAGCCCATCAGCATCGGTGTGTTCCATGTTCCACAGGCAGACAGTACAGTCACGGTCTCTTTTCCAGAGAGTCGACTACTGCTATGTTTGGCAGTAGTTAACTGTTTAAGCAAATGTAGGATACTGGAATAGCAATTCAAGCTGTATAATGAGACACAGAAATAGTTCCTTAGCATTTTCCATTACTTTCATAATGCTTCACCATCATTCTCCCTAAAAGTGTTTCTCTTTGTTTTATAAGGGGGAGGGAATAAAAGGTTATTTATTGCAAAAACGTAAAGATTCCTTTATTCTCTTTGATATTGTTCACAAATCCTGTGTCATTACAGACAAATTGTTGAGAAGATTTGCAGATAATCTTGTCTCAATTTTCTTAAACTCATTCTGCTGTATTTTTCTCTTAGAGTAATGTCCTCACTATAATGGAATTTCAAATATATTAGCAGATATTGCCATCGATCTTCCTCCACAATAAATAACTATTAAATGTATATGTTGCATTCATATAAATAAAAAATACACATCAATCGCTCAAATATACACATCAATATTTTACATGATTCCACTCATCTCTATAGCATATTTTTTGAAGATTAATGGCTCATTTTGCATTTCTTTGAGGTGTAGGGCTTTTGCTACACTGGCAAGTTCATATTGGGGCAGGAAAAAATAATTAGAGTATATTGAAAGAGAAATTGAGAAAAATAATAAAACTGTATGCTACTTCAAACCCAACTAAATCCAGCCCCTTCAATGCACACATACATTGAGATGTCTAATCAGGATTAAACCACGATATGCTGGTAAATAGATATATTATGTATCCATACATATATACATATACATAAACACATATATATACACACACGCATATATATATATACGTGTGTGTGTGTGTGTGTGTGAAAAGAGTCTACTGAAGTGACATTGTATGTTCACATCGAATGTTTTAAGAAATATTAAAATGTCTGCTTGTGATAAATATTATAAAGATATGACAGAATAAGAGTGCTAGACAGTGACAGAGGCATCATGCTATCACGTGATCATCTATACCAAGGCACCATTTGAATAGAGAACTGCCAAATTGATGGACTGCATTTTCAGTTTGGGGGAAGATCAATGCAGGCAGAGGATGCAACAAAGGCCTGAGACCTGGGCATGCTGGTTGTGTTCCAGGATCAGTGAGGGGGCCGAGGGGCTGGAATAGCTGGAAAGAGCAGAGGGTGGTAAGACTTGTAGTCAGAGAGGTACAGGTGAGGTAGTGTCTCACAGAGGCAATGGAAGGGCCTTGCGTTCTACTCGGGGAGAGAAGGAAGAGGATAATAGGAGAGTTCTAAGCAGAAGAGTAGCATGATCTGACACATGTTTTTCATGTTGACTCTCTCACACTTGGTGGATTTTTTTTCTTTTTTAAATGTTTATTTATTTATTTTCAGGGGAGGGAGGGTCAGAGAGAGGGAGAGAGAGAATCCCAAGCAGGCTCTGCAGTCAGCACAGAGCCCCATGCAGGGCTCAAACTCATGAACTGTGAGATCATGACCTGAGCCAAAATCAAGAGTCAGACGGTTAACTGACTGAGCCACCCAGGTGCCACTCACATTTGGTTTTTTGTTTGTGTTTTTTAATTACTATGTGTGTTGTGAGATTGGGCAGGGCATGCACTGTCCAATTGGCTATGGTATATGATGATGCTTGTGGTATATGATGATGTGTATATGATGATGTCTAGGCATGCTTCACTCATTCACTTTCCTTCTTTTTTTATTTTATTGAGGTAAAATTGGTGTACAGGTTTATATTAGTTTCAGAACATAATAATTCAATATTTGTATCCACTACAAAGTGATCACCACAATAAGTCTAGTTACCATCCAACACCATACAATTGATCCCCTTCCCTCATTTCTCCCACTCCCACTCCTCTGAAAATTACCAATCGGTTCTCTGTATCAGAGCTTTGTTTTGTTTGTTTAGGTTTTTATATTTCACACATAAGTCCTTTTCTGTGTCCTTTTGCTGGTCCTTTTGCTAATATCCATTCTAACAGGTATGAGGTGATATTTCATTGTGGTTTTGATTTGCATTTCCCTGATAATTACTGCTATTGAACATCTTTTCATGTGCCTGTTGCCTCTCTGTATGCTTTCTTTGGAAAAATGACCATTTAGATCCTCCGCCCATTTCTTAATCACAGTGTTTGTTTGTTTTTGCTGTTGAATTGTTTGAGTTCTTTATATAATTTGTATATTTACTCCTTATTAGATGTGTGATTTGCAAATATTTTCTCCCATGAAGTAGGTTGTCTTTTCATTTTGTTGATGGTTTCCTTAATTGTGCAGAAGCTTTCTGGTTTGACACAGTCCCTCTTGTTGATTTTCGCTTTTGTTGCCTTTGGTTTTGGTCAGATCCAAAAATTCAATGCCAAGACTGATATCAGGGAGCTTACTGCCATGCTTTCTTCTAGGAGCTTTATGGTTTCAGGTCCCACATTCAAGTCTTTAATCCATTCTGAGTTAATTTTTATGTATAGTGTAAGATAGAGGTCCAGTTTCATTCTTTTGCCTGTGGCTGCCCAGTTTTCTCAACACCATTTATCAAAGAACTGTCCTTCTCCCCATTGTATATTCTTGGCTTTTTTTGGTCATAAATTAATTGCCTGTATATGTGTGGGTTTATTTCTGAGATCTCTATTCTGTTCTATTCATCTATGTGTCTGTTTTTATGCCAATACCATACTATTTTGATTACTATACCTTTGTTGTACAGTTTGAAGGCCGAGAGTGTAATAACTCCAGTTTGTTCTTTCTCAAGATTGCTGTGGCAACTTGGGCTCTTTCGCGGTTCTGTACAAATTTTATAATTCTTTGTTCTAGTTCTGTGAAAAATGTCATTGGAATGTTGATAGGGGTTGAATCTGTAGATTGCTTTGGGTAATATGGACATTTTAATAATTTAGTTCTTCCAATCCATGAACATAGAAAGCTTGTTCATTTATTTGTGTCTTCTTCAAATTTTTTATCAGTGTTCTATAATTTTCAGTGTATAGGTCTTTCAACTCCTTGGTTAATTTTATTCCTAGGTATCTTATTCTTTTTTATGTAATTGTAAATGGGACTGCTTTCTGAATTTTTCTTTTTTTAGTTTGTTATTAGTGTGTAGAAATGCAAGCAACTTCTTTATATTAATTTTGAATACTGTAACTTTACTAAACTCGTTTATTAATGCTAATGTTTTTTTGGCAAAGTCTGCAGGGTTTTCTATATGTAATATCATGTCATCTGTAAATATTTCTTCCTTTTCAATTTGGATGACTTTTATTTCTTTGTCTTGCCTAATTGCTGCAGCTAGGACTTTTTAATACAATGTTGGATAAAAGTGGTGAGAGTGAGCATCTTTGTCTTGTTCGTGATCTTAAAGGGAAAGCTTTCAGGTTTTCACCATGCAGTAATGATGCTCATGTGGTTTTGTCATACATGGTTTTTATTATATTGAGGTACATTCCTCTAGACCCACTTTTTTGAGAGTTTTTTTTTATCATAAATTGATGTTGAACTTTCATTAAATACATTTTCTGCATCTATTTAGATGATTCTATGATTTTATCCTTTATTTTATGAACCATCCTTGCATCTCTGGAATAAATTCCACTTGATCATGGTGTATGATCCTTTTAACGTATCATTTAATTTCATTTGCTATTATTTTTGTTGAGTATTTTTGTATCTATGTTCATCAGGGATACTGGCCTATAATTTTCTTTTTTGGGGGTGTCCTTGTCTGGTTTTGGTGTCAGGGTAATGATGGTCTTATAAAATAAGTTGGGAAGCATTTTCTCCTCTTCAATGTTTTGTAGGAGTTTGGGAAGGCTAGCTATTAAATCTCCTTTGAATGTTTGGTAGAGTTCACCAGAGAAGCCATTTGCTTCTGTACTTTTCTTTTTTGGAGGTTTTTGAATATTGAAACTTCTTACTCATAAATGATCTGTTAAGATTTTCTATTTCTTCGTGATTTAGTATTGGAAGATGGTATGTTTCTAGAAATTTATCCATTTTTTCTATGTTGTCCAATTTTTTGACATATAATTGTTCATAGTGATGAGTTATGATACTTTGTAGTTCTGTGGTATTAGTTTTAACTTCATAGTGATGAAGTTATGATCCTTTGTATTTCTGTGGTATTAGTTTTAACTTCCCTTTCATTTCTAATTGTATTCATCTGAGACTTTCCTCTTCTGTTTTTGCTGTATCCCGTAGATTTTAGATAAGTTGCATTTCCATTTTAATTTGTTTGTAACTTTTTTTTTAAATTTCCCTTTTGATTTCTTCATTGACTCATTGTTTATCCAGTAGCATGCTGTTTAGTCTCCACATATTTGCGTTTTTTTTCCAGTTGCCTTCTTAATTGATTTCTAACTTCATACCATTGTGATTAGAGAAGATGATTGATATGATTTCAATCCTCTTAAATTTATTGAGACTTCTTTTGTGTCGTAATATGTGATCTACCCTAGATAATTCCATGTGCTCTTGAGGAGAATGTGTATTCTGCTGCTTTTGGATGGAATGCTCTGTGTATATCTATCAAGTTTATCTAGTTCATGTGTCATTTAAAGTCTATGTTTCCTTATTGATTTTTTTTAAATGTTTATTTAATTATTTTTGAGAGAGAGAGAAAGTGAGAGATGAGCAGGGGCAGAGAGAGAGAGAGAGTCTCAAGCAGGCTTCAAGCTCTGTGTGGAGCCTAACTTAGGATTCAATCTCATGATTGTGAGAATATGACCTGAGCTGAAATCAAGAGTCAGATGCTCAACCAACTGAGCCATTCAGGCATTCCTCCTTATTGATTTTCTGCCTGATCATTCACTCTACCTATCTGGCCCCTGCTGGCATTTGAAATTGTGTCCCTTATTCCAGACAGTTTCTGTCTTTAATCACATAATAGGAAACCATTCTTAAAACCCAAGCTCAAGGTGCCTGGGTGGCTCAGTTGGTTAAGTGTCCGGCTTCAGTTCAGGTCATGATCTCATAGTCCGTGGGTTCAAGCCCTGCATCCAGCTCTCTGCTATCACCACAGAGCCTGCTTTAGATCCTCTGTCCCCCTCTCTCTCTCTGCCTCTCTCTCTCTCACTGCCTAAAATAAATAAACATTAATAATTAAAAAAAATACACAAGCTCAAGTTGCTACCCTTTATGTTTCATTTTTTTTCTTTCAATGCATCAGTTTTCCTCAGACATTGTCATGCTCACATTCTGAATTGTAAAATAGTTCTAAAACTTCCAAGTCTTCTGGGATTTGCTGTGTCACTCAGAATAGTTTAGGCCTAAAAACTAGACATACCAGAAGATCTTGAGTTTATTGCCAACTAGAGACCAGAATGATTCTAAAGATCTTTTAAATTTCCTTTTTTTTTTAAAGCATATTTATTTATTTTGAGACAGAACACAAGCAGGGGAGGGTCAGAGAGAGAGAGAGAGAGAGCGAGAGGGAGAGAGAGAAACCCAAGCAGGTTCTGTGCTGTCAGCATGGAGTCAACATGGGGCTCAATCCCATGTGAGATCATGACTTGAGCCAAAATTAAGAGTCAGATGCTTAACTGATTGAGCCACCCAGGTGCCCCAGACCTTTTAAATTTCTCTTGAAGAAGATCTGGGCAAAACTGGAAAAGGACTCATAAGTAGACAAAGTCATCCCCAGGGAATGAGGAGGTCAGCCATAGTGTATCCTAAAATTTACTCCACAACATACTGCTATAGAAAAAACAGCCGAAAATTCACTTCCAATATAGACTTGAAGAAGGAAAGAAATATCCCAGAAGCAGACTAGGCATGTTTAGAAGTGGAAAGAAAACTATACACTCTTTGTTCTGATAATGACATCTGTAAGAGCCAAGTTGGTGGGGAAAAGAACCTCGGGTTTCTTTTTCTTACAAGTTTCCCTCCATTCAGCTTCCTTCTTGAGTACCAAGCATGTCAGTGGAGTTCAGAACTTTCACTACCATGCACAGAATCCACTATACACCCCAATTTAACATTTCCTGGAAGATCAAAATGTCACTTATTAACATTTGGTTTGTCCTCATGAGATTCCTTGCACTGGCTCAATAATACTCTAGAATTGAGCTCATAGGGTCTCTAAAATCTTCCAGGCAAATTTAATTTTTATTTGCCCCGTTTAATATGCATTACCAGTTAGATTTATTAAGCATGTACTATGTGTCAAGCACTCTGGGCTCTGGATATTAGGCCTTGGTTATAACAAGATTCATAAAAACTATTCTTTCCTTGATGAATGCATGTTCTAGTAGAGTAGACAGAACTATAAATAGGTATATAGTGATGTAGTCTATTAGGTGTTATTACTGAGGTAAAAATTAACTGTGAATACACAGAGAACACTATCTTTCTGAAGGAAGATCCCATGCAGAATTGAGCACCTCACTTTTCACTTGTCACTTTACATTTTAACTCATACTAGCATCCAGGAAAAAATAATTTCATGTATCACAAATCCTATAAGGTTGTAAAGGTAAGATAGTAGATGGGCTTCGATGACATCTTAAAGACATTGAATTGCATGCTATATAGCAATGGGAATACCCTGAGGGTGTTTAAGCAGAAGAGATACTTGATTGTAATTATATTCCCTCATTTGTATCCCTAGACCAGGCCTTTCCACTGAGCATCTGATTCATATATCCAACAGCCTATATTATTTACTTCTCTTCTTAGAGGTATCACAAATCTTGCAAATAAAAAATATTCAATATTGATTTCTTTCTAATCTAGCCCCTCCCCTAATCTTTGCCATTTCTGACAGTGAGTGACGTGACCACCTACCCACTGCTAACTCCAGACACTTGGAAGCCATTCTCAAGTCTTCCATTTTCCTTATCCCCCATCAGCAAGTCCTTTAATTTTTCCACCTCTAGGTTGCATTTGGGATCTGTCCATTCCTATTTCCTTTACTCGCACCCTAGTCAAAGCCACCTTCATGGTACAGACTCACTATGACAATGATTTCCTCCTGGGTTTTTCCACCTCCACTATGTCTTGCTCCAGACCCTTCTCTATAGAAGCCAAAGAGTCCTCCACTTATTTATAGCATAGTGCCTAATTTGCATCCTTCATAAAACATATTGCAGCCTATAATTAAATAAATGATGATGATACATGATAGATAGGTAGGTAGGGAAATAGACCAAAATGTAGACAGATAAGTTGCTGTTATTTAGTTGTTTATTCTTTGTCTCCCCTATTAGACCATTACACTGCAACCTCCATGGGGTCTCTTACATCCACTGTAACCTCTACATCAAAGTGCTCAATGAATTTTTGTTGAAAGAATGAAATACACTTGGGGCACCTGGGTGGCTCAATCGGTTAAGCGTCCAACTCCTGATTATGGCTCAGGTCATGATTTCACAATTCATGAGTTCGAGCCCCACATCCAGCTCTGTGCTGACAGCATGTAGTGGCTTAGGATTCTCTCTCCCTCTCTCTCTGCCCCTCCCCCACTTGCATGCATTCTGTCTCTCAAAATAAATAAATAAACATGAAAAATTGTTTAAAAGAATGAGATACACTTTCCTTTTTTTGGTCATTTTCCTTGGAATTTATGTAACTAATTTCCATATATTTCCAACTTATTTAACTTAGGAGTCTAAAAATTCCTTCCTCTGACCACTTTTTACTAGGTGCAAAAGATTTGGAAAAGATAACATCTCATCCACCCCTTTTCACTGCAAAGCACTAGAAAACAATATTGCAGGGCATTTTTCAAATGCTATAATTCCCATATATGGCCAATTTCTAGATTTGCTGGAATTTTTATTTAAATAGATATCCATTTAGTCTGTCATCAAAGTGAGGCAGATAGTTAAGTCTGCTTCTCTATTGTTGATGTCTTGAGCGAAATAAAAATAAATAAAACAATTCCACTCAAACATTGTTTATATATATAAGCAACATAGGTAACTTTGCATTGCAAGTACACATAAACATTTTTCTTGTGTTATTTCACTCCCAGATTCTAGCCAAAACATTAAAAAAAAGACTATTCTTGCAATCCTTGCAGAATTTCAAGCCTTAGTCAAAGAAGAAAATCCCAAAAATCTTTTCAGAAATCCTATTTGGGCGCTATTCCCAGCCTAATTTTGCAGACCAAGATGTTTGGGCAGTCCTGGTATGCCAGGGATAAGCAGTTGAGGATTTTTATCTGAACCAAACCCAAATTCCAACCCTAATTAAAATACCACAACATTGTTAACTCCTTGACTATGTTAGACATTGGTTTAGTTGAACTAATTCCACTTCTGGAATACAGCCTCTCATTTACGTTCCTGCTGATTGCTTATATTTTCATTTCAGCCCCCCATTGTTTTTCAAAGGATAGAAGTATTGTCCCAGTTTTTGTTGCTATGCAAACATCTCTAGAGTTACATAAAGAAAGCAAAATTACTAAAGACAGATAATACAGGTATGGTAACAGAAACTTCTGGAAACTCTGTCTTCTCCATTTTTCTTCCTCTGATGACAAGATGGTGCAAAAGATGTCTTGTGACATTTTATTTATATTTTCCTATACATTTTGAAGAAAGGAATATACACACACATATATACATATTTATATATATAACAATTCAAATGTTGGCATTTAAGTTCATAGTCCCCTATGTAGGAAGCATGAACAGGCAAGATTAGTGCAAACTCTGTGTTTATACAACCAAGTATATATGTAATTGATGCATAGAAACTACCGTTCTGTAAGAATATGCCCTAAATTCTTTGAAATCCCATCAAAGAAAATCAGCAAAGGACACATGTTCTCTGTCCCTCGTCCCAAGACTGCTTCACATAAGTATTCACCTTTTGATCCTGTTCCCTTCAAACCTTCTTTAAGCCCCTCAATTTTAACTTGCATTACCTGTTGTTAGCACCACTGCTATACCCTCATTACTATTTCGCTGGGAGTTCTGGAACCTGGTATGAAGTCAAATATAAAGTGACAAGTGAAAACCAAAGGGTTTCGAAGTACAAATTGTATATGATCGTCTTGCCATAACAGAATAGTGTCATTGTCCTGCAAAATTAGAGATTCTATGCTCTTCTACTTCAGAGAATTAGCAGTATGAATGCTATTCGACAGCTAATGGGACTTCTAGAGAGATTTGGAAATGTTCCCCAGAAGTAGCAGAAGTAGGGTGTTCTTGGATTCCCCATATACTTTTCTCAACACATAAACATATCATTTGTTAGGCTGAGAGATTGTTCGCTGGCCATTTCCCCTAAGTGCTGGGCAAAAAGCAATGAGAGAAGTTCAAAAAATGTCTCTCTTGTGGAGCTCACATTCTAGTTGGGAAGATAGTTAACAAACAAATGAGTAAGTACAATGTATATTAGTTCAGAGGATGGCAAGAGCTGTAGGGAGAAGTAAGGCAGGAAAGGAGGACAGGACTGAGCTGGGAGTGGGAACGTTAGGCAGTAAATGGAATTTTAATAGAGTGACCAGGGAAGCCCTCACTACATAAAAGACATTTCATAAAAATCTTGAGTCATGCAGGCAAGGTATCTGGGGAAGGGCATGCTAGATAGAGGGGACAATGAATCAAAGGACTTGAAAAGGGTGCCTGCTTTGTGTGTTGGAGGCACAGCAAGAAGGCCAAAGGTCCAAGTGAAGAAGGTAGGGAGAAAGTGTAGGATATGATGTCAGAAAGGTCAGAAGGAGGGGGAAAGAGTCCAGGCAGGGGCTTGTCGGTCAGTGCAAGGACTTTGGCAGTTATGGTTTAACCTGAATGACACATGAAGCCTTTGGAGGTGTGTCAGTTTCCTAGGACTACCTTAGCAAATGACCACAAACCAAGTGGCTTAAAACAAGAGATATTTATTCTTTCTTAGTTATGGAGGTCAAAAATCCAAAATCAAGGTATTGGCAGGACCATGCCACTTCCAGAAATTCTATAGGAGACTCCTTCCTTGCCTCTTCCTGCCTTTGGTGGCTCTAGGTGTTCCTTAGCTTGGGACTATATCAACAGGATCTCTGCCTCACTGTTCATGTGATCATCTCTGAGCCACTATTTCTGAAAGAGACAGAGAGAGCAAGCAGAGAACAGGGGAGGGACAGAGAGAGAGGGAAAGATGATCGGAAGCAGGCTGTGCACTGACAGTAGAGGGCCCAATGAGGGGCTCAAACTCACGAACTGTGAGATCATGACCTGATCCAAAACTGGATGCTTAACTGACTGAGCCAGCCAGGCACCCCACATCTCAATATCTTTAACTTAATTATATCTAGACAACTTTTGTTTGTTTGTTTTTTCCAGTAAAGTCACATTCACAGTCTCTGGACATTAGCGTGTGATCACATCTTCTTTGAGTCCACATTCAATCTGTTACATGGAGTTCTGAGGAGACAAGCAGCAAGATCTGACTTGTGTTTGAGCAGGTTCATTCCAGTTCCTGTGGTGGAAATGGACTATAGGGAAGCAGGACAACTGTCCAAGGGACTCCAACAGACCGTAGAACACAAAGCAATAATTTGGGTGAGTACGTGACCTGTACCAGAGCAGTAGTATGGAGGTGGTGAAAAGGGGTTGGATTCTAGACACATTTTAAAAGTAAAGGACAGAATTACAAAAGATTTTAGGTGAAATTTAAAAGAAAAGGTAGAGTCAAGGGTGAATCCAAGGTTTAGGGGCTTAAATATTTGTGAGTTACTTTTGATGTATATGGTAGGAATGCCTCCTTTTCTATAAAGCTCGTATATTTGGGGTATTAAGGTCATTAGCTTGCCGCTAGTTTTCGCCCAGCGGGTCTCACGATGGATGTCATTTCCCTCCAACAGCTTTCTCTGACTTCAGTAGATTAGATCAATATGTCTCTATGCTCTGCACCCTAAGGTCAAGGTCATCCCTATTATAACCTTTTGGGTTGTTTTTTTGTTTTTGGTTTTGGTTTTGGTTTTGGTTTCTTTGGTCATTTGTTTTAGTTTGCTTTTGCAAACTACCCCAGAAATTAGTGTCTTAAAACAAACAAAAACATGTCTCTAGCTCATGGTTTTGCAGATTGACAATTGGCTTCTCTTGACTGTGCTGCTGGTCTGGTCTGGGCCATGGACTTCTTGCTCTGGTCTGGACTTGATCAGGCATCTGCAATTATCTAGTGGGTCAGCAGCAGCTGCCTGACTCACAATGGCCTCAGGTGAGATGGCTATGATGGCTGGGGTCTCTCTATGGTCTCTCATCCCCCACAGGATGGCCTGAGTTTGTTTAGAGCAGTCAAAGTGTTCCAAGAGTGTAAGAGCAGAAGCTTCAAGACCTCTGGAAGCCTATGTTCAGAACTGGCACAATTTCTCCTCTGTTATTAGTCAAAGCAAGTCACAAAACCAGTCCAGAATCAAAGGATGAAGAGCTGGAATCCATCTATCTATAGGAGAAGTTACCAAGTATTGTTGTGATTTTGCAATCTATAGCATCATTTAATATAATTGCTTATTTTTGTGTCTGTCTTCTCTGCTAACCACCCCATAAGCAGGGACAAAGGTTCTCCTGTTCACTACTGTATCCTGAAACAATAGACATTGAATACACATTTGTTTTTAAAAATTTTTTTTCAACGTTTTTTATTTATTTTTGGGACACAGAGAGACAGAGCATGAATGGGGGAGGGGCAGAGAGAGAGGGAGACACAGAATCGGAAACAGGCTCCAGGCTCTGAGCCATCAGCCCAGAGCCCGACGCGGGGCTCGAACTCACGGACCGCGAGATCGTGACCTGGCTGAAGTCGGACGCTTAACCGACTGCGCCACCCAGGCGCCCCAACACATTTGTTTTTTAAAGAAATGAATGAGTGAAAGAATCAGGCAGTAGATGAACTGAAATGCAAGTCAGTCTGCAAATGTCATGATCACTTGATCTATCTTCATTCTCTTGAATCTGCATCAGAATCTTCATGTTTGGGGTACCTGGGTGGCTCAGTTGGTAAGCTCAGGTCATGATCTCATGGTCCGTGGATTCAAGTCCACATTGGCTCTGTGTGACAGCTCAGAGCCTGGAGCCTGTTTCAGATTCTGTGTTTCCCTCTCTCTCTGCCCCTTCCATGCTCATGCTCTGTCTCTCTATCTCTCAAAAATAAATAAAAACATTAAAAATTTTTTGAAAAGAAGAATCTTCATATACTCAATATCTGTAACCTGTATTTGCAGGTAAGGTAAATTATTGCTTCAAATAAAAAATCTGAATGAATGTGGACATTTGCAAGAAATGGTCAAAATAAGTATTTCTAAGAATTGTTTAAACATAAATATTTGGAATAACTTCTTAAAGCAGCTAGATATTCATTGTTTTATGTTAGCCTAGAATAATAAATTATTTTAGATTTTTTTTTGGAATAGTTGTATTTGTATATGCAAGTTAACAATATACTTACATCTTGAGTTTGTAGCATTATACAGACCCATTTTTCTTCAAGGTTTAGAGGTCAGGTAACTCTCTTTTTTGCATGAATCACATGGGTCTCCTTTGGAATGCCTTGCAGAAACTAAAGTCTTTTGAAAGTATTCTTTTGTTTTTCACTGATGTTCATCTTAAAATCTAAAATTCAAAGGATTCATTAATGGTGATATGCCTTCCTTGTTAAACAATGCTATTGTCTGGGAAACTCCAAGTGTTTTACAAATGGAATACAGAGGCAAGTTGTTATACTTTTTGCAGAGGAAACTTATAAGTGCCTTGGTGACAGAGATAAGAACCAAAATTAAAATCTCAGTGCTCAATCATTTTCACTAATGACGTCATTTCCAAAGCCCCATCTATTTTTCTGTTGTTACTCCATGCATCAGGAAGAATTATTGAAGGAGAGCAGATTATGCCACCCCCAAATATTTCTTGGCATGAGGATTACTTTGGGCTAAAGGCAATCAAACACAGGAAGAGCTCTTTACTCCAACTGCCTAAATTTACATTGGAGAAGGGCCTGTGCCAGGAAAGAGCCATCACCAGAGACACCTTTTTACCTAAGAAACTTGTCATTGTAATAGGGCAACCTTTGCTCTCCAAATGTCTCCTCTTCCTTCCTCTGGCCTTCCTTCTCTTTGTAGTCCCAAGCCCATACCCCTTATATCAGGGGGTTGTATAAGCTTCAATCGCCTGACTGCCTTTAGGACTCACATTTTTATGGGGCTTCCATATGTAGGAAATTAAATTTGGTTAATCTGCTTTGTAACAATTTAATTATTGGACCATCCAAAGAATCTAGAAGAGAAAAAGGGAAAGATTTTCCTCTCCTCCCCTACCTACCAGTTAACTCCTTTTAGACTCTTTTCATGGTTCAAACCATCATTGATACGAACTTCTTTCGGCACTAAACCTGAATGTCTTCCAGAGCCTTATTGATCTAAGGACATCAACATGTTGTTTGTGCTGATTGTCTGTCTGCTGCAGTTAGTCTAATGAGTCTATTGGACTGTTCAATTCTGTGCTTGGTCGTGTGCTTGTGTTTTGTACTCCCTACATCAGAGATGTGGAAACACGGTAGTAATCTGAGAAGCCATTCAGTGAGAGCAGCTCCCAGAGAACCTTTAGCTCTCCAAAGACTCTTCTTTTTTTTTTTTTTTCAAGAACAAAAACTTTTGGGAAGTAAAAACACGGTGAGGAGCTTTCTAGGAGCCCTATCGATAAATGAAGACTAAGAGTTCGGTTCCTTAGAAATTGGAGGGAAGGCATCAGAAAGAAGAAAGAAAAGTGGACTCTGCATCGAGTAAATAGATTGTTGACCATTAGGAACTTGCGTCTGCTTGGAAGCAAGCGCTGAGAGGAGTTAGGGGTCTAAGACTTCTGTGAGGAGTCCAAGCCTGTGAAAGTCAAATGCTGGGAGAGGCAGGGTTGGGCAGGGAAAGCATCCAAGGTGTCCTGCCCTGGGCAACACAGACAGGCCTTAAGAGCCCCCATTATGCTTAGTCATTGTCTAAGAGGAGGCTGAAGAAGGCAATTGTGACAGTGCTGCTGGCTGGTGGCTGTCACTTCCCTTCATCTCTTCGTGCTGAACCCCAAGGTTTTCCTAGAAGGGAGATCCATATGGTGCACCTTCTTGGCTGCCAAAGAACTGGAAGTGCTCTTAAAATATTGGGGACTGAATGCTGGGCTAACCCGAACCCTGTCACCCCCACTGGGCAGGAGGCAGACAGTGGGAAGACGGCAATCGAAAGATAATTTAAAATAATCCTAATGTATTCAGTCATTCTGTTAATCAGCATTATTTTTTAATCATTGCGGTTTGCGTGCCCTTTTTGGAGGTTTTACATGTCATTGTGTTTATGGGAAATTGACAGTTATTAATTGTTTTCAAGCTTGAACCAGTCCTTATTAGAATTCAAATATATTTCCCACTACTAGGTCCAATATCTATGTAATCATTTATCTTACAGTGAATTTTACTGTAAGTGTAATATTTACAAGAAGCAATTTGTCATTCTTGGGTTAAGTATAGAAACTTCGATATTTTCTTGGATAAATGTGTCAAAATAACTAAGATTCAAGCAACAGAAGAGAACAGGAAGCTTATAATACAGCATTTTATATTAGAGCTGGGAGGTTTGCTATCTGGTTTGAGTCCGTTATCGTTATTGTTTTTATAAATATGATTTTCCAATTATTAACCATCATTAGTATTAATGGCATTAATGCTGGTAATCTGTCTCGCTAAGGATTTCAAAGTGCTGTATTTTTTTATATGCTAAATGAGTTCCAGGGCTCCAGCAGTGATTCCCACCCTGATTTGCTACATCCCAAAGTCTCCAAACACAATTAATTTTAATTCATAGATGAATATGCCATTCAGCACTTTCGGTTAGGGAATGGGGTGGCAGAAACTCACAAACAATTTTGGAACATTTCAGCCCCCTAAAGACTTAAATCTCCAATCCAATCTTTGGCAACTACATCCTTCTTTTCTCACTGGGGATAGCACTCCTTGTCATTTAAACATTGCCCTATGTTTGTGTCCCCAGGGCTGGGAAGCCTAGACGAATGCTAGCGCGAGGGGTGCAGAGGCAGAGGGGGATGAAGATCCGAGGCTGACGCCCAGAGGTACGCAGGATCTGTCGAGCTTGTGCCCCACGTATGCCTTCCGTGAGCTGCTCCTCAGTTCTTTCTAACATTCTAGTCGCATCTTTCCCCATTTCCCACTCCTCCTGTGCTCTGAACATACTCAGCTGATGGTCTCAGCCGGTTGTCTCTCTCATGCCGCCCCGCCTCTGTACCCATGTTCACTCCACCTGGCGCACCCCCGCAGCCTCGCCAGCTTCCCTTACGTGTCCATCAGGGCCCACTCTGCCTTCAAGAGTCACATCCGGCATCGCCTCGTTCGTAAAGGCCTTCTCAATTACTCCAGCTGTGCTTTGCCTTCCTTGCCCTCTTTCCTCTGTACCCTTTTCCTTTGGACAGATGTCCAGTACCAGACTCAATCTGTTTACACACTTGTGTCCATCATCCCCAACAGAAACGAGAACAAGCATCATCTATTTTGAAATGGGTAGCCCTAGGTTCTTGCCCACAAAGCGCTTGGTGAATGTCTGTTGAACGAATGAATGAAGCCTTGTTCCTTGTTCCAGTGCACCAGGGGCAAGCACCTGCGCATTGCTCTCTGAGTGCCTGCCACAAGATGTCTCACATACTGGAAGATCCAAGTGCACGCAAGTGCTGTATATATGCATCTCCACACGCTGTCTGGTGTATCCCTAACGAGCTTTCTCTCCACCGTCATTGAAATCTGGCTTTCCCTTGGCATTGCTGGCCTTCCTCTAGTTACTGGAAGAAAGTATTTCAGATAGAATAGTTAAAACAACTATGAATTCCTGTGTTACTCTAAGTGTAAACTTGTTAATGTGTGAATGCTGCCAATAGTATGTGCATTGAAAAAAAGAATGGGAAGCCAGTAAAACATAGAAATAAACTTCTAATGGTGGCATTTCAGGAAATAGGAGAGGACAGATGGGAAGATATTTCTGGACAAGGAGCTTCTGGATGCCCTTCACTTTGTACCACACAAGCCATTTCCTGTTCCTGTACAGAAGGTTGGATCTGCTTGCTACAACACTCTCTAGCTCTCCTGAGAATAGTACTTCTATTTCTGTCTTTTATAAAAAGGTAGAAGCACTAGCCCTTCTGGTTGTCAGAGACCAGGAAGGAGCCTTCCTCATGTAATGGCAAGAAAAACCAAGAACAAAGAAGTCATCTTTTTTTTTTTTTCCCTGCATCCAATAGAAACCATAATAACACTTCCCAGTTCAGAGAGAGACAATCAAGTTCAATGGAAACAGGTTTATAATAATTAAACAAGAAAAGCTTATACTGATTAGGTATTTACCCAGTTGCTCTGCTGAGCCCTTTCTTCTATTCCTTACATCAACTGTATAATAAAAGTCATTTTTTATCTCCATTTTGCACACAAGTTCAGTAATTTGTCCGTGGACACAAAGCTGAAAATTGCCTGAGTCAGCACTGGTGCCTAGAAAGTTGTGACTCAAGTCCTCTGGAAGCTATCCCCTGGTATGAGGAAGGGGACACCTAATTAAACTTACATGTCAATATACAACCTAGCACTACCTGAACTGTCATTATAGTCCCATATATGACAAGACATTTACATTATGTTTATTTCACCTCCTTTTATTTCATGAAGGTACGGAAGACGTTACAGTTTATGGGTCCATTTTTTACTTCAAACAACAGATATAGAGAATATAAGTTCTTTACTATTATTTCCAATGTATTTTCACACACATTTATGAAAGATCTAAAATATGTAAAGGACGCTTTCAAAATATTTGGGGAGAGATTTTAAAAGAGGGTATTTGGTCCCTGACTCCAAAGAGTTTTACAATATGAAAAGTCACATTAAGACCTCAATAACATTCCAACTCCAGCCTGTGTGCAAACTGTGTCCAAACTGATATCAGAAACCTGAGAACTCACCCGTCCCCTCAGAGAGCAATCAGACCATTGGATGTCAGAGACATAAAATAACTATTGTCTTCACCCTGTTACTTTCAAGCAATTGTTTCCTAAACACTGTTATAGTCACTAAATCTGCACACTTCAGAAATTCCAGATCTTCACTAGATCTCATGAAAATGTGTGTTGGCATTTTCCTTTAGATTTCCTTTAAAGTATTACTTCTGTCCATCAAGTCAGAGTTCCTGTAAGTGTAGTGTGTTGAAATTCTTTCTCTTTCCTGACAGGTTGCGGATTCCCAAAAGCAGCAAACATCTGACCGGTCTCCTTACTACTCTCTGCAAATATCCCACACATGTGTATGTTGAGAGTTTTAATGTCATTTGTTGAAATATATTTAACCAATGTCATTTGGTTCACACCAAGTTAATAATGGCTTCCCCAAGGCTATGATCAATTCAGTCAACCAGCTGGTTTGACTGATTTTTCCTTTGAATTGACCTAATTGCCTGGCTGTTTGGGCATCCGCAGACACCTTTACACAAAGAGAAGGCAGGCTTCCCGTTAACTTGCTAAATGAGGGTTATTCTTTTCTCCTGAGATCTGCCACGACTTACTGAATGACTGTTGGCAAGAGTTACAATCATATTGTGCTCCCTCCTTCTCATTTTAAAAATGGGAATAAGAATATATAAAGCTCTGATGATACTAAAGGGAACGGCAAGTAATCACTGTATGTTTAAAGACACATCTGCATTGTAGTGAAAGAAGGATTTCTTCTCTTCTGAAATGCCAGCAAAAGACAACATGAAGTGGGGAAAGAACCCAATTAGCAGCCTAAGGAGATTACAAAACAACACATTTCCTTTCAGTTGTATATTTGGGTCCTTTCGAGGAATTAATTAATTAATTAATGCTGTTTTCTTTTCTTTTTGCACTGCAATATACACCACTACCTCTTTAAAAGTTAACAGGAATTAATTCTCTTTCAAAATAAATATTCTACTTAACAAATTGTCCACGTTCCTTCACTGGCACGTTCGTCAATCAAGTCACAGCTCTGCTCTCATTCAAAACTCCGAGTTTTATCCAAATGTGTTTACCTGGCAACTAAAGAGATTTTCTGCCTACCCTCTAAAATCCTGATGACAAAACAGAAGGACTCATAACACGTTCACAAAAATCGGATCAGCCGGAGCATCAGCTAATCTGGGTATATTTTTCCCTCTGATTAACCAGTTCTTAATGACAACATTTCTTATCTTACAACTGTGACATGAAGAGGGAGCTGTAGCTCTTCTGAGACACAGTTCTGCAAGAACCAGCTTATACACGCTCTCCGATCTCGTGTCTGTTTCTCTTTCTCTCTCTCCCTCTCTTGCGCTGTCCCTCATTCATTCACTCTTCCATCTTTTTGCCATTGTGCCAGCTCAATTTAAATGTATCTGCTCTGTATCTGTTCAAGTGGAGATAATCCATGCAAATCAGGAGCAGTGGTTCTCAGTGCTTGGTTCACAGAGAGGACTCAGCTTGAGGAGGTCACTCGCTCCCAGCCGCTCCTCCCATTATATTTTTCCCCTTATTGCAGAACTGCTGTATGTATACAGTGACTGAAAGGACTCAATTTACTGCAACTGCTGCCTGGCTTTACTCACAACTTTTTTTTATAAAGGAACTTACCTCCATCTGTCTTTTCAAGGTAGGAAGTCTGATTCTTCTAAAGACGTGTGTAATGCCTCCACTGTCTGCTCATTATCAAATGTCACTTGAATGCTTTATATTGTTGCTGGCATTAGGCACAAATGCTGCTGATTCCAGGTGCCTCACGCTTTTGTTACTTAACCGAATAGGTACAATTGTTTAAGTGTCGGGTGTTGTAATGTTTATTTTCCCTGCAGCCAGCTCCAGGTTTACAATGTCAGAAAGATTACAGTGCCCACTCTCTAATCTAGAAATACAATCCTCTATCAAGTTTTCCCTCTTAAAAAAAAAATAGTCTCTCAGTATGCTTTAACTTATCATGCATCCTGGCCAAAGCATAGTCAAGTGTAAAATTCAATCGTGGTAATTTTTGCTTTTTAACCTGGAACCAACCTGCAGCGTTTTCTGGGAAAAAGAACTAACTGTTGAAATGTTTTTAACAACAGCAAGAGAAGGATAGATCTTACCTCATTCTGCTGCAAAGCAAGAAGCTGAGGGCCTTATTGCTAACAGGCCTGTCAAATAGATTTATTCTTCACAATTTACAAATTGTTACTAGGCTATGCAGAAGTATTATAATTAGTTAGGATTCAGTTACTGTGATTGTACAGGTGATTATTTATTGTTTTGAGGTTGAAATTAGATTATAAAAAAGTTTAATGTTGCAAGCCTAACAAAAAAGCTTATGTTTGTATAACACTGTTTGATGTCATTTTTTAAGACTGATTTTGATAGCCAAATGGTTACGTTTAGATTAAAAATGCACGTAAGAGGCTAACAGATTTGACAATATACATGCTGATTTATGAAGGCAATTTCTGGGCTTACATTACTTCATATGTGTTTCCTTGAAGTTACTCGTAATAATACTTTAATCATTCCTTCGTCATTTCAATCTTAAAACATACTACATGTCATAAAATCATAGACTCAAAAATCTCTTTTTGATTAGTACAAATATAATTATAACATTCCAGTTACAATTTAGTTTTCAATAATGTAATATGTCTTTGAACGCCCTCCTTATTAATATAATTTTACATTTATTACCTTATTTTTCTACGAAGCTTTGACTTGTAGCTACGACAAGACTATTTAATCTCTTGTATGGCATAGAATTGAACATAAACAGTAAACAAAGTTGACAGTCCTGAAAAGAAGAAAAAATGATCCTCTGGTATACTGAATAGTTCTGATGACATAAATCTTAGATTTCATCTTCCAGGTAGATACTTGTAGTTAGTGGAGTTCAAGGGAAAAAATTTATTATCCACATAAAATATCTCAGTGCCAGAAATGTGCAGTTCTTTTTCTTTTTGATACAGACTCCTCCACTGAAAAAAAAAATGCACTCTGATTTTTGAGTACAGTACAAGGCATGAAGCCCTGTCATTGTTAGCATAAAGAAGACATCTACACAAGTATTACTGTGCAGAGGGCAATCTTTCTGTCTCTGGCATTTGTTAGGTTACTGTACATAGAATTTAACAGATGAATATGTTCTGCTTCGTGGCATTTTAGTGATCCTATTGGTATGCAGGCTAGTCTGCTAGGATAGCAACAGAAAAAAAAAAAGGATATATGTTTTATAGCAGTGGGTAATAAAAGCCCTACGCAGTGAGAGAAGAAGAATTGGACCTCTTTTTTATGCAGTAATTAGAATTTCCTTAAAACTCTTTGAAATACTGAGTGGTAAAGTAAACTGAGGCTTCCCAGGAAGGGCTAATTGAATGTATCTATTCGAATCATGTAGTTGCCCATGAATATCTTCTTCCCAGACACTGTCTCACTGGAGGATTCCATTCACATCTTCAGCATTGCAGGGAAAGAAATGGATTCCTCACTAATGGTAGAGGGTGATTCTTTCATATTCAAAATGAGTTTGAGAAGGGCACCCGACACAGGAAAACCTTAACAGATGGAAAGGTGTGTGAGATCGCCTGGTTGTGGGAACTTCACACTAGTGTGAAACCGAAGGATGCCCTTTCAGAACAAAGGAACGCCATGCAGTACTCTGTCAGCAGTCAAGCTGAGGATAGATATAAAAAGTGGCCAGGGAGATCTTTTGGGGAGAGGGAAAATGCAAACTACTAGGCATTCCCTTTTCAGCCAAATTACCAGCAGCTGATAGTTATGATGGCATTTCCCCCACGGAATATCAACCCATCATTTCACAGTTATTTCAAAATCACATATCTTATAGACTTTCCCATTTGTTTGTCAACCTCCTAGGAAACTCTCCGAAGACCCAATAACCTGTATGCCTTGAGTTAGCTTTTACTGTGCATCCTAAATAAAATGGTCACAGCCTTTAACTCTGGGTTTCTTTTGCTTCATCTGTAAACTTGCCGTTCCTCTAGTAACTCATTCAAGCAACTGTTCAAGATAAGTTACATTTTACTCCATTTTAGTGTGCCTTGCAGCAGAATCTATAGAACTGGTAAACCTTGTAGCTGTATATAATACCATGTTGTTATTCCCACCTGGCTCTTTTCTGCTGGTTTTACTGAGCGCAGTTAAAAAGATAAATTATCATCTTAAAGGGATGCCATGGAGGGTGTTAATAAGTTCTCTAACTTCAGGAGTGTTCAGAGGTGCCAGAGAAACTTGCGTCCCTGCTTGAGGGAAAATGATGTGCTTCATCAGCAGACATTCAATGCCTATATCATCTGTAGACATGCAAAATTTCTCAAGAAGGCGTGTAGCATGCCATACATATTTTCTAAATCTTGAAACTTATTGCTGTGTGTGGCGTGATCATAATTTTAAGTGAAAACTCAGCAGATACTAATTGGTTTATCTGTATTAATTTAATCTGCATGACACTGTGAGGTCTAGAGAACCATCATCTTCATTTTGCAGATCAAGACATCAAGGTATAGGGAGGTCCGGTAAGTCAGTCAAGGCTGCACAGTTGTCGTAGGACTGGGATTTGCATCCATTTATTCGGATACTGACTTCAAAACATCACACAACAATGCCTCCCTGGCTAACAAGCTCAGATAACTGTATGTAATAAGGATACTCCCCACCAGTAGCCAAAGTGTTTGTATTTACCCATTTGTGGTCTTGATTGACACGTCCGATTCTGATTTTTCAACTCTCATCATAGCTCTTTACTTTATCTGTAGTACCATTGTAGCAGAGGGTTTTTTTCTTTTGTTTTGTTTTTGTTCCTTAGTTGTTTCATTTAATGCATGCCAAGAACCCTACAGAACATTTGCCACTTACCTCAAGGAGTTAAGAACTAAATCAGGTCTGTAATTGACTGACTTGTCTACTGACAGCCTTAGAAGCGCTGCCCCCACCTTTACTTTTTATTTTATTTATTTTTTCTGTCTAAAGAACAAGATTGACGTCTCTTTATACGTTTGGAATTCTTCAGTGGTGTAAAGTGCTTGGTAACGATGGAAATTAACCTGAGGCTTTATCTAACTACCTTTCCTTGCAACTCCATTGAAGTTCTGGTAACAATTAAAATTTTCATGCAAACAACTGTTCCCATCAGAAAAAAAAATACATTCTTCTGTCTTGTCATATCATTCTTCAAAATCTCCTGGGTAGTGAAAGGAAGCCTTCTCCCTTGCCTTTCTTTCTATTGGGTGCATGTGAATGAAAATTTCCCAAGTTGAAATGTACCAGCACATTAGAAAAGCAGATAAAGAAAACAAATGGAAAAAATACCGAAGTGAAAATGCATCTTTAAACAGTCGGACTCTGAAACACTGAAATAGTTATCTGTCCTTGTGTTAGAAGGTGTCACCTCCTTAAGGAGAAATGAACAAGAACAGGCCCATACAGGGGAGCATTTGTGGCTTTACTTCTGTCTGTTTATTTGGGATAGCTTGAACTGTCTCCCACTGTTTTTCTGTGCGGTGTGAAAAGATGAACTATTATACATGTAACTCACAGGAATCCGATTCAAAGACTGTGTTCATTTGACCTTCGAATATCCAGTATGTAATGTAAACAAAAGTCTGAACAGCACCAACACATAATCAAGTGGCAGAAATGTGGGGAACATGGGTCAGTAGCAATTGAGCAAACTACACATTTCTCTAGTAACGAATGAAAAACAATTTTGATGCCATTCTGTGATACCAGCATTCTTTTTAGATCTTATTTGAAGTATCAGGCAGATGGACTGCCCTATATATCCAGAACCCCTATCTGCTGGCAGGCAGAAAGGCTGAGAACCTATCTTTAAAGTTATTTTAATATATCAGTTTTGCCCGGATTAGCTAAGTTCAACATCGACCATTGGTACAGGAAAGGTTGGGAATTAATTTAAATTTGAGCTTACCCTCCCATCATCTCTTGCTGAGTGAGTTCCTTAGCCTGCGAGACATTCCTTTCAGATTCGATTTCTCCATTACTTGGATGATATTCCTACTTTGAAAGAAAAAGAGGGGGCAGGAGGAGAACAGAGCTTGGTGGCTATGAGCTACGTGTTGATATAAACAGTCAAAGAAGTTAAAACTGACCTAAAACCATTTGAAGAATGTGTCCCTTGTTGCTAAATTCTTCAGCGTCATAATTCAATTTCCTATCTAAAAAGATGTCACTTTTCTGAAATTAAAAATAAAATCCAAAGATTTTGCTCACTGTGGAAAGCTTGTGATATGAGCAAAAAATACCCAGATAAATTAATCCTCAAATGTGTTAACTGGACAGTTAGCCACATATCCAAGCTCAAAAACAAAACTTCATGGGCGAATAAGATCTATAGTTTGGAAAACAAAGCCAATACCTGTAAAAAGCCTTAAACTAGGATTGGAAAGTCTGTTTGCTTACAGCTGCTGTTACATACATTACTTTTCTATCAATCTTCTTCCAGAAATATTAATTAAGTGCCCTACCCACAGTCCCTGAGACCTCTTCTTTGTATCGTCACAGCACCTACTGTATACATTACACAAGTCAGCCTCTGCGTTCTTTCTCATATTTCCCTGGTTGTTTATGGGTCATACTCTTATATGCTGAGTAGCTTATAAACTACTTAAGGGTAAAAATCATATGTATTCTGTGTCCTTTGTAGAACTTGGCTCAGTGTGAGGGCCAGAGAGTAGTCTTGATTAATATTTGAATGATGGATTGAATTTTTAAATATCTAGTTAGCTTAGGATATATACATCTATATCTATATCTATATCTATATCTATATCTATATCTATATATACATTAATTTGTCTCAAGGGCAAGACAAGGAACATCTATCCATTCAAAACATTTCTTAAGACTTTGCTATATTCTAGGGGCGCCTGGGTGGCGCAGTTGGTTAAGCGTCCGACTTCAGCCAGGTCACGATCTCGCGGTCCGTGAGTTCGAGCCCCACGTCAGGCTCTGGGCTGATGGCTCAGAGCCTGGAGTCTGTTTCCGATTCTGTGTCTCCTTCTCTCTCTGCCCCTCCCCCGTTCATGCTCTGTCTCTCTCTGTCCCAAAAATAAATAAACGTTGAAAAAAAATTAAAAAAAAAAAAAAAAGACTTTGGTATATTCCAGACACTGGACCCATGCTGTGACTGCATATGACAGTTTACATGTGCTCAGGTTTAAAGAATAGCTACTGGAAAAGAGATTATTTCAGTAGATAAAAATTATACCTATATCTATACATACATGACATATGGCATATATATGATATATATATATATATATATATATATATATATGATTTCTAAGTTTGGAACTTAAAGGTGAAGGCAAATGATGGGAGAAGTAAGGTGAAAGGTGAAAGCAGGAGACAAATGAAAAAGACAAAGAGAAATAGGGCAAAAGATGGTGAAAGAATGAGGAAGGGAGACACATCTTGATCCATGAGGAGGGAAGGGTTTTGAAGATTTTAAAGAATTCAGACCTTGACGTTTCTCATGGACGACAGTTTACAGCTTTGTAACTCCTATCGCTAAATCTCCATACACTATAAGAGGACTAGAAAAAAGTGATTAATCTCGAAGAGAAATTATTCATTGACCTGAAGTTTGTCTCCCTCCGAATGATATACTAAGCGGGGTTGGGGTCCTAAGTAAGTATGAAAGCAAAGAAGATATAAGGTGGGTTTTAAGGCAAACTGCAAAACAGTCAATCCAATAAGAAATCCCACACAGAGAGTTTACAACCATAAATCAAATTCTGGAAGGAATTTGGCAAAATCCGGTATTACTCAGGCAGACAGACATCAACACCTAAGCAGGGTGAGGACGGAGCCTGTCAGAGGAGTGGGCAGCTTCAAAGGTGCGATTGTCAGCCAGCATGCTCCTGGAAAAAGGCTGCAATACGTGCACTTAGACACAGGTTTCAGGAAGCAGTGCTGCTGGAAGTGAAACAGGAGAAGCAGTTTGGGGTTCACCAACCTGCGGAGAAAGCAGGTTCCCCGTCTATCCGCTTCTGGGTCCCAAAATGCAGGGGAAATAAAAATCTCCCAGTTCTTCAGAAGATTCTCTGTGACGGCTCTAACCACATGGCCGCCCCTCCTCACTGACCCGGGTACTCTGGACTCATGCTACGGGCATGTGGTGGTCTCAGCACTTGGTCATTTCATTTTTCTGCTCTTAGCCATGGAGATGGTAAAGACTGTGAGCTTCTTCTGTTAGCAAATGAAAAGCCATTGCATGCTGGCCCCCGGGATTTTGTTGGACTCAGTGAAGGTGAATGTACATGCGTTTTTCTAATTAATGAAGAAGATAGAGGACCACACTTTAGAGTCAACATCCTTATTGGAAGACAAAAAACAAAAGCATTTAAAATCTTGTGAACTGAATTTAGAGAGGAAGCGTAATGAAACAGAAAGAGCACTAGCTTCAGACAGACAGTCCTAGGTTGGAACCCCAGCGATTGGCAATAGTATTTAATTTCTCTAAGTTACAGCTTCCTTATCTGTAAACTAGAAATTAAAAAAAAATGCACTTTCATGTTTCTCAGTTTTATAGTAAAAAAACTAAATATCTGCTATATACCCCAAACAATGCTGAGCTTATGGAAGACTTTTGACAAGACTTCCCCATATTCAGTTTGTTTTCTGCCCAAAATCAAACTTACACTACCCTGGATCCCTCGCATGGACATAAGCGTTTGGATGTTTAATGGCTTAATTTTAATCTGTAGCTGAAAAAAAAGAAAAGAGATTCATGGGACAGCAAAGCACTGATATTGTTACTAACATAGTATCTGAAGATCATGATACTTAAAATTCTCAGGTCTTGTCTTATGGCAGTGAGGCCAGTCATAACCATGAATAGCAAATGCTCAAAGAAAGATGCTTCTTATGCTAGGGGTTATATCTGTAATTTTGATTAAAATTACTATGTTCGCCTACTTCTGCTTCTCGGGTCCTGACAATATCCTGAAGGCCTGATGCCTAATGACCAACATGTGTTAATTTCTACAGCTTTTTAAGTGGCCGGCAGGTCAGTGCTCCCAGGCATTTCTGTAATTGGCACTCGCAGCAAAGTTTGCTGAATTCCTTCTGAGTAGGTTCTGTGCGTCACTCTGAATTTCCAGTACCAACATTCAAAAGCCAGATTGAGAACTTTTGGAAGGATTGACTAGGGATTAGTCTAATATAAAATCCCTCCTAAGAGGACTCCGATTTTTAGCTCTTTGTGCGTGCGTGTGAGATGAGCAGAGAGCCCACGTCAGAAAAAAAAGAAAAGAAAAAGCACGGGGACATGAGAAAATCAGGAGGACGTTTCACAGCTTTGTAGGATTTTCCAATTTCTTTGGAAACTATGTAAATGAATTCCTTAAACACAGACTGTCATTGATTTTTCCTGATGTTCATTGATCCCCTCGTCATTGCTTCATGTATGTGTTCTCCCAAAACATCTAGTATCGATATTTCTCTCCCTCAACTCTGTCCCAATCCATTAGAAGTATATCATTAAAACCTGTTTAATTTCCTATGAAAGATTATATTAAGTGCACTTTTAGTGTAATTATGTCAATAGTGGAAGATAAACACGTATTAGGCAGTGCAAAATGCTGATTATCTGTCAAGGTAAATCTGTTTATTTGAGATATAGCAATCTGACAACCCCCTGGTGTTATCCGGGAAAGTACATTCTCGTTCCAGGTACAGTTTGGTGGGGTTTGACAGCAAAATGCTACCCATGGCCTCCTGCTGTGGCATAAGCTTCATTGTATGTAAACCCATATACATGTGTATCTGTGTAATAAAATGCAGACATGTGGATCATGTGTTTTAGGCATATGCGATATGCTTACATTCTGGTGTTTTTGTACACGTAGAAAACAAAAATGTAAATTGACAAGTTCAAGAGAGGGGAGAGTGGGTTACAGGATTAGCCTGCGTTTTAGTTTGTGTCCAGGACGGGGTTTGCCCTCATTCGTGTCGGCTCGGAACCGTTTGCATTAATCCCCAGAAAAAAGGAAAGAGCCGGTGCGAAGAAGGGGAATCAAGGAAATAGGTCTGGTATAGGATGTTGACCAATTCTTGATGCATACATGCTTCTTTTATTCTTTTCACTTTTATCCTTGAGGTAGTAGTTTCTAAATATATCCTACAAATGCCACTGACTGCCAGCTGCTATTGGGCACAAAGTTTTTGTTTAATGAGATGAAACAGTATGAGGAAGTCAACGTGCCTCACATGCCACGTCTGTATTTCACCAGGTTTTTATGCAGCAGAAAATGAATCGAAATGAAAATGGATTGAATATTCAGGCACAGTGTGCCGACCCCTCTGAAAACTAATTCTGTCTGACTTTATTACATGTGATCATTTCCTGAATGCCATAGAATGCTGAGTAGAATAATAAAAATTGATATGTATATTGACATTTTAGTTTTCTAAATAGAAGCTGAGAAAATATAAACAGCATTTTGGTCTTTGCAACTCTTCTGACCAATCATTCATATGCTGACTAATTCACTTAACTCTCAAATACCTCATTCGTCCTTAATATAAATGTCTTCTGAAATAATTTCTCCCCTGTAGATTATGCACACCTTCAGTTTGATTCAGAATTTACATGTGTAGTTTGCATATTTTTGCATCAGAGTGTCTGTTTTAAATTAGATAAAGGTCACTGTCATTCATAATCAAGAAGAAGGTGGATTAAAGGTCACAATTCAATAAAAAAAATCTGATTAGATGTAGAGGTTTGTTCATGTGATTCAATATCATTGGCTAAGTGGAAATCATGAGTCAACAAATTAACCTCAGTATAATGGGCGACTTGCTTCACTGTGATCGAAAATATTCACAGATTTTTTTCCCCCAATGTCTAACTTGTTTGTCTCTGCGTAGCAGTGACAGTTCCTCCTGTTACTACTTTTACCATTAGGTGTCTTTTATAATGTCATTTGGTTTTAGGAGTGACATAAATGACAATTTTATCTCCAAAATAAAGGAGTACATTATAATGAATTAATAATAGACAGCTGTGGATTAGGAAGTCCCTGAGGACCTATGGTTACTCTACCATTTTTCCCCAAGCTAGTTCCTCGTTCTTCCACCCTTTTTAAAAGATGGAGCTGTCACAGCACATTTCTTCTCTTACATAACTATTTTATACCTCTCACAGAACACTTAAGAGTCCCTCTAAACCCTTCCACATCTTGACATCTACTCGGTGTTTCCGTCTGTGATTAGAATGGATATGTATAAAATAAGTGTAGCCAGGGGCAGACAATTAGGCTTTGTCAATTTGGTGAACCTTTTAAGGTAGTTTGACAATGACTTGAATAAATGGAAAGTAGTTGAGAACAAACAAATGCTAAGATGCAGGTAGATATTTGTTTGGCCCATAAATCAATCTGAACACCTGAAGGAGGAAAAATTGGTAGACTTTTCATATATGTTTGGAAATTTGACGTTGAGTACTGAGGTGTTAACATCAACGCTTAGTGTAACAGAACTTACTACCAAAAAGTGAAGAGTCTGAATTGATCATCTTAAAATATTTCTTTCTCTTTTTGCCTGTGCTCTTGACTTAAGAGGAAATCTTAATCCCCCTCCCTTATTTGTCTACTCCATTTGCTATATTGGTTGGCATCTTAACAGAAGATCATACATCAAAAAAAAAAAAAAGGAAGAAGAAGAAGAAGAAAGAAAGATAGACAAGGAGACACCACCTCTTTAAAGCACGTTGTTTATTTTTCCAAGGAAAATCAAACATTTTTATAGGAACTATAAAGGTTAAATGGCTTAAGCAGATTATAATTAGTTAATTTTGTTAAACATATATTGGATCAATTTTACATTATTTTAATTACCTTTTGGAACAAATGGTTTGGTGAACAAATTCACTTGATGTTCAGGATCAAACAAAATTACCTTTCCTCTGGGTAGGCTTAAGTTTCACAAAATGATTTGGAAATGACCTCCTTTGCTTTCATCTAAAAATATCTTTGGATTTAGAAAATGATTAAAGTTGGATATATTGTGTTTTAAGCCAATCAAATTTTATCATTTTCATGGCTTATTCTTTCTTTAAAGAGGAGTGTAATCAAACCTCACTAAACAGATGTTCAACCTTTAAGGAGACTCTTGTAATTCATGTAGTATCATGGTATCTGTAGAGTTGATTCAACTCTTATTTATGCCAGAATACATATAATGTATTCTTGTAAGTATATTCAGTTGTTTCTTTTTTCTGATAAGATATAAGAATGAAAGCTAGATAGTCATTAAAAATCAGGGCCAAATCAGAAATGCTCCAATTTATGTCTCTGTAGTGTACGTATGTGTATATACCTACACTCATACCTAGAAATAGTCAGTCCCTAAATTGTAAATACTAGGTCCCAGGTTGTTGAGTAGTAAATAAGAAAACCAGATAACTGTCTCTCACCCACCCTAATTTAGGGCATCTAGAGAGCAAATTGGGAAAATGCAAATATGATTTGCCCTTTTTCTGTCAGTGTGGATTAGCAAGTTCATCTAGTGCCCAAAGACAGTTATCTCTCTTTTTGCTTACAGAAGGAGTTCTCCACGAGGGATGATTTTACTTCCCAAGAGACATCTGGTACTGTCTGGACACATGTTTCTTCGGGGTTGGTGGAGAGAGGTGGATGTTGGTATTACTAACATCTAGCCGGTAGAGGTCAGGCATGCTGCTAAATGCACAGGATAGCCTTCCACAACAAAAGATTATCCTGTCCCAAATGTCAATAGCCTTGAGGATGAAAAGCCCTCTCTTGTAAGGAAGAGGGAGATGTTTCTTCATTATGTTTCTCAACTCTATAGTATCTCATTTCCCATACCCCAACACTACATCATCCTGACCTGCATCTGGCTAACTTCTCTTCATCCCTCAGAACCCTCGGGTCAGTCACTGCATTCTGATAAGCTCTGCTGGTTTGTCATCACACTGCTATAGCCCTCTAAACTTGATTAATATGTTTTTCTGTATCCCATCCTCGACTACAAATCTCTTGAAAATTATACTGTTTTTTATTGCTAACATCCAGCATGGTTTGTGGAAGGAACATAACTGTCCTATTAAGACTTGTTGTTGTGTGAAATTAAGCTTATCTCTAGAAACAATACTGTACAGGGCCTTTGGGTTTAGCTTAAATAGCACCAAAGATACTATTTCAGGAGTTGTGGATTAAATATATAAATTGTAGTTGTTGGCTTAAAAGCATAACTCTTTTTTAAAAATATCTTGCCTGTGTAATTATTCATATTATATCCAGCTATATATAGCTGGATGTGTTTTAAAACACAATCATGTATGTATGAAACATGGCATGGTTGCAAGTATAAATATTTTTTTCAATAAGGGATACATTTTAATGAAGGCACTCCAATACACTATCATATATATACACATATGTAAGTGAAGCACACTTGTAAATTCCCTTTAGTAAATTTCCCAAGCTCTAATGACTATTTGTACTTAATATGCCAAATACTATACTTGCAATAAAATAGGGAAGACCACTGTCCACATCTAAATAACATGGATGCTTTTGCTTCACCGTTCTCTGTCTTATGTTTTTGTCTTGATCTCTGTGTTTTGCGTTATAAACATGGTCAATAACAGTATCAAATTATAAAGATACATCTGTACAAGTGAATATTAAGTGATCAGTTAACATTGATTAACATTCATCAATGAGAATCCAGAACTGCCTTTACATCAATTGTTACATCTTTCAAAAGTAATATTGATAACTCTGCATTTGGCAATCCTGTGCACTTTTATTATTTCACAAAGAGAAAAAGAGTGAAGTCAAAATCTAGTAATTCTCTGATTAATAAATGTCAGCCCAGGCAGCTAATTTGGATACGTTACAAAAAATCTACTTTCATAGAGCTTAAAGATTAAGAGCCTTTAGACCCAGAAAGATTTATGTTCCATTTCTGGCTCTGCCATGTAGAAACTTAAGACCTTCAGCAAGTTTTGTTCATCTGTAGAATGAGAACAATACTAACATCTACTAACACCTCACATGATTGTTGTGTAGATAAGTGAAATATTTAAAAAAAAGAATTTTTATGTGCCCTTAGACACAAGAAGTCAGCTCAATAAATGATGTCTATTACCAACAAAAGTAGTAGTTATAGAAGTAACCACACTCTTAATAACAGCAATGGTAGGGCACTATAAATCCAGGATTTCTTTTATAATCTGGGAAATATACCTAATAACACTTCTGCAACTTAAAAATGGATTTATATTAGAAAAATTTTATGAAAGAGATTCTCTTAGTGTTTTTCTTTGCTGTGGTCATAATTCATTCTCTAATGTTACCTATCTGCTCTCTCCTACTTCCATTCTTCTGTTGCATCGAACATTCATTTTATCCCCTATCAATGTTAAGTTGTTGTTTGCAAGTATGTTTGAAAGAATTTTTAAGAGTGAGTTCCAGACTTGTGCTTCTCTAGTAAATCCAACGGCATTTTGTTCTACACCTCCGTGTCTTCACATGGCACACCAGAAGAACTTAATTGTAAATAAAAAACCCAGCTTTTTGTTTGTTTGTTTGTTTGTTTTCTAATGAGGGAAATCACATTTAAGAGAGGCTGTAAAGGGGCACCTGGCTCAGTCAGTTGAGCTTCTGACTTTGGCTCAGGTCGTGATCTTGCGGTTCTTGAGCTCAAGCCCCATTCCCATCAGGCAGGGACTGTCAGCATTGAGCCCACTTCAGATCCTCTGTTCCCCTTGTCTCTGCCCCTCCCCCACTGTCCCTCTCTTCCTCAAAAATGAAAAATAAACATTAAAAGAGAGAGAGAGAGAGAGAGAGAGGCTGTGAAATATGCAAGTTTCTCGTCAAACTAGGAGAATGTCATCTATTTCCCCTCCTCTGACCCCGACAGGCCAGAGTATCTGAGAATAGCATTTCTACAAGACTGATCATAGAGTTTGAGCTCAGCAAATGTTTTTGAATGGAACTGGAATAATGAATGTTTCTAGGGAGTGGTTCTATAGAGGCTAAAATAATCATGAGTCCAATTATCACGAGTTTTTATTGAAATCATTAATTTTATTTCTTGGAATAAGGTAATAGTTAAAGAGGAAAATAAGACCTATGTACCATTTTGTCTTCTGGGCCTTCTAGGTCAAATTTTTCTTGGAATTATTCTTTTAATCTTTATATAAACATACATAGCTGAACTTCTTCATAGGATGTAGTTATGGTTAGCCTTTAACAATTTTAACTTTTTGTTTTTAATTAATTTTAAAATAATTGAGGCATAACACTTGTTTCAAAACTTAAAGAAATAAAATGATTTTGCCTATATATTTGAATGGACTACTACCCTTTCACCATTGTATTTTAAAAAGCAAATGCTAAAATTTTTTTAAAACTTAAAATAAGTTTATTAAAATTTATATGAATTGGGGAGCCTGGATAGCTCAGTCGGTTGGGCATCTGACTCTTGATCTCAGCTCAGGTCTCGATCTTGGGGTCATGAATTCAAGCCCCACATTAGGCTCTACACTGTGTATGGAGCCTACTTAAAAACATGAAGAAGTATGAATTATGTTACATATGTCCATGATACATATTACATAATGTTTTTATTTTTTTTAATGTTTATTTATTTTTGAGACAGGGAGAGAGAGAGAGAAAGAGAGCGCGTGTGCGTCCTTGCGTGCAAGAGAGAGCGAGGGAGGGCCAAAGAGAGAGGGAGACACAGATTCCGAAGCAGGCTCCAGGCTCTGAGCTGTTAGCACAGAGCCTGATGCAGGGCTCAGACTCACAAAACGCGAGATCATGACCTGAGCTGAAGTCAGACACTTAACTGACTAAGCCACCCAGGTGCCCCTATATTACATAATTTTATGTACATATATTATATATATTTTTAATATATTTTTATTTAATGAACTAATATATATATAATTTTAATATATAATAAATCAAATAGTGACATCCTTGACCCCCACATGGGATGAGGAAGGGCTAAAACACAAAGCTTCCTTTTTCTACATTGATCGTGAACAAATAAAATATGCTTATTCAGACTACACATGAGACTAACCTGAAAAGGCTAATCAGCACCCTATGTGACAATAAACATAACTTAGCACAAGATAAATAAATGATCATTCTGAACATCAGTTAAAAACATTAAATGAACAACTTAAAATGAAGCTTTCTAGCTAGGAACCTTAGGGAGAAAAAGATGTATGGATTTTAGTTAATCACAAGTTTAATATGCACCAATGGTGAGATCCGGCTGCTAAAAAAGCATACCACCACCTTAGGCTAAATTAATGGGCATTGTAAAAAGGACATTGGAAAGAATAGTTCCATTAAATTCTCTAATTATTAGATCACATCTAACATATTGCAATTAGTCCTCCATATTTAAAGCAGAAAATTGAAGAACACAATGTGTCAAAAAATGAGTCCAAGATGAAATGGAGTTTGAAAACTATGTCATATGAGAAATTGTAAGGACCCAAAATGTTTGGCCAGAAAAGAGAAGACTAAGGAAAATGTAAGAAATCGTTGATAAAGATATCTTTCAACAAATATTTATTGACACCCTGTTACAAATACTGTGCTTAAGTGTAAGGTAAATAGAGAAAATTAACAAGGAACTGATCTTTTATTTTTATCCCTTAATTAATGGACTTTAAAATCAAGAGGAGGTGACAAGACTTTAAATAGTCATACAAATGAACATTAGATAGCAAATAGTGATAAGAAAGGAAAGGAAAAGCAACAATGAAAAAATAAATAAACTGATCTAATTGGGAAGACTCTCTGAAGACGTGACATTTAAATCACATAAATAAAGGTGGGGGAGGAGGGAGGGAAGGCTTCCTTCCAAACAATGATAATGGCGTAGGCAAAGTCTCATAATCAAAGCCCCAGGGAGGAAAAGAATTTAGCAAAATTGAGGAATGGAAAGAGGAAAGGGTGATTAGAATATATGAATAAAGAAGGAAGAACAGTGTGAGAAGAAAGAGGGGCCAGCTTGTAGCCCTTTGAAGACACATTAAGTCTTCTATTCCATGTGCCAGGGGTAGTTATGGAAAGATTGCCACAAGACTAAGGTAAGGAGATTTGCCTTTCATAAAGATCACTCTGGCTTTGTGTGGATAATGTACTGGGGAGGGGCTAAAGGTGGTAAAGGATCTACTTCAGAGGCTATTGCAGTGGAAGAGGCAAGAGATCAAGGTCATTTGACTTTCACCAGAAAAGAAGACTGAATAACAAAGAGAGATTCAGAGACATTTTGGAGGTAATATCAAGTGAATTTGATGATGGATTGAATGTGGGCACGGAAAACAAAATGTGGTACTGAGGAAGATCCCTACTGTCCGATATGAGTAAGTAGATTAATTACTGAGAAGTGAAGAAACTTTAAAGCTGAAGTTCAAGTGCCTTGGCTTGGGAACAGTAAGTTTGAGAAGCAGGATCAATTGTTAAACAACAACATCAACAAAAACCATAAAGACAATTTTCATATTAATTGGGTGAATCTCTGGTGAATTATCAGGCAGAAGAGAGAGCAGAATTATTTTGTTTCCTTCAAAAAAACAGATCTGCAACCACAATGTCAGATTTGCCAGAAGGTCAGTTTCAACTCAGTCCATGAAAGAACAATTTTTAAGAACTAGACTATCTAAAAAAGTGAAGACTGTCTTGGAATGGGATAAGTTGCCCTTCACAGTAGCTATACTGGCAGAGACCAAACTCTACAGGAAATGTCTACAGGACTTTGGTCTCTTTCAATACTGTTGTGTTCAATTCCAGGAATCAGGTTTTAAAACCTTGAGAAGAAAACAAAGAGGATTCTCACTTAGGTCACTGCAGGTGTTTAGTAAACCATTTCATTGCTGATTGCTATTGGGCATGTACCTGGCACCTTCCTACCAGAAGGGTTATTGATTGCATCGAGCAGCCATTGGCTGTTAACTGAAGTGCACACACTTTCCCTTTTGGGTAAGTGAAGGTCAGCGCCATGCCAGAAGTGTACTGCAAAGGTTAGAATCTGAGACTTCTCTTCTGTGATGATCCTAAATCCTCCTTATGCAAATGTCACTAATTTATTATGGCTTGCTTTCTTGCTGTACTTACTCTTAGCCTCAAGCGTCCTTTTCCACCCAGCCCTCCCAGACAATCAATACCTTCTGACTGGCATTGTCATTTGAGATGGTATCCACCCAGTTGTCATGAGTACTCAACCTGATGACTCACAGCTCCTATGGGCATCTACCCTCACAGACTCCCCAGGGAATGAGAAGCTATGATGATTTCTTCTAGGGCTCTCACCTAGAGAATGAATGCCATTTGGCAGCTGGAACAATCTCTTCTCCCCCTGCCCCCATCAGTATGCTTCATTTATTCTCCCTTCTGAAAAGCTTTGTAAACTTAAGACCATTCCGCAGTGTGTTCTGTATATATATATATATATGTATATATATACAGGTAGAAAGATCACACTGTCAATAGGTTTGTCAGAATAACTTGCTGTGTGATCCTGCATTATGTGGAGAGTGAGGGAACGAATTGGCCACATAGCCAGAATCCCATGATAGACACTGTACCTAAGCAGAGCCAGAGATTGTAAAACATCTCAGTCCTCGGGTGGGGGGGGGGGGGGTAGGGGGCACAAGCGCTTATTTTTCTTTTTCATAGACTTTAGCCTTCAGTAATAATTGTGTACTTTGTGATTGTGGTTCAGGGATAGTACCTATCACATTAGAGTTCAATTTTAATATATCTAGAGCTCTTTAATAAGACAGTCTGTTAAGACTAGGGCACTGACTGATTAATAAGTTGGTTCAAGTAGACTTTCGTTCGGTTCTCAGGAATAAGTGCTCTGTCTAGTTGATAAATTTCCACACTAAACACAAACGTTGTTATTTGTCATATACTAACTGTTTTAATGGGCCATTCTTCATGATCTTTAACAACTATCAATTGATCTCTAGAACTCAGATGTCACGCTGCAGTCCAGCTACGTTCAAAGAATCTAAGTTTAAGTGAACTATAATATAAAAGAAGTAAAAACAAATTAATTCGCTCTAAGGACAGAAATGTATTAAGCGCATTAATGAAGATGTGAACAACAAGCAGTGACTCAGGGCTGTTATTTTTCTCCACAGCAGAAATATAGTAATCAATCCAGACAGTTATATCTTCAGATCCTCAGGTTTTAATAAAGGTGAGTCTAAGAATTCTATTTAGACTTTCAGACCATTACACCTTGAACCATCAGAAATAATCAGATATGTTTAAATCATCTGGGAGATAAACTGAGTGATTTCATACTTGTAAAACATAAACTCTAGAGGCAGCCTAATTTTCACGTTTAGCGTTTGTGATTATTCTTCCGGTTCCTCCTTGCCTAAAAAAAAACTATCAAACTCTGATTTCCCTTCAGCAGACTGGCAGGTCTAGGCCACTTGATATAAATAAAACCTAAAATGCTTAGAAATGAAATGAGCTGTTTTTTAAAAAGGTTGAGGGCAAACACTTATGTCCAGGAGTACAAAGGGATATGCCTATTTCTTCATCTGATAGTCTCCGGTGGCGACATTAGCACATCGATGTTTTATGCATTTCATACATAATACTCCACGTGATTATCAAATCCAGACTGTAGAGGTGAATTAAGTTTTCTGAGAATGGAATAGGGCGGGAGGAAGAACATGCGCTACTGAGAAAAATCATCCCGTGGCTTTATCTTCTAGGAGATCTGTGGAAGCCTTTCTTTTGGAAAGTGCTCAAAGACAGATCAAATGTGATAATAAAGGTTCACTATCTGAACAGGTCTGCCCTAGAAATAGTGCTTTAGAAATCTGAGGTGGGAAAGAAAAGCAGCCTGTGCCAGAAACTGATTAAATTTCAGTCATCTATCCAAAGAAGTCCCTGGTTGCTTGTAAAATGCTCCATATAATTACAGTAACTACGGGTTTTAAAGGAATTTACACATTAGCCTTTATCATGGGACTTTCTTTGTGGGTGCATTTCTACTTTAAAATCAATATCTCTAAAATAAACTTTAATAAGATTTATTAATTTTATCTATGTGGACCTTTTAAAAGTCAATATCAAATATCTTTCTCCAGATTCTTCTTGGCATTTGAAGAAGCTTAGATATAATCAAATGTCATGCCCTCTGTATGTTAAACGATCATTGTTCTATGACTTTGCTCTTGTATACAACGTAGCCCGGTTTTAAACTTTGAAAGAGTTGTGAATCAATACAAAGCCTGCTTAAAATGTATGGGTCATCCTGATACACGATCTCAGTACTGTGGACAAGGCTCATTAGTTGCTTCTTGAGCTATTATCTTGCTCGGTGTTAGATTTGAATAACCCAGGGAAGTAGTTTGATGGTCCCCAGTTGACCCTGCACCACGGTGGCTAAAATCACTTTTTTGCAGGGCGCCTGGGTGGCTCAGTCAGTTGAGCGTCCGACTTTGACTCAGGTCATGATCTCAGAGCTCAGCTCATGAGTTCGGGCCCCGCGTCGGGCTCTGTGCTGACAGCTCAGAGCCTGGAGCCTGTTTCTGAATCTGTGTCCCTCTCTTGCTCTGCCCTTCCCTCACTCATGCTCTGTCTCTCTTTCTCTCAAGAGTAAATAAAACATTTAAAAAATAAATAAATAAAATAAAAGCCCTTTTTTGCAACATCTACACACTTTACAAAAAACAAAAAGGCTTTCATAAAGTTGTGTCCCAGAGAACAAGCTTACTATCTTGCACTGAACGTAGAGAGCATTTGTAGGATATCACAGCTTTCAAGTCTTCATTTTCAAAAGAGACTTAGCACCAACATTTCTTCCCAGTAAACGTCAAAGGAGAAGACTCCCTGTCAACCACACGCTCCATGGCCTCATGTTAAGTGGCTATAATCTTAATCCAAAGAAAAGTGAACTCATATTTTTCATTGGATGGAAGACTTCTGAGAAACTCAAATGTTAAGATCTTCATTGACGCCAGAAGAATTCTACCATTAAAGCATAAAGGAAATATTTTGTTACCCCCCTGAAAAGGAAACCTGATTTAATCTTAAATCTCAGAGGTTTGTAAACACGAAAGTCAACTTCTCACCCCCCCACCCCCCCACCCCCCAAAAAAGGTAACAATGAAGCCTTAGTGTGAGATTGGAAGCTGAATGACGTTTCCTTTTTTTGGTCTACTCTACCCTGATAATGTCTAGTTTCATGAACTACAGTTTCTATTTAATAAATCTGTATACTATCTTGGAAAACTTACTATGGAGTGAATTCATGGTATTCAAACTGTATTGGTTAAGCATACCATAAAGACATAATTTAGTAATCAGCCAAGGTAAACATCACATCTTTCCACTCAGATAACAGAAGAGAACAAAACTTCAATACTTTACATGGCTAGCTACCCAGGGATAAAGATCACCGCAATTTCAATATCTATATCTACCAAATTCAACAATAAGCTATCTCTGGCCGCCCTCTGTGCTTCTCACACACAGAAAAGATGCTATTTGACAGCATTGACTCAAAACATCACAGGGTACAGACGTACTTAATTATCATTTTATAGTCTGCCCTTTACCTGGACTATTTAAATAAGGTTTTTATTTCCTTTCTTATTTGCTAGTAAATGACATTTTATGTGATCTATAGAGGATCTATCAATCTATATTAGGATTGGGTCTAGTTGCTTATAATGTAAAACCAAATTAATAGTGGCTTTAGCCAGCTAATATATATTTTTTCATGCAAAAAGAGTCTGGAGTTAGTCTGCCCATGAGTAGTTTGGTGGCTCCATTTACAAGTCACCCATGTTCCTGTTGTTTCTGCACTGCCAGGCTGCATGCTGGCTTTCTTTCTTTAAGTTTCTCTCCTGTTCGCAATGGAGCACTAATGCTTTCTCCATTATATTCTTTTTTCCAAACACCAAAAGGGCAAGGGGAAAAGGACCTATAGGATCATCCTAGTGCATTCCTCTCAGATCACCCCTACCATCACATGCCTAAAACTCATATTTATATCTCATTATCTACCCTTATTTTGAAAAGAGGCTGGAAGGTAGTTTTGTGGACACAGACATTGCTGTTCCCAACAATATAGGGATTCTCTTACTTAAGAAGAGAAGGATGATATGTATAAGGCGGGCAGGTAATTGTTTGACTGTTGCCACACAGTCTTGAAATTTGCTCCTTTAAATATGCTTTCGAGGTGACTTATTTGGGGACCTGTAACCCCAAATCTAAAGCAAAATATTTCCCCCCAAAGCAGGTGGAGATTCTGTTAGCTAAGATCTTTTAGCTTTATCTGCCTGCTTGAGCAGCATTGGATTTTAGAAGTAAAAGCTCTAGATATAAACTGCAATCTTAAAATAATTTGATTTCATCTAAACAGTTCAAACCACCAACTATTTTTTTTAGGTGTCATCTTAGTTTTTACTTGTGAAACTTTGAGGTGATAGGCATCTGTGGTTTAGGTAACTTTTATTCAAAGCTTAAGAGAGTCAGATAGAAAAACTGTTGGTTTCACATTACGTTTTTATTCCGTTTCACCTGAAATATGATGGTTACCAGCACATTATTTTATTGCTCTTCACGGATTGTCATCTGAGAAGTCTACTAGCGCAGATTTCCTTCTTTTGTTTTTCACTTTTCTGATGGTTAGTTTTTAATTTGAGTTAAGGTGAAATAGAAACAAAACTCATTTTGATTAAATTGCTCCTAAGTAAACGGCAATGATTTTGGTCATCCAAAAAGCTTTCTAGCTGGTATTTGCCATAAGCTAATAAACTAGAGCATCACAAGATTAAAGACTATTAAAATATGGATTTTCCTGACCATGTTTAGCATCCATCATTATGATGAGGATGACCAAAAATATCTGAAATATGCTGATGTTTTACAGAAAAATAGGGTCAGAAGATAATCTCAAATACTGACCCAATAAGGATTAATTCAAAGAGATTTCTAAAACTGTCACATGCCATTGAATGAAGCACATGTGATACGCTGCCTGGTCTATGGCATCCATTGGTTGTAGGCGATTAAAAAAAGAGAGGTCACACGCTTTTATGTTAACATATTTGCACACTTCCTTGGAGAACATTCCCCTGCTGAGGAACATACAAAGAATGCAACTCTAATTTATCGATTAACGTAATCCAAAAATATCTGAGGTATCTTACTTGATCAGAGCCAGGGAACACTGCAGGGGTTAGTCATCTGGAGAGTTTGGATGTACTTCGGTCAAATGTTATTTTAAGCTGGGATATCTTTAAAATTCAGTCAAATTAATGGATCTTTCCTAGTATACCACGCCATTATCATTAAAGTACACAGAAGCTGTTAACACATGGCATACCTGATCATCATCGCTACCCGCTGCCAACAGATGTATCAGTCAACAACAAATGTATTCTAATCGTGTCCTGGAAAGAACGGTTTCACACCTTTGAAGGCTGACATCTGCACCATGTAGCAGTGTGTAAAGTCTGCATTTATTACTACTTGCTATGTGCATCTGAGAAAACATGTAAGGGTTGCTCAAAGGGTGTTCTTACGGAACTGAGAACACATGTTCCTAACTGTTACTGGTAACGTTTTAAAGTTTCACAACATAGGGGCGCTTGGGTGGCTCAGTCGGTTAAAGCGTCCGACTTCGGCTCAGGTCATGGTCTGGCGGTCCGTGAGTTCGAGCCCTGCGTCGGCCTCTGTGCTGACCGCTCAGAGCCTGGAGCCCGTTTCAGATTCTGTGTCTCCCTCTCTCTCTGGCCCTCCCCTGTTCATGCTCTGTCTCTCTCTGTCTCAAAAATAAATAAATAAATAAATAAATAAATAAATAAATAAAGTTTTGGAGGAAATACTCTAGAATGTTTGCCTCTGAGTGGTGGCTCTACCTAGTTTTTATATTTTCTAAAATAAGTTTGTATTACTTTTATGATTAGAAAATAATATAGGGGCGCCTGGGTGGCTCAGTCAGTTGAGTGTCCGACTTGTGATTTCAGCTCATGTCATGATTAAGCCCTGGGTTAAGGTCATGGTCTCTCAGTTTGTGAGTTTGAGCCCCACGTCCGGCTCTGTGCTGACAGTTCAGAGCCCAGAGCCCGTTTCAGATTCTGTGTCTCCCTCTCTCTCTGACCCCCCCCTGTTCATGCTCTGTCTCTCTCTGTCTCAAAAATAAATAAAACATTAAAAAAATTTTTTTAAGTTTCACAACATAGATTAATTTTGTTGATAAGTAAGTACATGACTAAGTCCTACATTTCATGAATGCTGGAACCATGTTTTAAACTTATTTGCATGTCCCATAGTGCCTGGCACAGGGCCTGGTAAACTGTATGCTCTCAATTAATATTTGATGACATGAGTATTTTACCTTACATCTACACCAAACCAAAACATCAGTTAAAAAAGATTTTTGACATTTAGATCCCTTAATGTCCCTATACTCATTTCTCATTTAATTTCTTTTAAAAAATCAAGTAGTATGGAACTGTCCTGAATAATAAGAAATATCCAAGAATGCTAATGACAATAAATAAGTTAGAGAGAGTTTTTACATTTGTAAGTAAAGGGGATGGTTTTGGAATTAACTCATGTTACTAATTCAGCTCTGAAATAATGATTGGGTAAATTTTGACCATTTGTGGGTATATCTTTTCTTCATATTTTGAGACCTTGGTATCCAGGCTGTAAAAATATAGGCGAGAATATATCAAGTCACAGGCATAATAGAGCAGTGAATAAGTGCTCATCTTTTTCACCATTATTGCCTCTATGTTATATTTATTTTCCCCAAATAATTATTAGCTTTATATAAATAATATACTTTATTCCCTTGCTAGTGGAAAATGATGTTTGACATTAAGGAAAGGTCAGGTATCATGAATAGGAAACCACAATGAGCATTGCCTTTAAGGATTATTGAATTAAGAGGTACATATATTTGACAAAGTATAGAAATCAAATAGCTGCCATGTTAGCAGTGCCCTTTTACGTGCCATAGATTTATTGACATTTACTAAATATAAAAAAAAGTTGAAACAGTGAGTGCTTAGTATGCAGTATGATGAAAAACCTAATATCACTTCCCTGAAGATTATATGACAGCATTTTAACCAGGGTAAATTCACCAATTGATTGGACATCAGATTGGAATATAAATTAAACTGGCCATTTAATTTTAGAAAATACACACACAAACAAAATTAGCTAAGTCGCTTATGTCCAGTTAAGTTGTAGCTGTTGACCTAGGTACAAGTGAAATCCTTATTACACCCACATGCGCACGTAATTTCCATGGGCCCAAGTTAGGCTGGATATTTCAATGTGACAAATGGATTCTGCAGTTCACAGGGGTGCTTACTGCAATAGATGTCATGGTAGCAGCTTTCCAGCTGAAAGGAAAAAAAAAAATTGTCCAACTCCACACCTTTCGTTTAAGCACAAAATCACAACATAGAATTTGTATCAGAACTATTATGGGAGAGGTCAAAATAAATATATACATCCAAGGTTCTAGAATCATTCCTCTCACAAACTCCTTTCTTTTTCCTGATAGATAACATAATTTTTGCCCCAATTCTGAAGTCTCTTGTGTAAAAAAAAAAAAATTTTTTTTTTACATTTACTTATTTTTGAGAGACAGAGAGAGCAGATCACAAGCGGAGGAGGGGCAGAGAGATAATGAGACACAGAATCCAAAGCAGGCTCCAGCCTCTGAGCTGTCAGCGCAGAGCTGACCTGGGGCTCGTACTCACAAACCATGAGATCATGACCTGAGCTGAAGTCGGATGCTCAACCGACTGAGCCACCCAGGCACCCCTGAAGTCTCCTGTTTAATTATCAGTATATTTGATCAGTAAAATAAAGAGTTTTGCAGAGATTAGGGAGTAAAAAACATAAAAATCCTGATAAGAGTTTTCATAGTCTTTCATATGCCAGTCAAGTGGTCATAAGTACTCATGGGGCCAAATCGATTTATATTCATCAGACAGATTTAGTGATATCCATATTCCAAGAACTTAAAAAAACATTAAATTCAAACCTACTTATGAAAATACAGTTTAACCCCAGGTGAATGTTTTTGTTTGCCATTACCTGAATGGCTACACGGACTTTGAAACTTATACAAGCTTGAAGCGTACACAAAATGTTAAACTCCTCTAAGGAATGATATTTAAAAAATTTTTTTTTAACTTTTATTTATTGTTGAGAGACAGAGTGAGACAGAGCATGAGCAGGGGAGGGGCAGAGAGAGAAGGAGACACAGAATCCGAAGCAGGCTCCAGGCTCTGAGCAAGAGTTTAGTACAGAGCCCGATGCGGGCTCAAACCCACAAACCGTGAAATCGTGACCTGAGCTGAAGTCAGACGCTCAACCAACTGAGCCACTCAGGGACCCCTGAGGAATGATATTTTTAAATGCATAACAATAATACTTCATACACAATTGAACCAAAAACCATAACATAAGTGCCTTTTGCCTTATTTTCTCTAGTAAAACATCAAAGCAAGAAAGTTTGCTTTAAAAAGAGAGAGGGAGGTGGACTTATATATGACATTTGAAAACACTGAATTCAGAAGGCCTTGTTTTGTTGTTTTATTTCATAAAACTGCATGTCTCTAGTTTTGTTTTGTTTTTTTCCTCAGAGAAAAACGAACCATCATGAGATTGTAATATTTCACAATGAAGTGACCTCAGAGTCCAACACTAGAAAGAACAGTGGACTGAGAATTAAGAAACTAGTTTCTAAAAAGAATTATACCATCATCCAGGTGTATAGTTTGGGGCAAGTTGGGAAACCTCTCTAGACCCTGTAGACATTGTTTATGATGTTGTAAAGGAGGGATATTGGAATAAATTATTTAGTGGTATTTATTATGTTAGGGTTTTGCTTAACATCTCCCAGCTACATAGAGGACTCAAAGAGAAATAACCTAAATGCATAGTTTTTATTACCAACTGGGGCTCCTGTCATGAATCCCACTCTCCTATTTGGAGAAGGCAGCCTGAAAAAGTGGAGAAATACCAAGGAGCCCTTTTTTGTTTCATTCTTGGAGCCTAAGCCAGCATCAGACCAGAAGACCCAGCCTTTTAGCCGCCTTTACCCCCAGGCACTTCCCTTACTTTCCTAACCTTCCAGAGCTAAGTGTTCCCCTTGCCAGCCCCCTCCACTGCAAAAAGATGTCATTTCCAATCTGAATGGAAAGTGATAGGATATTGTTCTGTGATAGTCCATACCTTGGTACATTTTAACTCTGAAATCTATCAGGAATTTTCCTATCTACTTTATGTTCCAGGGATCCATTTGAGTAATATAAGTTGGGATAGACGTTTCTCAATATTTTCAATTCTAATGGCATCGTGAGGCACATCAAAATTAGAGCAGAATGATTAGATACACGGCTCTAGAATCAGTCTGTGTCCTTGTCTCAGCTTTGCCATTTATCACCTGTCTAACTGAGCGAGTTACTTGATTTCACTAAACCTCACTTTCCCCATCTGTGAATTGCAGATCATAGGAGACTTTCCTCACAGGATCTCCTATAGCATATTTGACCTGATGCAGCCTTGACTCCATAATCCATACTCTTTAATACTACACAGCCTCCTACCCTACACATTGTGTTTCTCCAATTTCCATAAACATGATTATCTTCTTGACTTATTTGACACGAGAACAGAGCATAAGGGCCAGATGGAATATGACTTTTTTTTTTCTTTAAGTAGATGAAAACATAATCTAGGTTTGGCATTTTTTTGGCACTCAATAAATATTGGCAAATTTCCTGCCTTTGACAGCACCTCTCCCAATAAAGAAATTGAATTTACTATGGGCATTGAATAAGGCTCCACTTCCCCTCAAAAGTCACATGCAGAGGATGGCTAAATGCTGGCCTTACCATCTTCCTTAAACACAATGGTTTTCAAGGATCACGGTGGTGTGAGGTAGGTTGGCCAGTAATATGGTCAGGAATGCAGACAGACAGACCTGGAAAAGATGTGAGCTTCTAACCCTCACTTATCCACTGTCCCTTCATTCAGGCAATAAATGCTTCCTGTGATATTATGGGATATCAACAATTCTTTGCCCTTACAAACATTCTAAATGGTGGAGACATTCAATAATCAGGGAAACTCATAAATAAACCAGTTAATATTAGATAGTAAGTGCCTAGAGGACAGTTTTTGGAGGTAACGTGAGGGAGAGCGACTCAGGTGGAATGAGGCGCCTCTCTCAGGTGATTGGGAAGGCCTCTCTGAAGAGATGACCTTGAGCCGAGATGTCAGTGACGAGGAGGAGCAAACACAGGAAGAGCTCATTCAGAGGAGCAGCCACAGAAACAGCCCTTGGAGAACAGAGAGATCCACATGCCTGTTGCTCAGTGATCAATGAAGGACATGTATTAGCACATGAGTTCAGAGAGTGGTGTAGCACAAGACCTGCTCAACAAGACGTGATAGGTGGAGAAATCAGTGTAGGAAAGTAGCCAAAGCCAGATGTGACCACATTTTGCTTCACATCTCTGCTCTACTTCTTTCTAATGGGGAGACCCTGGGCAAGTCGCTAAACCTCTCCGAGCTTCGATTTCCCTCAGTGGAACGGAAGCCATCGTAACTACTCCTCACAAATCTCCTGCGTGTCGAATGACCTAGTGAATGTAAAGAGCCTAACCCGCCACCTCACTCACAATAAGCACTCGACAATCATAGTAATACATCATTATAATTCTGACCGTGATCATGCGGTTGTGATGCCACCATGGCGGTGGCGGTGATCTCCAATTTTCTTTTTTTCAAGATATCTTTCACTGAAAAAAGTTCAGCAAGATCTGTGTGGTAATTTAACCAAACTACAAAATGGTTTCACTATCTCTATTTATACAGTAAAATATGAAAACATGAATCCTTTATACTAGATTCTGGTCACGAGAAGAATACGCAATGCATTATTAGTAACCCCCATCCAATTTTGCTTGGATATGAATTTGCTTGCAATCCCAGCCTCCAGAGCTAACTTTCACGACAGGATTTAAGGAGCAGCAGATATGGATCCTTTCCCAATATCTCAGAATAGCATACGGTTAAAAGCACAGGTTCTGGAGCCAGCCAGCCTAGGTTTCAATCTGGTTCCACCACTTGCCGGCTGTGAGACTGTGCACATTGCTCATCTCCCCTCTGTCTTGGTTTCTTCCTCTCTAAAAACAATACCTACATTTTAGCAATCACGTGAGCTTTCGTTAATAGTGCATATAAGTATAGGTTATAGTTTTTTTACATAAAATAAATTCTCAACAATGTTAGCTATTATTATGACCCATGATCCAGTCTTTCCACCATACTAATTTCATTCCTTGGAAGCACTGCTAATTTTAGGATGGAAGGGCTAGAAATTGATTTACATGTTGCAACCTCCCCAATTTTATCCAGATATTACCATGGTTTTTAAAAATGCCGGTTTTACAGTTATGATTTTCTGGCCAGTACATTGATAAGTTACATGAATATATTTTCCTCTAAAGTCTCTTTTTTTTTTAAATTTTTTAAAATGTTTTTTATTTATTTTTGAGACAGAGGGAGACAGAGCATGAACAGGGGAGGAGGGTCAGAGAGAGAGGGAGACACAGAATCTGAAGCAGGCTCCAGGCTCTGAGCTGTCAGCACAGAGCCCGATGCGAGGCTCGAACCCGCGGACCGTGAGATCATGACCTGAGCTGAAGTCAGATGCTTAACCGACTGAGCCACCCAGGTGCCCCTAAAGTCTTAATAAAACAAACAAACAAACAAACAAACAAAAAACAAAGTACTTTGCTAACATTTAAATGGAGCCATCAGTGAGTACTAGGATTTCAGATGACTTTTATTGTATTCTTTTTGTTTTTATATGGCCTATTAACACATTTATTTTCCTAGAATTGGCATTTGTAAAAAATGGTTGTTCACCTCTGCTTGAAGTCATTATCACACATTGATTATCAGTCAACACCTTAGAAGGATTAGTTGCCAGTCAGAGATGGTACGAATTCTTGCAGGATGGATGTGAGGACGATAGCAGAGGCTGAGGAGCAGGGAAAAGCATCCCAGGAAAAGGAAAAGAAAAAGGTCAAGGGTGGGAATTAAAGGAAGTAGGGTATGTCAAGGACTGCCAAGGAAGAGCCAAAATGTGAAGCCAAGTGAGTTTGAATCCAAAGCCTTATGAATGCAGTAATAGCAAGACAAAGCTACATTAAAAATAATTTTAATGTTTATTTATATTTGAGAGAGAGAGAGAGAGAGAGAGAGCAGGGAAGGGGCAGAGACAGAGGGAGATACAGGTTCCAGGCTCCAAGCCGGCAGCACAGAGCCCGACATGGGGGCTTGAACCGTGAGATCACGGCCTGAGCCGAAGTCGGACGCTTAATCACCCAGGCACCCCTAAAGCCTCAGCCACCCAGGCACCCCTAAAGATACATTAAAAATACTTTTAGGGTGCGTGGGTGGCTCAGTCGGTTAAGCGTCCGACTTCGGCTCAGGTCATGATCTCAAGGTTTGTGGGTTAGAGCCCCGCGTGGGGCTGTGTGCTGACAGCTCGGAGCCTGGAGCCTGCTTCGGATTCTGTGTCTCCCTTTGTCTCTGCCCCTCCCCCACTCTTGCTCTGCGTCTCTCTCTGTCTCAAAAATAAATAAGCATTAAAAAAAATTACTTTCATGTGGGGCACCTGGGTGGCTCCATCAGTTAAGCATCCAACTTCAGCTCAGATCATGATCTCGTGGTTTGTGAGTTCGAACTCCACTTCCAGCTCTGTGCTGCTGACAGCTCAGAGTCTGGAGGCTGTTTCAGATTCTGTCTCCCAATCTCTCTGCCCCTCGCCCGCTTTCTCTCTCTCTCTCTTTCTCTCTCTCTCTCTAAAAAATAAAGAAACATTTTTTAAAAAATGTTTTTAATACTTGCATGTGATTTTATATTAAAAAAAACTTTCTGGAAATCATTTTACCTGATCCCTATAAAAAAAGAAGACGAAAAGTAAAAGAAAAAGAAAACCTGTCAAATATCATTATTCCAATTTACAGATGAAATTGCAAAGCTCAGAGTGTGGAAGTAATTTAATATCACATAGAGCTGCATCTTGAACCCACAATTTCTGACTTAGTCCAGTATCTTTCCAGTACACCAACCTGTTTTCATTCATTAATTGATTGCACACTCAAAATACAAAATGAAGTCCACATAAACCAACCCCTCACCCCCAAACCAAGAACTATAATTCTTGTTTACAAAAACATACAATTTAGTGTAAGAAATAAAATGTGCGTGTACAAAAGAACTTAAGATCCCTTCCATAGACAAGATGAGCAAATACAGGATTAAATATAATTTACATGCATAATTCCAATTGCCCCTCCACAGTCCCTCCACCTCTATTTTCCCCCTAATATTGGTCATTCAAAATCAATTTTAGAAGAAGGAATATAATGCATGCATTTTTTCCCACCATCTGTCTCGGTTTTCACTGATTTTTGAGATTCCTTCCTTCCTCCATTCTACATTTATTATATCCTACTAATAGCCACACTCCTGAACCAAGCCCTGGGGCTACAATGTTAAGATAGACACCACCTTTCTCACTCAGGGAGTCTGCCAATTCTTAACAATGTTTAATGGAAAACTTTTAGTTCAGTAAATAGTACAATTGGAGTCTAGATATCAAAATTTCCTAACACTTCCTTCTCTTCAGCAAGTCCCTGTTTTAAGCTGCAAGGCTGCTTTAAGTGTGGCTGTTTGCAAGACAAGAGCGATTACTATCCTTGTCCCATTGTGATGACCTTCACTTTATCACTCCTTTCATTCCTGGTTAACGTTCAGTGGCCTTGTCAGACTTTCTCCTCTCCTATGCCAATCTGTCGCTTCCAGACCTGTTTCACCTCCCTTTCTTGACTGTAACATTCAGAACTGGATTTCTGAGAATTGTTGGTGCAAGCTGCAATAATGCTACTTTTTAAAAAATAAATATACTGATAAAAATAGGAATGTGACTCTGATACTAACCAAGGATTGGAAAAAGGAATAGTTATACAGTGAGTTATTGCAACCTCTTATTTATTTCACTCTTAATGCTCAGTAGAAATCATTTTCTACCTTCAAATATTAGTCAGACACACAGCCAGGTGAGACTGTGAATCTTCATTGGAGCCAGTTAATTTTATCCATCCCCTTGATGTTCTGTCTGAGTTGGGAATACATGTTCATTGCCTTGGTAATTTTCTTGTGCTCATTGCCCAGGTCCCTGAGGATTGTTAATATGAAGTGCAGCTGGGCCTATATATCTATGGCTGTCAATGCACAAGGTTATTCTGTAAATACCATAATCCTCGTGAGTGGGGAGATGACATTCTCATTTGAGGTGTCTTGATCTGATCCTTCTGGAAGGAGTTCATAAACTTTTGCATGTGTCATCCTAGCATTACAAGATCTCTCAGACAAATATCATTTGCTTTAGACCAGAGGAGACTGAGCCATCCCTGTGCTTGTGTAGCTGCTAATATACAGTCTTCTTTCAAGTTCATCAGTAAGTTAGTCCACTGTCCAGATCTACTATTTTTTTTTTTAAGATCGCTATTGGTCTATTGGATTTTGGTTGAAAACAAACAAACAAAAAAATGCTAGCAACAGTTACCATACATTTTATATGCTGGCATATTCCTTTGTTCAGAGTAATTTTTAGAACATTGGACTGTCATTTCCAATCATTGGAGGCTCCATCATGTGCATTATAATTCTGTGCATCTGTTCAAGTCTTCAGTCAGATAATTTGCAAATGGAGATCAAAATATGGCCAGAGTTCTTAAGTCTGTGAAATCTGACTCAAATTTCCATTCCTACTTTTTTTCAATAACCTTCTCTAAGTAAGAAAAATAATGTACATATTTAGTTACATAATCATTTTAGAAATTGTCTACCCTGAAGGAGTGTTGATTTACTACAATTAACACTCCTCTTAGTGTACAGTCAATAAACTTTTTTTGGCACCTAGTCTATACCAAACACTAATATACTGATAGTACAATGGTTAATGACTACATAGTGGCTAACTGAGTTCAGAGTGATAGAAATTAAATGACTTACCCAATAACAGGCAAAGAATGTTCAGGGCACACACTTGCAGACGTTACTTGGGGCTAACTCCACCACAAACCCAGGAATTTAATAATACTTAATAATTCCATAACATTCAGCATGCACCACGACAACGTTCTGTATAATTCCTACTCCATGCGTAGGAAATATTGGTATCTCTGTTTTGCACATGAGGAAATTGAGCCACAGAATGATATGTCACTTGACTAAATTCAGATAACTTCCAAATGGCAGAGCTAGAAATTGAACCCCGGAAGTCTGACTCCCATGTCAAGCTTCTAACATGCACACAGTGTAGCCCCTCATTGAACTCTGCTCTTGATCTCTGGGTCTTTAAATGCCCCCTTCTTTCTCTTGTTTTGAGAATTTCACTCTTTTTTTATTCTGTCATCTCATTACACTACATTAGTATCTGGAATGTTTTTCTCCCCATCTTCTCTGTGGCACTAAACTTGCTCATCCTACAAAACTCAACTCATAGTTTACTCTCTTCCTTGAATCTTTAGTCTAATATAGATGTAGTCTCCTCTGTGTTCCTATTATATCTTGTGAATGTGTGTGTATAATAACTAATGTTTATTGAGCATTAATATGTGCCAAGCATGAATGCCTTTCCATGGATTATTTGGTCCCATCTTTGCAACATCCCTGTAGGGAAGGCACTCCATTTCACAGAAAGAATATTGAAGTACACCAATAAGTAAAGGATTTGCTTAAGATTGTAATTAATCAATTAATCATAACTGAAACAATAACGATTCAAACTCAGATAACCTGATTCTAAATGCCTTCACCATATTTCCATATATGTGCTACACACACACACACACACACACACAATTATAATCATAATATTTGCTCCATTGTGTTTTTCACCTTTACTGAAAGCACCCTGAGAGTCAGAGCCATGACTTATTTGATTTTGTATCCCCAATTCCTCCCACAGTGCATAGCAAATAAATATAGCTTGAAATTCTATCTGCTGTAAATTTCTCTGGTTCTTCCTCATTGGTTCCCTCCTTTTTCCCCTTAGTCCCCCCCTGATACTTATTTCATGGTGTTTGCCAGGGCTTCAGTTCTCATAAGGTCTTTTCACCCTAAGTGAGATTCACTGTTGTGGCCTTAGCTCCCACCTACATACTTATGATTCCTTCACTCACAGTGGTAATACTGATGTCTGCCTTTCTTTCCTTTCTCTGACTTGCAAACTCCAAGTTATTCTGGATTCAGCTTACCCTGGAGCTTTGTTGGGTTCATGCATCCTTTCCTCTGTATTTTGGATTCATGTTTCTATGATAGCAGGACTCATGATTTGTGTCGTTATAATTATATGTTTACCTGTATCTCTTCCCCCTGGGAGATGATGGAAAGGAACTGTGCTTGTTTATGTCAGTATCTCAGTGCCTGGAAGAATGTGTCACGTAAAGTATGTTCAAAAATATCATTTAGTCAATGAATACGTGAGAAATCTGAAGAATCTATTTTGAATAACATTGTCTTTACAAGAGGATGCTTTTTATCAGAAAGTTATGGGTTAGTGTTTTGTCATTTTACAATAAGAGTAATTTCAAGATGCAGTTACAAACAAATAATGTGTTATTAACCCTTACTTTAAAATATAGATTTAATGTAAGAAGATTGATATTTTATTCTTTTTCATGCTTTTTCAATATATAATTAACAATAGGAGGACACATTAACCTTATCACTAGTATCCAAGCCTCTGCTCTTTGAAGAGTCAAAATCCTTTTGCCCAACTTGTACTTGCCCTGGGTCACGAGTCCACATCAATGCTTCTGGTACAGAAGCAATCTTTTCTCTCTTCTAAGGTAGCAGGGTCATCTGATTGGACTTCCCATGGTCCTGGCTGAATAGGAAGGGAATTAAATTGCAGTGTCAAAGGAAATTACTCATTCTAAGAAGCATTCACACATTATCTATGGCCAAAACCATCTCTGACACTCATTTATGATTAAAATTAAAAGAAAGAAAGAAGAGGCAGTTTGGCAGCATTTCTATGACAATAAAAATGTGAAGACCAAATTAAATCGATGGTACAAGTCTGTGGCACACCAGATAAGAAAGTGGCTTTCTCAGTGGCGTTTTAGAATTTAGAGGCATACCCAGGGAGAAAAGGAGAGGAAATGTGTGCTCCAATGTGAGATGGTCTATACAGAACTTCATTCTAGAACAAACCTTATTTAGCTTGGTGCCTGATAAGTTCAAATCACCCAGGCATTCTCATGGGAAGTTTTTAAGGAGCAAAGGTCTTTCTAAATGAAATCCTGAAGGTCTTAAAGGAGAAACCTTCTCCAAAACAAGCCCATTCTTCACCTTGCCAATAAGCATGTACGGTTCTGCTTAATTTATTTTCATCATTGTCCTAAGCATCTATTTGAAACCTGTTTACATTTTTAGGGTAACAGGTGGTTACAATGATTGGTGCAAAAGATAATTTCTTGATAATGTATCCCTGAAATAACATGGAGCTGAGGTAAAATGCAGGCTTTAAGATATTCCAAAAGTACACAGCCTGACTTAAAAATTGTGCTCAACCCTATGCCTGTAGAAGAAATAAAATTAAAATGTTAGATTTAACAGGAAACTCAAATTGATTCTTTTAAGAGTAAAAATGTTTTTTTGAAAGGTCACGGGACTATTTTCGTTGCTGGAATAAATATAGCAGCAAAGATAGTTTAAATGAGAGAGGCGCCTAGATTTATGTGAAAGACTTATCATCTCTTTGGCCTATTCACACAAGGCCAGACAGAACAAAAATGATTTATCAGCTGGGCGATACTCCTTTTAGAGAACTGTGATTTGTTTCTTATATGGGCCTATTTTTATACTTTTATTTTATTGCCTGGCATTTAAACACTTAAGCATCTTTTTCCTTCAGACGTCAGTTTTCTCTACCAAGTGAGCATTTATGTTCTCCTTGTAAAAGCAGGTTCTTGTCAGGTTTGAAGTAACAGTTTACTATTTATTTTATTCTGATGCTTAAGCATTTTAATGCAAGTGATTCTTGTGTTACTTTCATGTGATCGCATTGCTAGATGATTCTATATTTCCATAAAAATATGTGTGTGGAGCTCACTGGGAGTTATATACATTTATGCATCCATTATGTAACTGTCTGCTAAAATCCATCACAACTAATGGAGAATTTGGTACCAATTACTTATAGTAAATGTTAGTAATTGTATGTGTTTTGGATCAGAATTTAACCTAAAACAAATGCAGATTCAAATTTTAATTTTCTACAGTTTCCTGGAGAAAAGTGTGAATCACATGAAAATTAGTTCATTAGTTACTTCCTGAGGGGTGGGGGGCGGGGGGAAGAAGCTAAGTAGCGGTTAGTGGGGTTTAGGCAAATGTGTTCCACTCAAACAGTGCTGCTGACTGTCTCTGTGAGTGCAACAGGCCTTTCTGAGTTAGTGGCAGTTAGTTTCCTGGACACAGCACTTGCAAAACAAGGATTGTTTTATACCCCATTACAAGGCTGGAACTTTAAGATACCAAGTGCAAGTACTTAAGAATAGACAATTCTAAGAACAACTAAAATTTCCTGCAGTTTTCTCCCTAATAAAAATCTCATTATAAATGCCCAAGTTAATCCACTAAAAAAAAAACACTTAAATATCCATATGTTATAGTTCCTTATGTTAAGAGTCTGTAGAAATTACAACCAATATTGAGAAATATGGAGTTACACTGGGATTGATCAAGCCAAATTAGATCTGTATTCTAATTTATCACATGGCTTTCAACAATTTTCTGTTCATTTTATAATGATTTTGAAAGAAATTGATTGGCCTTGTCTGAATTTGGCTATTCTACTAAATGATATCAAGCTATGCCTTCACTATGATTCATGGGTCAATTCACCATTTTACAACAAATGATAGGTGGAAAAAGTTTCCATCTGGCAATTTGGATATACTTTTAGATAGAATGTCAGTAAACTTCAACTTTCCTTTAAGACTTAAAAAAAAAGTCAAAATAATCAGTAATTCTAATTTTCCATTAAGTAACTTTATTTTTCTTAATTGAGTTCTTAATGCATGTGTTAAGTATGCATTTACTATCTTATTTTATCTTTATAACAGCCTAACGAAGTCAGTATTATTGTCCCCCACATTATAGATGAAAAAATCTATAGGCCCACAATGTTAGCCAACTTTTTCTCTGACATACAGCTTACTAAAGTTGTGGGATTTTGATTTGAGCTTAGCTCTTTCTGTTTGCAGAGTCTGGCTTTTTATCACATCAGTGCTTTACAAATTGTACTCTCTTTTTCTAAAAATGTTAACAGGCACTGTGTGCGTTCTGAGAAAAAAAAATGCAAGTAATATTTTTTCCTAAAATAAAAAATGAGGTATATGTAAAGACAGTAATAACTACATGCATTTGATTGTTACTGTACAACAATCTTCCTTTCACAAGAAGTTATTTGTTATAGTTGTAAGCATATAAAATAATATTGTTTTAAAAGCCAGTAAAGAATTAATAAAATTCAGAACTATAGTTTCTTCCTGTCTTAGTCAGCTCAGGCTTCTATAATAAAATAGCATAGACTGGGTATCGTAAACAACAAACATTGATCTCTTATAGTTCTAGAAGCTAAGAAGTCCAAGATGAAGAGATGCCGGAAAATTCTGTTCTTGGCAAGGGCATTCTTCCTGGTTTGCATGTGGCTACCTTCTCACTGTATCTTCAATGTGGTGGAGACAGTAAGCTTAGATAGCTCTTCATTTCTTTTTTACAAGGGGGCACTAATCCTTCATGGGGGCTCCACCCTCATGACCACTTCTAATCCTAATTACCTCTCAGAGGCTTCACTTCCTAGTACCTTCACATGGAGGGTTAGGGCTTCAACATATGAATTGGGGGAGTTCACCACCATTCATTCCATAATGCCTCAGTGGAAAATAATTATGTGATAGTTTAGGGGAGTAAAACACAAGAAAATGCAAATTATTGTCAATAGTCTAGTTTTGGAGTTTAGTGACAGATTGACCTGGGGTCATTATATTACAAAGAAAAGTAAAATAATAATAATAATAATAATAATAAATAAAGGACATTCATGGATTAATGATGAGGGTGAGTCAAGAGTTATAACTGGTGTGATTTATGATTGATCCAATCTTGTGTGCCTAAGGTAAGGAAAGTTGTAGGGAAGGGGGGGGGGAAGAGGAGGAAAAAAAAAAACCTTTTTGCCATACCAGGAAACCCAAAATTCAAAGGGGACATCATCTGATTCACAAAAGGATGGTCTTCAATGTTCATACTGAAGCCTAAACAGCCTTAATCAACTAATCCCCATGTTCATTTATGGAGTGTATTATATATTTTGTCTTATAACTTCAATAAGTATTTTTGAGTTAATTTTTATCCTAGGTTAATTGTAGAACATAAATGTTTCCCATTGATTTGTGATTGGTAGAATAATTTAAATGAAAAGAATATTGTGTCTGAATCAAATAATGAAAATTGGAACAAGTCAAAATAAAAATCAGCAAATTTAGCTTTTAAACTCTTAAAAATCATAAAGCAATTTTTCTACATGAAACAATTATTTTTGCATCATCCAAATTCACTGTGCAGATCATGTAATTAGTGATTTTCTTTCCCTTAACACTCAGTACTCATATCAAACAGCTAAATGATGTTTTTGTAATCACTTTCTCATTTAAAAAGATCATTTTTTCTTGCGTGTGAAATTTTCCCCCCAAATGCAACATTAATTAGGCTTTCTTTTTTATCTTATCGGGATAAGATTTGTTGTTTTATCTCTAAGAAGATAAGATGATTTTTTTAATGTTTTACTGAGAGCTTGTGGCCAATATAACGTTTATATGTATATGAGTTATCTTTTGCTGCATAACAAATTATCTCAAGACAGAGCGGCTTGTAACAACAGTAAGCATTTTTGTCTCTCTCGGGGCTTATGGGTCAGGAGTCTGGGAGTGGCTTAGCTAGGTGATTCTGACTCAGGCTCCCTCAGAGGGTTGCTGTCAAAGTGTCCAGTAGGGTCTTAGTCACCCAAAGCCCAGAGTGGGCCAGCAACAGTGGTGGGCTGGAACCTGCTCACATGACTTACAAAAGAGGGTTCTCACATTCTCTGAAATTCTGCAAGCTAAATGTTAAGTAGCCATTATTAACAATTAAATTATATTAAAGTTATATTAAAGTTATTGAAGTTATGTTACATTATGTATGTACTAAGTTAAAATTTATAATGAAATTCACCATTACAGTATTTTTAAGTACATAGAAATAAATTATACCCAAATCAAAGGTAGTATATAATCAAAACTAATCACTTTCTAAAAGTTTTACTACAATCAATGCTTTTAAAGTTTATTCGTTCTTTTAAAAAAAGATGTAATGTTTATTTATTTGGGAGAGAGAGACTGGGAGAAACAGAGCGTGTGTGAGTGGCAGAGAGGGAAGGGGACAGTTTCCTGAAGCGGGCTCTGTGCTGACAGCAGAGAGCCCATGCGTGAGGCCAGAACTCACGAACCATGAGGTCATGACCCTACCTGAAGTTGGATGCTTAACCGACTGAGCCACCCAGGTGCCCCAGAAGTTTATTAGTTCTTTTATATCTATATGATGGAAATACTATAGAGTTTTGTGCTACTATGCACCTCTTCCTAGTCCACATTTTGTGACATAAATTGGTAGGTTGAAGTTGGCCGTTGTGTATTTATACAGCAGAAATGGGTAGACCTTATAAATTGGGACTTGATTTATCATTCTATTCATTGGCCAGACTTAAGAAAGTGGTGCACAAGCTGTTCATAATGCAGATTGTATTTTAATGTGTGTTGTGTCCATAGCTGTCGCATCATCAATCGCATAAAAAAAAAAAATTGAGGAAGTATTTTTCCAGTCTCCAAAAACTATTTTCTAATTCAACAGAGAAGTCATTCAAGCCATTGATGAACAAGTGAACTTCCAGCTTATGTGTTTATTCTTCAACTTTTGCTTTATTCATTAATGTAAACAAAGATATCAACCAGCATTCACTTCAAAACTACCCTTGTTCATCAATGACATGAACGTTTTCTTTGCTGAATTGACTAGTGATCAATTTATCCAAAATCTGATCTTGTGACTCTTGTTGGAGATAAATTTAAAAAACTGGTAATAAAATTTTCGAGAAATAAGACTGATCACCTGAAGTATAGGTATATGGAGTTTGTAGTAAAGAATATTGTATATTTTATTATTGTCGGTAAACTCTATCCTATAGATCCTTTATAATAAACTAATGTGGGGATATTCATGTGTTGAAATAAAGATACATGCACGCTTTTTCAGAGAACAGAAAACCATTTACCAGCATACCATTGAACTGATTGAACTTCCTATGTGGCTCACTCACCAAGCTGGGAAGCTGATGCTGGTTGTTGACATCAGGCCTCAGTTTGTCTCCGTGTGGCCTCTCCACAGGGTTGCTCAACATGCATCTGGCTTCCACCAGAGGGAGTAAAACAGGAGAGGAAGAGCCAGATGGAAACTAAACCCTTTTCACCACCTAGCCTTAGAACTCACATGGCATCCTCTCTCTTGAAACAAATCTAAATCTAGGACTGTTGTCAAAGAATGGTTGATTAGATGAGAGTCACTGATATTGCTGGATTGGATGTCTGTGTCCCACTCCCCCCCTCCTTCATATATTGAAGACTTCACCTACAGTGTGAAGGCATTAGGAAGTGAGGCCTTTGAGGCACTTAGGTTATGAGAGTGGAGCTTTGTAAAAAGTCTGGAACCTTATTAAAAAGGTTCCTTGGCCACTTCCATCACATAAGGTTACAGTGAGGAGATGGCTGGCTATGAGTCAGACTCCAAATCACCCTGTGCTTTGGTCTCAGACTTCTCAGCCACCAGAACGGCGGGGAGTAAATTTCTGTTGTTTATAAGTCACCCACTTTATGGTATTTTTGCTATAGCAGCCCAAACAGACTAAGTCAGTCACTAAGCCAAGGCCTCATCCAAGGGAAGGAGAAAAATCTCTCTTTCACTCTTATCCAAGAATAGCTATCAGCATTACATCAATGCATAATCGTTTATATATATATATTTTTTTAAGGTTTATTTATTTATTTTGGGAGAGAGAGGGAGAGGGTGTGCATGAGCGGGGGATGGGCAGGGACAGGGAGGGACAGAGAGAAAATCTCAAGCTGGTTCTACACCCAGTGGGGAGCCAGATGTGAGATCATCACATTAGCCCAAAGATTCAAAGATTCGGCACTTAACTGACCGAGCCACTCGGGCGCCCCAGTGCATAATTGTTTTTAAGGAACCACTTTAGCCCAATAAGTTTGAAAGCCATGTATCCTACTACATTGTCCCATCTATTCCTATCCTCGCAAAACACTTTTCCGGAAGTAATGAGAAGACTAATAGTATTTTGCTAAAATATCAGAAAGAGAAATGATAAGTAAATTATCCATTAATGCCAAAATGAAAAATACATATATAGGACACTTTTCTTTTTATAAATATTAATGCCAGAGAATCTATACAGCACCTGGAAAATTTAGGTGAACTGCTTTTGGCCTACTAGCCATAACTGTCCTAGATTCAGAATTATTTAATTAAAAAATGAGAAAGAGAGGGAAAGGCAAAAAAGAAGATAGGAAGAAAGAAACTGTATAATGATGTAAAATTTAATGCTTAAGGAATTTTTTAATCCTGTTCTAAAATTTGTTAGTAAAAATCTAGATATTCAATTGAGATTATGAAGTTTGGAATATTCATTATATATTCTATTCACTTACCTCAGTACCATTTCAAAGGATTTGAGCTTTTGTTGGATCTGCTCTCAGATTCTGAATTTTATGAATAAATAATTTTTTATAGTTCTAGCCTCTATTGTTTCACATTTGATTTTCTGTGACAAGATATAATACAGCAACAGTAATACTTTGCTTTTCCATAACAGTTTCTGCAGCAAGTTTATAAAAGTATTGTCTGTTAACCCAAAGCTAAATTGCACACTGAGAAATGTGACAGGTATTTGGGGGATGGGGAGATAAAGGGGATGGAGTGGGGGATACTCACCTGGGAATATAATGCTTCTTACTCAGGCTTGCAAAATACCTGCAAAATGAAAGTTATCCATCATATTTATGTAGAAATAGGTCACACATTTCTGCAGTTGTTCTAATCCTTTGGACATCTGTAAACACCCATACCACATTTGTGGCATTATAATCTCGTAATCAGAAGGAACAATTTGGCAAACCACCTTTACTCCAAGGATATGATCTTTATTCAAACTACATGTTGCACATTCCAGATTCCATTACAACAGCATCTGAGACTGCTGTGGACTGAATTTTGTCCCCCTAAAATTCACATGTTGGAGCTGTACTACTCAATGTGACCATATCTGGAGATAGAATCTTCAGGAAGTAATTACGGTTAAATGAAGTCATAAGGATCTCTAATCCAATTGGAAAGGCTGTGGCCAATAAGAAAAGAAAGAACCCTCTCCCCGTCTCCGGACTCCCCTCTTTCTCTTCGAGCTATGTGAGGCACATAGCTCAAAAGCAGCCATCTATAAACCAGAGAGGTCTTACCATAAACCAAATTGGCCAGCACCTTGCTATCAGACCTTAGAGCCTCTAGAACTGCAAGAAATTTCTGTTGTTTAAGCCACCCAGTGTGTGGTATTCTGTTATGACTGCCTGAGGTGACAAAGACAGATGTTGTTATTGCGAAGTGAGGTGTCGCTATAACATACCTAAAAATGTGGAAGTGGCTTTGGAATAGGGTAGTGGGTGGATGCTGGAAAAGTTTTGAGGTGCACACCAGAAAAAGTTGAGATGTCTGTGAAGGGATTATTGGCAGGAAAATGGACATTAAAGGTGAGGTGAAGGCTCAAAAAGGAGAAGAGAGCTGGAGGAAAAGCCTCCATATTCTTAGAGAATGCAGACATAATCAGAAACAGAATGTTGGTAGAAACATGCACCTTCGTGGCCATTCTGGTGAGGTTTCAGATGGAAATGAGGAACAGGTGATTGGAAACTGGATGATTGGTTACTGGAGCGATCCTCATTATAGGATGTTCTAGTATTTCATGGGAGGTAGAACATGAGAGTGGTGAAGTTGAATATTTAGCAGAGGAGATTTCTAGGGAACGTATTGAAGATAAGCCCTGGATTCTCTTTATGCTTATAGAAAAATGCGAGAGGAAAAAGATGAATCAAAGAAGGAATTGTTAAGCAAGAGGAACCGAACTGGGAAGATTTGGAAAATTCTCAACTCATCCATATTGCAGGGGAAAAAAAGAACGAAAGAAAGAAACAAGAAAGCTTGTTCTCACTTTTCTCATTTGTTCTCATTTTTCTCACTTCATGCTTAAAAAAAACACTGAGTGTGTGGCTGAACAGCCACTCGATACAGAGATCATGGGTGCAAATCGTGACTTTCAGCCATATCGGCAGATGCCAGGCATAGAGATTACACCAACAGAGACACTGCAAGTTGGAAATAAAGGGACCTGAGAAAGCAGGACAGGAGGCAGGAAGGCTGTTGGACTTCTTGGATCCTACAGGACCAGACTATAGAGCTATTTGGCTGCAGAATGTGCTATTTTTCAAGACAAAGTAGAAACAGCCCTGAAGCATTCAGAGATCATTCATGCCACCACACCCACTGCAGAACCAAACAGGTAGAGTTACCCTGCAGAGCCGGGGGCGGGGGAACACTGCTCCCACCTTGGGTCTGGAGAGCATAGCATAGCACCAAAGAGGATTATAGCCTTCAAATCTAACAGATTTTAGCTTCTTCTGTAGCTAAGATTCTAAAACACACACCCGCTGCCTCTGCTACCAAACACATAGTCATCACAGACTTAATTCACCTGCTCCTGGTGTTTTAGAAGAGGATCATGGCAGAAGCATCCTCTGTGACTACAATGTTTCTAAGTGCTGTGCAGAATCTAACTTCATACAAGTTGTCTGTCCTTTACATCTTCTCCACTTCTCTGACCACAAAAGGTACAATGGAGACATGAGGTCTCCAGCAAGGACAACTTTATTAAAAACTTGGGATGGTTTCCCTGAACCTGGCTAAAAGGATTATGAACTGAGAAGCAAATTCTTGAGTTTGAGAGCCAGATTTTAGAAGCATCAAAGAAGAAAAGAAAGCCCAAGAGTAACAACAGAAACAGTAACAACAGAAAGGGTTCACGGTGAATAGCTTTCAAAGACTGTGCTTCCTTGCTGTCATTGAAAATAAAAAAGTTTTTAAATGAGGACAGTATGAAATATGAGGTGGCCCAACCAAGCCTTTCCAGTGTAATACTGGGAAACAGTAAACAATTACATTATATAAACCAACCATCTGAGCAGAAATGATAATTAAAGTAATGCATCTGTATGCTCCATTGATTTATGAATTTGTTTAATGATTCTCGTTCGGAGTAGCAAAAACTATTATGCATTCACTGATTTTTAAAGGCAATATATAACTGCCTGACCTTTTGTTGCACCAATGGAAGTAATATGCAGTAATACTCAGAGAGATTCAAACGGTCACAGTGATTTTTGATTACATTTTAAACCATATCTATTTTTTTTTTCTTCATTGAAAAAGTTTTATGATTGTGTATTCATAACTATTGATTGTTTGGGAAAGAATCATGGCACCCGAGCAAAATTGCCTCCCAACAGCTAGGGTTAGTCTTAAATCAATGCAAGCAAAGCCATTAACCATGGCAGAAAGCTTGGCTCCAGGCTCCTCCACAGACTTCAGTCCACAGCCACTAAAGGGGTGTCTGCTTGTAACCAGGTACTGCTGGACAAATGCTGTGATGGGTGGTTGTTCTTATCAGGGAATTTCTTTGTTTATATGGTACTCAGTCACACACTGATCTTTCTATTCATGTCTTGTGGTGTCAACTTCCTTGTTTGTTTTCATTTCTTTTTGACCTGGGAGCCAGAGAATCTTAGGACACCGGGAAACCCAGGAACTAAGTGACGACAAGAATGGCAGAGAAGGAGGGATATTAGCGCTCTGAATTTTGAACTCTTCACAAGCTTCCATCTCTCGCATTTTCTTTCTCTCCCTTACACACACACACACACACACACACACACACTCCTCGTACCAGTCTCTCCAAAAATGCAAGAAAGAGATGCTAAACAGGGACGTGCTTTGCAAGCTGTACACACACACCGGCATTCATTCACTCAGTAAATCCAAGCATTCTCTCCTCAGCATACCCATGCTTGACTGGAAGCAGATACAAAGAAACTATAGGAACAACCAATTTGCCAAATCAGATAAGACCACACTTTTATCTATTTCTGTACCATGCCTGTGGGGGTGACCAGTTTCTGATGCTTCATATGGAGGTAGCAGGCTAGGGGGGGTGTGGTCAAACAAAATAAATAAATACTTTCTTTAAACACACTTTAGATACTCCTTCCCTAGTCAGGATAATACTTTACAATCTTCTATTTTCATGTTCTTCCCCCCCCCCCGCCCCATACCTTCCTGTCCCATATCAAATTTAAAATAATAATTATTATTATTGCAAATATCATTTGAGTATTCCATGAAATATTTTGGCAACCTTACAATTTATTACATGCCTTTCTTTCATTTCCTTTGTGTTAAGATTTACCTCTGTTGAAAATTTGATTGTATTTTTAGGAATTAATTTCTGAGAAAAAATACTAAGCGACAAATAACTCTCTTTGATTTTCTTGGTGCATAGGTATAATTTTACCACTCGCCATATCTCATAGGATGTACTGTATTAAATGATGTAGTATTTACCCTGCCTGAGAATATTCTGACAAGAATCCATGTGCTTGTCGCTATCAGAAATTTGCATGAAACAATGTGCGAAGATGTCTGACATCGATTCAAGTGAATTTTTGTAAAACATTTTTGTCTTGTAAACCAAGATTAAACTGGATCTTCAAGGATTTCAGTAAAAACTACTGAAAATTACTTTGGAGGCAATTTAAAAAGAATTGCCAAGATTTGAATCTAAAGAATAATCAGTAAAGAAGCCAATGTAACAACATCAAATATTGAAGAAAGCTGTTGAAAACACTTGAATATAGAATTTCTTTCATAACTGTAACATAGTTTGGACTTCATTAACAAAATTTTGGGGACAGACTGCATGGAAATACAAAGAAAGCACAGAAGCATAGTCGACCTAAGTAAGATCTTTCAGGAGCAAAATTTAATGACGATAAAACAGGATGATGGTATCTGACAATGCTGTGATTTAAAAAGTTTAGGTTTTTTACATGTAAGCGTTTTTGTTCACACGCACACATGTATATCTTGATTGTGATGGAGCATTCGAGGACGACTTATGTGTCGTTTTTGTAGCAATAGCATGAATTTTCTATCAGCATATCTCTGATCATGGAAAGGAAAAATATGCTCATTTTTTCTGACTTATGACTCAAAAGGATGGTTCTAAATAAAAATGTCCACTGTGTTTTCATTGATTCTATGATTAAATGCAAAATTACAAAAATAAAATATTTAAAATCTGGGACAGATTTCCCACTAGATTATGACAATTTAAAACTTGGTCAAAATTGACCCTAAATTATTTGACAGTGTCCCTTTAAGCCTTTTAAGGGTCACTTAGCATTTCCATTACAAATCTCAACTTTCAGAGGCTTAATGCTTGGCAGTTTAAAGTTGCAGGAGTCTGGAACTTATACAAGTTGTCAGACCAGATGTTTTTTATTTACTAGCGATTTTTTTTTCCTTTTTACCCTTTCTTTTCTTTCCTGTTTCACTAAAAGTGTTGCTAAAACTGCTGGTAACTTGCAAAGTACACAAAAACTAAAAACTTAAAGCTTTTTTATTTTTCTGCACCAGAGCCATAAATATTTTTATTTAAAAATATGATAATATGTAGGGATCTGCTCCCTACCCCATGATGAAAGTAAACCCACCGATTCCAGTATTATTTTATGTATTACAATAAAAATGAGAAATAAAAATGAATGTTTAAGACCAATGATAAGCAGCAATCTGATAATATTAAACCGAATGAAATTCTACCGAATAGACAGGTATTTGACAAATGCACAAAGGGAAAGAAATTGAGTTCAGATTAATTGTAGAAAAGTCTTTGATGTCCTTATCCAGCATATACAACCTTCAAATTGGTGGAAGGAGGTTTGGATCCTCTACCTAGAGGAAAGGTGCTGAATGTTCAGAATCAAGTACACGTTAAGTAGTGTTTTTAGTGCTTCCATTTTCTGCCAAAAAAAAAAAAAAGTATTCCTCTTATCAACTGTACTCACTTTTTAAGAACCTGAATGACTACATAGGTGACAAAGTTATAAGCCCCTTCAAATAACTGACAAGTGTCTAAGTCAGTTTAAAAAGATTAAGAGTGGCTCCCTTGTTGTGAAATTATACAAAAGTGCCATTTCACTTTTGAAGCAATTTGAAAGCCATTCATTTCAGTGGCAGGTAGCCAAAATACAAAAGTCAGAGAATGGCAGCAGAGATGTCAAACAGGCATACACACATATTTTCCAAAGGCTTGTGCTGCTTCTAACCTGACAGGCACAGCCTCAATAGGTTGCATAGACAAAAGAGTCACAGCAAAGATCTGCACTAGGTGCATGTATGTGGACCGGGTTCTGGCTTGCCCTGATTCACTCTCACTGATCGCCATTTCTTAACTAAACTCTTGGACCTGGGTGCCACATTGTGGGTGCCTGGATGCCAGTGTGAAGTTGCTGGCCACGGAGCAGTATTTGTATCATCCCAAATACATGATGGACAATATGTCGGTATACCAGTGAACATTCTGATAGACCATAGCTGAGTTTCGGTTTCTGAAATCTTCTTGCAGTTTAGTTGCCTCCAACATATCCATTGGAAAGACACAAGAGCTAGCAAAATGCATGCAGGTAAGACTCTATTTCTCCTTGTCACCTAATACAGTTGAAATCTGACTTTGCACAGCAAGCTTGAGCCCTAGCAGTAAAAACTGAGATTGAACAACCAAAACACTGTGAAGAATAGTTTGAGTTGTAAGTCAGGCAGTGTGCTAGTTCTGGAGGGTCCAGGGAATACTAGAGTGCCCAGTGGGGGTAGGCCAAACAAGAGAAACTTGGAAAACTTGAAAACTTCTGTTGCACTTTATATCTTTAACTTAAATTCTTAAAGTCAACGGTGGTTAAATACCGTTGTATGTTACTGCTGTATGCTCTTCCTCCCGATTTAAGATTGCCATGTGAGAAAGTGTTTTTTTAAAGCTCCTTTGGTGAAGCTTATGTACCTGTCTAGTTCACAGCCATTTCGTTTAGTCATCTAGACATTTTCCATGTAGGAAAAAAAAAGAGAAATACATACAATTTAGTGGCCTTAAAGCAGCGGCAACGGAAGTGAAAGGAAAGAGTGTTTACATTTGACTGGGTAAGTCAAGAAAGGTTTCAAAAATGAGATGACATTTAAATTAGTGTTTAATAGGAATAGAAGGATTTAGCCACGTAAACAAATCAGGTTAGGGAGTGGGTTAGGGATAGAAAGATAAACAAATGCTTTCAGAATATTCAGAGATAGTAGTGGGTGAACATAAATTGAGCATTGGGGGTTGCAAGGAGGGTTGGAAGAAGTATTGATAGCCAACATGTAATGAATGTTTGCTACACAGTGGGCAATACTGTGTGTGCGTGCGTGTGTGTGTGTGTGTATGAATTAATCATCACAAGAACCTGATGGCTGGGTGTTATTATTAACCTCACTTTACTTGTCTGAATTTGTACCCAGGTGTTCCCTCCTCCAGACCCTGGCACTTAGGCATCACCCATCCTGTCAATAGCAATGTTTGGCACTGAACTTCAGGGGAACGGAGAGAGTCTCAAGAACTGGTTATTGGCATGCTGGAAAGTTTAAACTGGGCCCTTTAATTCTGTAAATATTAAGGAGACTTTGAAGATTTTTGAGTAGATGAATGTCATGATCAGATTTGTTATCCAAAACAAGGACAGACTGATGAGGGGCAAGTTTAGAAGGAGAGGGACCACAGTCTAGGTTAGACGTTCTAATGGCTGGGCCACCGAACACACCTGAATTTAGAAAGGTGCAGATTCTTGGGCTTCACATCACACCTAGAAATCACAATTTCTGAGATGATCAGAGACTTAATAAGTGAAGTGGCAAGAACACGAGAGAAAGGGAAGTGAATTTGAAAAGAAATATGCAAAAAAATAATTTAACAGGATATGATGATTGATTGGAGGTGGAAAGATGAGGATGAAGAAAAACTCTATGCTGACTCTACGGCTGGTGCCTAAAAGCTCATTTGAAGAACGTCTTCAAACAATCAGAGAATCCAAGAGGGAGAAAAGGATGAATGTGGTGCATTTTAAGTGCTTTGGGATGACCGTGTGGACATGTCAAGGATGTTGTGGTTCTGGCGGTCACAAGGGAAACTTTGGATAAAGTTTGGTAATCACCAGTGAACTGATGGTAGTTAAAACCATCGTGAATGGAAGAGTGTGTCCTAGAATAAAATATATGGAGTAAGAGAAGAGGGTCAAACATGAACCCATGTAGCATTTAATGCATGAGTATAAAATGAGTAATCTGAGGAGTGTTGGAAATGCTGTAGGGTTGAAAAAGGGAGAAATAGCACCAAAGAAAGATAGAATGAGAGTGTGGGTGTAATATAACATGATGGCAAAGGGACTTTGGAGTCCAGCAGACTGGATTTGAACTTACTGGGCAACTACTTTAAGCCAGTACTTTATATACATTATTTCATTTAATCTTCACAAATAACCATACAAGGAAGCTACAATTACCAGTCGTATCTCACTGATAGGGGAAATAAATATTAGAATGAGGACCTTCCTCAAGGTCACTTAACTAGCTGACGATGAAGCTCTGGGATGCCACTTCTTCTCCCAGAGCCTAAACTCCTAATTATATACTAAACTATCTCTATAAATTCATACTTCAGATGCCGGATGTGGATCTTGTTGAACATTGTATTTCCTTGCACCTAATACACCACCAGAAACAGAGTAGGTCCTCAATAAACATTGAGTGAGTGAAGGAAAGAATAAGGATTGGAGTGTAACTGGTGTCTTTCCTCTCCTCTCTTTGGCCCCTCTCAGAATACTTTCCCACTAACCTTTCTAGAAACCAGCATGTCACCAGTCTCACATTTATACCATAAAGCCCTCACATCAGCTTCATCCAAAGATAGGCCTCCTTCTCCTATACCCATACAACATCTGTGTGTGCCACTCACCTAGAATGTATTCTATCTTGTCTTGTAATCAGTTCCCTTTCTGAATTCTTCCATCTTGTTTCAAAAGCAGGCTGCGAACTTTGCAAGGAACTTGGTGTACTTCTGCATTCTTCAGGTCAACCAGCCCCATGTCTTTTACCAGATAGGTCTTAGGAATTGCCTGCTTATTGATTTAACTGGTTAAAATCAGAATATTAAATAGCACTTACCCCATGGCTGTTCACAAATACCACTACACTCCCTTTCTCTTTTTGAGAAAGATTCTAAAGATACAAAATACAGATTTTAGGAGAAGGAACTGTATAGGAAAAAAAATACGTGCCAGACATCCACAGTTACCCTCTGTAATGTTCTTTGCTACTTGCTGTTAGAGCAGACAATCTTAATATGCCTTAATAAACCCCAATTTGCAGTTTTCGTGTCTTCTGCATTTCAAGTTATATTTAGTTGAAACTTGGCATACAATTTTTAGTTTCAAACATGCATGTATGCTTTCTCTTCATCTATAAACTTGTTTGGATGCGTGGTCCAAAAAGTAAATTATCAAGTTCTTCGGGTGCCTAGTTGACTATGATGAAAGTGAAGGGCTTTCGTTGTCCCTATGGGGGACATAACGTCTGTTGGCATTTGGGAAAGAATGCATTGCAGTCCCAGAAAGGGCACCACAGACAACTTGTAGAACATTTCATGGAAAACAAGATTAGAAGCACGTTCCCTGGGTCCCTCAGCTTTGCCAGCTCTCACACACAGATTCTGAATTCTCACAGGTGTTTTGTGAAAAGTAAGGGCCTCTTTTTATCTGCCATTACCCAGTGAATGGTGACCCACTCCCTCTGGGCCTGACCTTGTCTCTGTCTTTGTAACCCCTGGATCAGACTATTGCTCTGCATTTATACAGATAACATTGACAACTGCCTAAGAGCCTCATTGTGTACAAAATTAGGAAAATGTTGTCTTACTGCCACCATTACGTATCTTTCTCTCCTGTTATTATCTTGGGTAGGATGTGAACATTGTTTGCTAGAGGAATGCTAACAGAAAACACCTACCAATTGATATGAAATTATTCTATTAGGTAACAGCTTGCCAGTGGGTAGAAATAGAAGCACCTGAGATAGCCCTCCAGGACAATTCTCAAATGTTTTCCTCTCTCCCACCCCTAATATTTATACAATGGCTTTCCTCAATTAGATTTCAAATGAACTAAGGGAAATGGTGTCATCTCTAAAAGGAATGTTAAAAAATTAAGCATGCTGAATTCAACCTAAAATTTCACTGAGGCTTAGGTTATACCTTGCAAAATGCTATCTGCTTTCAGGGGAAAGAAAATATTTCAGATCATATTTAAAAAAAAAAGGTGTGGATCAATGAAAATAATATGGGATTTTTGCCAGGCATGGATTCAACTTCCCTCTCCTCTGCTTACTATATGACCTCGAACACATTTACTAAATTTAAAATTAATTTTTGTTGAAGGGGGAACTGAAGAAATTAGAAAGCAAAAAAGAGTAAGGAGAAAGAAGTGAGAGGGTCCCATCCAATTCTCTGTGAGGGAATCTCTGGTTATTTTCTCCGCATTATGGAATGAGGTACACGGCATTCTCTTCTGACAGAAGCCTCGTAAACATCTCAGTGGGATACTTCAGTCTGTCTTCAAGGGAGCATTAAGAAGTTATCTTTTTGAAGCCCGTTAAGAGTCACAGATCTCCTTTCATCTCAGGTACCAGGTATTTAAAGCTCATCTGTCCAAGAGATGCCTACATAATAGTTACTGACATCCAAAAAGCTTCTGAGAAAGTGTAAACACAGCAAGGTTTGTCTTCCCAGGTTGACCTCTTTTTTAGCCAGAAGGAAGAACACTAGGCCTTTGGGCTTTGTTCTCGTTCTGCCTTATTGTTTGTCTTGTGCTTTATATTCATAGGCTAGGAAAGACTAATATTTGTGATCAGGCCCCCAGATTCCTTCTGTCTTCAGTTCTCAGGTTGTAAACATCCTACATCTGAAAATACAATGCCAGCACCCCCCCCCCACCCCACCCCAACCCTGTAAGTTTTAATTCTATCTCCTTCACATTCATGTGATGGCTAGATCTACTAAAGCCATTCATCTTTACTCCTTTACTAGCTGTTTCCTTCAAAGTCTCCAGTGTATTTGCCAGGATATAACTCCAACATTTGTTGTTGTTGATGTTGTTGTTGTTGTTTGTTGGTTTTACCTCTTGTTCCATAGCATGACGTTATGGAAAAAAATACTAGCACTGAACCCATGGGTAGTTGGTTAAAAAAACAACAACTTCTTAGCACCACTTTAATACATATTTTTTTATTTCAGACATGTCTTGTTATTTGTTCTGTACAACAATGATATGAAATGAATAACACTACCATTTTCCAGGTGAAATAAATGAAGCTTGGCAGGAGCGGGGAGTGACAGGGAGTTTATAAGTAAGTTGCCTAAGGTCCTAGAGCCAGTAACTAATAAAATCCATATACAAATTCAGCTCTCCTGACTCTAATGTGCATACCCTTTTCACTAAACTCTTATGCCTCTGGAGTTATTTAAACTCCTTAAGCCCTAATTCATTCATTTTCAAAATGAGGATATTAATCTCTGCATAGCTCAGAATGCTCTTGTGAAAATCAAAGAAGCGAAAGTGCTGGGTAAACATTAAAATGTTATAAAAATATGGAGTAATAATAAAGTAAATTAGCAAATGCAGAGTAACAATCATTTTCCTATAAGTTATTATACGCATTAAACTAAAAGGTACTTATTAATTAGCCATTTTTACTTAGAAGAACGAAGCCCCCAAGTATGGAAATTAGACCTCTAATTCCCTTTTCAACATAATCTAAAAAAAATCACAAAAGCTAATTTATGGAAACAGGATAAATTTTATACCTTTAAGCCTGTGTGGCAGAGGGTGAATTTCCAAGGCAATGTGGGGAAAGACAGATTTTTCATAAGCAGGTATGAGAATATTTTTCCCACATCATGTGAATAAGGTGCAGTGAGAGAAAGCAGTGACCTCGCCTCTCTTGAAATGAATGTGCCTTGATGACTAACTCGAAGATGCCATTTCATGCCCTCTGTGCTCAGGGTAAAATACACGCACTGAATCTAGATTTTTCAGAAACTGATGGTGTCCTAGATTTTTGTTGCATTAAATTCAGTTTGAATCTTTGAATAATCCAATTTAAAAACAGATATATGGAAATGTTGCTTTTGTGTTCTTTAATTTCTTCAAATATATGATATATATGAAATTTTCTCTCTGGTGAAAATCTCACGGATAGTTTTATTAATTTCTATTGGAATCGTAAGATGTCAGCCTGAATAAAACAGACTTGTTTTGGGGTTGCATTTTAGAGATTCCACGATACTTGTCACTTTGAAAATCGTGAAGGTATTTGATTTGTATTAACTGCCTACTGTTGTCCCCACCTAGATACAATGGTGAGCAAGACAGGACTGTTTCCGTTATAATGGACAAGTAAGATATCAGTTAAACAGTTACCCGATGTATAACTGGAAATTTTAATAACTCCTCCAGAGGAGCATTATCAAGTGATAGAAGAGAGATATACTTAGTGAGATCGAAGAAAATCCACTGAAGAAGTGATGCTTGAGTGCTTGAGCTGAGGTCTAACAAATTGCCCAGCATTAATTAGAGAAAGAGGGTAGAGGAGCAGGAAGAAGGAAAGGATTCAGAAAAAGGGAAACCGATGGTAAAAGCCTGATGTGGAAAGGACTTTGGTTCCCCCAAATAGATAAAATAAGTAAATCAATAAATAAAACTGTGTAGTTGAATGGAGATGAGATCATTATTTTTATAATTTTTAAATTTTAATTCCAGTATAGTTAGCATCAGTGTTATGTTAGTTTCAGTGTACAATATAGTGGTCCAACAATTCCGTACATCACCCAGGGCTCATCACAACAAATGCACTCCTTAAATCCCATCACCTACTTCATCCATCCCCCCACCTCTCCTCTGGTAACCATCAGTTTGTTCAGTTAGTTAAGAGTCTGCTTCTTGGTTTCTCTCTCTTTCTCTCTCTCTCTCTCTCTCTCTCTCTGTGTTTTCCTTTGCTCATTTGTTTTGTTTCTTAAATTCCACATGTGAGTGAAATCATATGATATTTGTCTTTCTCTAACTTATTTCACTTAGCATTATACCCCTAGTTCCATCTAGTTCCATAGTCGTTGCAAATGGCACAATTTCATTCTTTTTATGATTGAATGATATTCCATCCCACATGTTCTTTATCTATTCATTTATCAATGGACGCTTGGACTTCTTCCATAATTTGGCTATTGTAAAGAATGCTATAAACATAGGGGTACATGTATCCCTTTGAATTAGTGTTTCGTAGTTTTTGGATAAATACCCAGTAGTACAGTTACTGGATCATAGGAAAGTTCTATTTTTAACTTTTTGGTGGAACTCAATACTGTTTCCACAGTGGCTACATCAGTTTGCATTTGCACCAACAGTGCAAGAGGGTTCCTTTATCTCCACATTCTTGCCAACACTTGTTTCTGGTGTTTTTGATTTTGAGGCTAGATAATCCTTTTTTTAAAGAAATTAATGTTTATATGTATTTTGAGAAGGAGAGAGAGAGTGGGGGATGGACAGAGAAAGAGGGGAACAGAGGCTCCAAAGTGGGCTCCATGATGACAGCAGAGAGCCCCATGCAGAGCTTGAACCCAGGAACCCCAAGATCATGACCCTAGCTGAAGTGGGATGCTTAACTGACTAGGCTACCCAGATGCCCCGAGGCTAGATAATTCTTAAACACACTTTCTTGACTATGAACAACAAATATGCAGGCTTTTAAATGACTGTTAGCTTATTATTTACACTTGATTACTTAATGTCTGATCTATTTATTGAGCTCCAGCCATTGTGAAGCATTATATTACAAAAGGCTGAGTAGACCTAAGGCACTAAACAATATAAAAATGGCTTCTGTCCACATAAAGCTTACAGTCTATAGATCCAATCTGTCATTGGTTACCTATGTTTTTCAAAGAAGAAGGAACTCCAGGTTTTGATTTAAATCCCAAATTTCAATAGTAGCTGTTTGGATATTACATTTCATTCATTCATTCATTTATTCATTTATTCATTCATTTCATGTCCTCCATTCTGGAAAAACTAATGACTTTTTAAAAAATAAAATACATTTTTGATTGCCCTTTCGAAAAGAAACTTCATAAACCATCTCTTTATAAACAGATTATTCCGCTATATGGACCAATTCAAAAACAAAATTCTTGATTAATTGAGGTATAATTTTACAAGTCCAGATGTGTGTACATGGGAGAATGATTTACCGAGCTAGACATTTTAGTCTAAATTTGTTCATAGACCTCATTTAAACATATCTGAAGACTTGGGGTGCTTGAGTGGTTCAGTTGGTTGTGTCCGACTTCGGCTCATGTCATGATCTCACAGTTCATGGGTTTGAGCCCCATGTTGGGTTCTATGCTGACAGCTAGGAGCCTGGAGCCTGCTTCAGATTCTGTGTTTCCCTCTTTCTCTGCCCCTCCCCTGTTTGCACTCTGTGTCTCTCTCTCGCAAAAAAAAAAAAAAAGACATTAAAAAGAACTTTAGAAAACATATCTGAAGACTTCTCATTGCTTTGCCCATTTTCCCCCCACCAGATTACAGTTATCTACAGAGATCTGGGTGTAAGTTCCCAGAAACTGTGATAGGAACTCTTTGGGGAATTCACAAGTGACTTCTGTGTGAATAGCTAAAGCAAGGCATTAATAATTAATATGGCACTCATCAAGTCATGGTCATTTGAAAGTATTGATTGCTTTGTTTGGTTATGAAATTTTAGGCTGCATTCTTAATGTTTTCTCTAATCCTCTTCCACTAATCATAAAAGGGATAGGATGAGGAGTATATACGTATGCCACTTCCCCCAAGTGGTAGATGAGAAGATGAATCATGACCAGTCTCATGAACTTATGATAAAAGTTTCTGTTTTCAGCCTTGATCTTGCCCCTGAGCCCCAGCATTGTATGTCCACCTGCATCCTTGTCATCTTGACCTAAATATCTATTTGGAACCTCAAACTCAACATACCCACGAGCAGAAATTTTTATGTGCCCTCACCAGCCCTTTTATTCCCAACCTGCTTCTCTCCTGGCTTTCCACACTCAGTGAGAGAAACTATCATCTACTTTTTCCAGCCAAAAACTTATGAGTCAATCTGACTTCTTCTCTACCCCCTCTTGCCTTCCAACATCCAATCCATTAGCAAGGTTTTTGAGCTCTATATCCAAAATTTACCCAGAACCTATCTTCACAATCATTCCTCACCACTACAGTAAATAACAGTCCTTTCTCCACATGCCGTGCAGGGTGATCACACCTTAACTTAAAATTCTTTAATCACTTCCCATTTGAATAAAATCTGGACATTTGATGAGGTCTCCAAGACTCTCTATTATCTACTTTTTGCCTAGTTCTCCCACTTCTTCTCATATGATGCTTTCCTTTTTTGTTATAATCTTCACTCATGGGAGCTATTTTACTATTGCTTGAACAAATTAAACATGGTATTGAATTTGCTGTTTCCTCTGCTTGGAACTCTGTGCCCCAGATCTTTGCTTCTTGCATGTTAGTCATTTGTCAGTTCTAGTATTAACTCATCAAGTGTATTTTTCCCAGTAGCAAATATGACATAGTATTTTGTTCATACAAATCATTCCCTATAATTATATGTAGTTTTATTCTCTATGTTGTTCTTACTATCTTTTTGTAAATGTGCTTACTTTCTGTCTATTCCAAGTAAATATAAATTTTACAAGGACAGGAATCATACCTATCTTTTACGTGCTTATATTTCCCATTCCTGGAAAAGTGATTTATAAATATTTGTGAAAAGGAAGGGAGAAAGAAAAGAAAGAACAAATGACAAACGAATGAACAAATGATGGAAAAAAGAAAATACACAGCCAGTGCGCCCGATAAAACCACATTGACACCCCTTATCTTTCATTATCACTCTTCAGTCTAGATATAATATAAGCAAGGAAATATTTCTCCCAAAGCATTCCAAAAACATTTTAATGCACCCTGGGGAAAAAGTCTACTTATCTAATATCTACATTTTAAAAACTAAGTAGTAAATCTGTGGATACAACAGGAATGCAAATGACAAGAGAAACAGAAACAAAGAAAAAAGAACGACCTCATCTTGCACTGCTGAGCAGTGTTAGTTGCATTATCTTTAGTTTTATTTTTTAAAAAGGAAAAAGAAAGACAACACACCACAATGACAATTCACATGCATGTTTATTCTGTTGGGTATCATTCAGTAGATGATACACAGGGCTACGTTCTCACCGTGTGATTATTCCCTGAGTAGAGCTCCATTGATTTAAAAGTCTCCAAGCTGCCATTTTGGAGTCCGCTGAATGCAAATATTATAATGCCATTTGAGATACTCTAATGTGCCTTTTAGAAAAGTAGTCTCTCAATAATACCCAAACTTACCGTGATTGGGATTTGGGCTACATTCTTGCTAAGAGAAGATGGCTCTCTCTGCTCTTACCATTTACTTTTAGCCCTTTAAATTTGACAGTTCAGAGTTCTTCCCTAAGATTTCACTGATTCTTTTTTTTTTTTTTTAATTTTTTTTTCAACATTTTATTTTATTTTTTGGGACAGAGAGAGACAGAGCATGAACGGGGGAGGGGCAGAGACAGAGGGAGACACAGAATCGGAAGCAGGTTCCAGGCTCTGAGCCATCAGCCCAGAGCCCGATGCGGGGCTCGAACTCACAGACCGCAAGATCGTGACCTGGCTGAAGTCGGACGCTTAACCGACTGCGCCACCCAGGCGCCCCAAGATTTCACTGATTCTACACAGGGTGGTGTGAAGCTTTAACAAACTCCTGGGGTGCCGGAGTGGCTCAGTGGGTAAAGCGTCTGACTTCAGCTCAGGTCATGATCTCATAGTTCATGAGTTCAAGCCCCACGTTGGGCTTTGAGTTGACAGCTCAGAGCCAAAGACTGCTTTGGATTCTGTGTCTTCCTCTATCTCTGCCTCTGCCCTGCTCATGCTCTGTCTCTATCTCTCGAAAATAAACATTAAAAAAATTTTTTTTAAGTGATTCCTAAGGACAAAGACTCTATGTTATAAATCACGATATCACAATGGGGACTGGTACATTCGAGGCACTCAATAAATGTTTGTTGAATAAATAAATGAATGAATAAATATATCAATATTAATTTCTACTTTCTTAGTAAGAAAAATGAGCAGTCCGCCCAGTCAATCTGGTTTTTCCACTTCCGGTACCCAAGAGTGAAATAGAAACTTCCTTTAGAAGTTTCAAAGGTATAAATACTTTCTTTTCCCTGATTTTTTAAAATACAGCACACACTTATTAACCACCTGTTAAACGCAAGGCATTGGAATAAACACGAAGCAATTAAGATGTCTTCTGCCCTCTAAGAAGACCTGTTCACAGACAACCCTGTAAGACCTCTACCTATCTTTAGAAATGTTTCCTGCCTTCCCTACAATAATTCCTTGCTCTCGCAAAGTTCACAATAATTTTTTCCAAAAACAAATTCCCTGTTAATGCTGCCCTCCCATTCTGGAAAGCCCTTTGTTTTCCTGTCTATGCCTAATGAAGGAGATAGTGTCCATTCTTCCTTCAAGCTTTAATAGACACTGTGTCTGGCTTATAGTATCCCAAGAAGCTGAACATTGAATGATACTTATTTGGCCCATTGCTTTCTCCAAGATACTTTGGTATGGTGTCCTAGGCTTTCATTAAGAGGTCGTATAGTAAAACGCTATAGAACTCTCACCTTGACATTTAATACAGGGAAGTTTTTTCAGCATGATTTTTCTTTCATTATATTACTCTGTGTCTCCTCTCTCTATGAAGTGTCACATGAGAAGATTTTTCAAAACTAAGACTGAGGTAAATCCTTACTTCTCCCAAAGAATTATTTTTATTGTGTCCAAAATGTTCATTATGTTCATTATATTAATCTTATAACTTTTGCAGCTGCTTTTTTTTAAATTTTTTTTTCAACGTTTATTTATTTTTGGGACAGAGAGAGACAGAGCATGAACGGGGGAGGGGCAGAGAGAGAGGGAGACACAGAATCGGAAACAGGCTCCAGGCTCCGAGCCATCAGCCCAGAGCCCGACGCGGGGCTCGAACTCACGGACCGCGAGATCATGACCTGGCTGAAGTCGGACGCTTAACCGACTGAGCCACCCAGGCGCCCCGATTGCAGCTGCTTTTTTAATTTTTTTGACTAACAAAAGCTTAGATTTGGAAATCCAACCAAACTTTAGTTATCGCATGGATTCCACTGTCCTTCTAATATTATGGTAATTTCTCCGCAAGATAAGACAATAGGGGTCACCAAATTTATATGTAAAAAATGTTTAGTCAGAGCTAATTAAAAAAAAAAATATATATATACATATATATATACATATATATGTATATATATGCATATATATATACATATATACATATATATGTATATATATATGCATATATATACATATATATACATATATGTATACATATATATGTATATATGTATACATATATATATATATATAGGCTTTTCGATTTTTGAGGGAATAGAGTGGTGATGAGTACAGATCAAAAAGTATCAGTCTTCATAGCATTTATTGTCTTTGTATTTTTCCTTTTTATTTTTTAACTGAAAGAAGTGGCACAAGAAAGCCCCTGCTTTGATCATCAAATGATCTGATATGGCTAATATTTTGTTACATCTCCTTAAAATCTGTTGAGCTATGAAGTCTTTCTCATGTTATTACAGCCTCTTCTCAAATGATCAAGTGATATTCCATTCAGTGGATATGTCTACTTTACTTAACCGATCCTAACATCTTAATGATGCAGGCTATAGCCTGTTTTTTAATCATTGTAACCCTGTTATGTTTTGGTATTGTCAACCTGTAGGACTTTCTGCCACTTTTCTTGTTAGATTATTCCAGATATACATACATTTTCTTATGTTCACTACATTGGATTCTTGTCTCATTTATTAGCATCTATGCCCTTGCTATATGTATTTACATAGTGGTAGAAATTTATTAAGCAGAATGAATATCCTGAGTCATTTAAGTATTTGGATGTAATTATGGACATGAAAAAAATATATTGCAATTAGAGGACAAAATTTAGTAATGTGTAGTATTCCTGACAGCTATAAGATCAAGAACAGGAAACTTTGATTTAATCTTGGAAAAAGAAGCTTTCTGTGATATTTTAATAATCTCCTTGCTACAGTCAAGCATGCTAAAGGGTAACCTAGTCATTATTCAAATTAAGCTATTAATGAGTCAATCCTATGGTAATCCAACTGAATAATTTTTTCTCTAGAGATGTCTATACATAACAAATTTTCCATAAAGTTTGACAACTAAAAAAAATGTGTTCTACAGAATTAGCCTTCCTCTGAGGGACTGCAGGCTACCAACTGGGTAGAATTCTCACATAGGAGTAGCCACCAGGGAGCTTAAAACTATGTTAACCCTAGGCATCAACAATTGGTTCATTTGGTCAAATAAATAACAAAAGTCGTCCAGTATACAGCTAACGAATCAAGCCATTTAAATGTTATCTCTGTGTAGCAACAATGTTGTAAGAGACTTGTATTTTATTTGTTTATTTTTTTCTCAGTCTGGAGGGGTAGGTTTCTTACTTGCCAAGTTAAGCAATTTTCTGAAATACACATTGGAATATAAATTAATGCCTCCATATATTATACTGAGGAAACAATAGCCTAACAATGGAAACCTATAAATACTTACACCATGATATTTTCCACTGAAAATGTCTACTCTATTAATATGTCCCTATTTCTAATGTGAAATGAACAAACACTTCAATTAAACTGTGTTGCAAATGACTTTTCTAAGAACGTTTAATGCTGTTGAAAGATCTCTGTTTCTTTGTGAGGGTGAATCGTTTTTACATTCAGTATCTGTAGAGGACTTAACTCATGCCTCAGTGCTTGTTTCTGCTGTGTTTTTGTTTTAATAATCTATTATTCCAGCTCTCTTTTTCCTCTCACTCTGCCTCTACCTCCCATTACTCTAAAAACCAACAGAAAGCCAGACAGAAAAGAAAACACGGTGAGGGGAGAAAGTGAATATTTTACTAGAACAAAGAAAGGATGAGCCCTGAAATTTTTCTATTTTTATTGTTTTTATGGCTTTGCCTTGGTCCAGGAGCATGTTTTCTTTCATATATACATTGGATTGGAAATCCACCAATTGTATTTTGGCCCATTGCCCTATTCCAAGTTCAGTTCTTCATGGGTCCTCTTTGCAACCAAAGATTTAACTTATGTATTTACTCCATGAGTAAAAACACAGGAAAATAAAGATACAAAATGAGTTGAAAATTAATCATTTTTAATGTGATGGACCCAAGTGTAGGACAATTAGCTTGGCAGATATGGATATTCAGCTCTGCTCTCTAGACCTAACCATTCTTAACATGAAATGTAATGAAATAATTGAGTACTTGAAAGGCTAAGACTACACCTTTTATTAGCTGCATTACTGTGGTCAGGAAAGAGTGAAACAATTAGTAAAAACTACAAAATTCTAAGCAGTACTCTGGTAATCAATCACTAGAATTCTTCATGTCAGGAACAATGAGACACTGGTAATGAACGTTTTGAATCTGTGACTTATACTTGGATTGTGATAACCATTGTTTGTTTGATTTTATTTGCTTCTCCATCCTATCTGGCAGCTGATCTACCTGAGCCTGGAGCTCAGTTGGAGGTATATTGGACCAAGATTCACTGGGCTTCCCACTGGGACATCTACCTAAGATCAGTGTAAAACTTTAACAAAAAGTCCATTTGTATGTGGTCAGTTTCAGGTCAGAAGCGAAGCAGCAGATCATGAATTAGAAGATGAAGTGGTGAGGGGCACTTGGGTGGCTCAGACAGTTGAGCGTCCAACTTTTGATTTTGACACAGGTCATGATCTCATGGTTCGTGAGTTTGAGCTCCATGTCAGGTCAAGCGTGGATCCTGCTTGGAATTCTCTCTCTCCCTCTCTCTCTGCCCCTCCCCTGTTTATGCGCACTCTCTCTCTCTCTCTCTCTCAAATAAATAAATAAATAAATAAATAATTTTAAAAAAGAAGACAAAGTGGTGGTTTAGATAATAAGTCCCACTGAACTAAGGTGGAGACCAAAGCAAAGACTGGTGGCATAGAATGTAGACATGAAGTAAAAAGTTCTCAAAATATAGGGAAAGTAATGAATGGAATTTATCAACACTAAACTTTCACTTTCACTTCCATCCACAAATAATATCTTACACTCTCCTTCAAAATGAAAATAAACAAGGATTATATATGCTGCCCTCTTTGTTTATCTCACGGCTATCCCCACTTCCTTGATGTTTATTTCTATCAAGACTAAAGAAAATCAAATGTTTTCTGTCTTCTCTTATCAAAAGAAGTGAGACCCTCTAACTTTGTGCCATAAAAGACATCTCTTCATGGCACTGAATCATTGATTGGGAATAATAATGGAAAATCTTCGTTTGATGACTACAATATCCATAAGCATGATTGCAATGAAATCTACATTTTACTTCCCTGGTTCAACTTTTGCACTTATTCACCTTTATTTGAAATCTGTTGGATTTTAAACCATACCACTGACATTGGGTAGTTTGATTGCAAATGATAGCTCTATTACTGACTATATGATTTTCAACACAGTACCTGATTTTCCCATGGTCAGGTTTCTTCATTGGCAAATGGGGTAAATTATCTCAAAACATTTAAAAAAAATTTTAATGTTTATTTTTGAGAGATAGAGAGCGAGAGAGAGAGAGAGAGAGAGTGCAAGTGGGGGAGGGGCAGAGAGAGAGAGACAGACAGACAGACAGACAGAAGCTGAAGCAGGCTTTAGGCTCCAAGTTATCAGCACAGAGCCCTACACAGGGCTCAAACTCATGAGCTGTGAGATCATGACCTGAGCTGCAGTCAGACGCTTAACCAACTGAGCCACCCAGGCGCCCCACAAAACAATTTTTTAAAAAGCCAAATGTGTCTATTAACATATATGAACACATCAGCACAGGGCATGACTCCCATAGGTTCTTAAAGAATACTGGTTTCTTTCTCTTCTCTGCTGCTCAAAGATTTTCCTCCTCTTCTGCTGAATAATGGAGACATGAAGGATTCTATGTTGATTTTCAACAAGTTTTGTCACTCATTCCTGTTGAAAATATTTATGAAAATCTTTAACCTGGCTCTTTCAGTCATCATAAATGCCCTATGTTTTCCTACTTCTGAATAACAAGTGAACTGGTTACTACAGTAATGTTTAAGATAAGTCATGTAGGCAAAAGGAAACTCACGCATCTCCATCATCTTCATGGGCTCTTTACGAGGGAATATGCCTGGATATGATACATATGGCTCCAGAAAAAGAAATAGAAAATACAATTTGGCATGGTGTGAGGTTTTTTTTTTTATCACAGTTATTTAAAGAAGCAGGTTCAATGCTCAAATATTTATAGGAACATGCCAGGAATCCTACAAAACCGCAGTAGTAAAACAAAAGACTGTAAGATGAAATGTAGAGCATATTTTATGCAGATTCTAGGTTTTCAAACTAGTTTTCTTGCTTCACTGTTCTGTCTTTATGCTTTTCACTGGCCCAGGATCACGTATCCTTTTAATACATATCAAGAAGATATTTCTCTGCAATTTCTTAAACTCTCTGGTCTCCGATTTAACGCAGAAATACTTTGCAGTAACCTGAATTCCACAGTTGCACTATGGATTCAACCAAGATTCCTTTGAAATAAAACGATATGAAGTGCCTCAATCCTTCAAGTTTATGCTTGTATATCTTTTTAGTCTCTCCAGTGAATTTTAGTTACTTCTTCAAATCTATGGTTCTTGAAAGCCTCGCATCCATTGGATTCTATAAGACTCTTCTTCTATTTCTTTGACCATTTCCATCCCTCCTCTTCTCCTTAAGTGTTGTATCTCCAGTGATTTATCATAAGTTTTTTTCTCTTTTATTCTACTTACTTTCCTGAGATGATTTTAATCACTTTCTGAATGCTTACGATTTATAAATTCTCCTACCATTAAGTTCTCCTGAGTTCTAGACCCAGACAGCCAACTAACTATCTTATAGTCACAGAAATGCAAAATGCCAATAGACAAATGGATAAGGAAAATGTGGTATATGTGTACAGTGGAATATTACAGAGCCATAGAAAAGGATGAGATAATGACATTTGAGACAACATGGATGGACCTAGAAGATACCATGCTAAGTGAAATACGTCAGACTGAGAAAGACAAATACCATATTATTCCACTCATAAATTAAATCTAATAAAATGAAGAAACAAATAAAAAGCAGAATCAGGGGCACATGGGTGGCTTAGTTGGTTAAGTGTCCAACTTCGGCTCTGGTCATTGTCTCGTGATTCATGAGTTTGAGCCCCGCGTCGGGCTCTGTGCTGACAGGTTGGAGTCTGGAGCCTGCCTCAGATTCTGTGCCTTCCTCTCTCTCTCTCTCCCTCCTCGACTCAGTCTCTGTCTCTGTCTCTGTCTCTCTCTCTCAAAAAGAAATAAACATTAAAAAAATTTTTTGAAACCAGGATCAGAACTATAAACATAGAGAACAAACTGATGATCCAGAGTGGAGGAGCATGGAGGGTTGGGCCAAATGGGTGAAGGGAAGTGGGAGATACAGGCCTCCAGTAATGGAATGAGTAAGTCACAAGGATAAAAAGCACTGCATAGGGAATGCAATGATACTTTAAGAACAATGTAATGGGACAGATGGTAGCTATACTTGTGGTGAACACAGCATAATGTACCAACTTGTCACATCACTAGGTTATAGACCTGAAACTAATGAAACATTGTATGTCAACTATACTCAAATAAAATAATTAATTAGTTAAGTTTTTTAAATGTCTAGCAACTTTCCTACCTGCCCTGCTTCTTCCTCGTGTATCTCTTATCTTGGTGTCACAAATTTCCATATACTTGAACAAACCTGTAACTAGGCAACAAGTTTTTAACCCGTTTTTCCTTCCTCCTTATCTAATTATTTCCCAAGTCTTATCAGTTTTGTCTCCTTAATGTCTCAAAAATTTCAGCTATCTCTACCTCCCTTGGCACTTCTGTAGTTAGAGCCTCCATGTCTCCTTGCCCCATGCGTGTCCCCTCCATACCCCATTCTTGGCCCATCCCACTCACCACACATCTTCCAGAGTGATGAATGTAAACATACGTCTTGATCTGTCAATCCAATGTTTGAAATCTTTTAATAACTTTCACATAAGATAAAGCCAAAACTACATCAATGGCATGCAAAGACCTTTACTATTTGATCCTTAAGGATTTCAACATGTGTCTTTATTTTTTTTAAGTTTATTTACTTATTTTGAGAGAGACAGAGACAGTATGAGTGGGGGGAGGGGCACAGAGAGAGGAAGACAGAGAACCCAAAGCAGTCTCCCCACAGTCAGCGCAGAGTCTGACATGGGCTTGAACTTAGGAAACAATGAGATCATGACCTAAGCTGAAACTAAGAGTCAGATGCTTGACTGACTGAGCTACCCAGGCGCCACTCAACATGCGTCTTTAATGTCTCTTCTTCAAAATTTACACTCCTATAATACTGAACTGCAAGCAGTCTGTCCCACTACATTTGTGCCCCCACTTTCCCACCATACCACTGTTTTGTATCCCTCTATCTCATTGAATGTACTTTACTGATGCACGAAATGTGTTCACCGACATCTCTACATGCCCATCCACTTGAGCTCATTCTTTTTTTTTTAATGTTTATTTATTTTTGAGAGAGACAGAGACAGAATGTGAGTGGGTTGGGGCAGAGAAAGGGGGAGGCACAGAATGTGAAGCAGGGTCCAGGCTCTGAGCTGTCAGCACAGAGCCTGACATGGGGCTCGAACTCATAAGCTGTGAGATCATGACCTGAGTTGAAGTTGGATGCTCAACCGACTGAGCCACCCAGGTGCCCGAGCTCATTCTTATTATTCTAAGAATAATAAGGCATAACTTTTTGGGCATAACTCCCACATAAAACCATCTCTGTTGGGGCACCTGGGTGGCCCTTCAAAACAGCACACCTGTATCCCTTTGATAAATACCTAGTAGTGCAATTGCTGGGTTGTAGTAGTTCTATTTTTAGTTTTTTGGGGAACCTCCATACTGTTTTCCAGAGTGGCTGCACCAGCTTGCATTCCCACTATATATTTTCATTATTACATCTAATATATATATTATATTAATGTTTATATTAAATTAATGTTTCTAAGAGAGTGTGTGTGTGTGTATGTGTGTGTGTGTGTGTGTGTGTGTATTTCAGAAACAGAGATAACAAGTTAACAAAAGGTAACACAGACAGAACACAAAAAATGAGGACAGAAAGAGAAAATGCACAAATATATATTCTGGGATTCAATAACTATAGTATTTGGCAACAAGAATAAAATATCTGCAGTTTGGTAGCACCTGGGTGGCTTAGTCAGTTGAGCATCCTACTCTTGGTTTCAGTTCAGGTCATGGTCTTGCAGTTGGTGAGTTTGAGCCCCACACTGGGCTCTGTGCTGACAGTATGGAGCCTCCTTGGAATTCTCTCTCTCCCTGTCTCTCTGCACCTCTCCCGCTCATGTGTGCGCTCTCTCTCTCTCTCTCTCTTTCAAAATAAATAAATAAACATTTAAAAAACATTTGCAGTTAGGGCTATTGTTTACCTTTGAAATAATATATTCTAAGCATTCGCCAAAAGAAAATCCTTAAATATTTATAATCAGTAGCAGTATAAAGATATCAGTTCATATACTGATAGCTTAGGTGTGGTTTATGTTTTGCTAAGTAGATTTCTTAAATGTATTTTCCCTTCAAGCAAATGCTACAATATGTTTAACTGCAAGCATTTTTGATAAATGAGAGCTAATATATGGTGATATATAGGTATGCTTATTCTTCCATCAAGCTAGATATATCAGGGATAAAATAAAGAATGTATGCGTTTGTGTATATATATACACATATACATTTAAATATAACTGTATACATATGTGTGTGTAAATATGTATGTTTACACACACACATACACATACATACATACATTGTCTGAGACTAGTAGCCACTTGGCACAATACAACATTTCCAGGGTTGTTTTTCATTTGAGTTGGGGTTAAAGGATTTAGCATAAAGCATTCAGATAGAGCCTACTTCTGGCAAAATGCATGCCTCCTTATACAAGGCTGTTGTTCTGTTTCTAATAGCAATCTTGCTTCAGTTGAATGGATGACCTTTTTCTGAAGTGACTGGCTCATTTGAAAGGCCATGTATACTTTTTCTTTCCCATGAGCAAGGGAAAACTAGACTACATCAATTTATAGTTCCTATGAACATTAAAAACAAAAAACAAAGAAACAAAAAACAAACAAACCAACAGAAAAAAAAAACTTTGAGCTCAGAAAAGCCATAGCAGAAAAACATGTTACGTAAAACAAGGCATCATTGAATTTGAACATTAATCTGCATGAAGCACTTGTAATCTTACAGGAAGAGCTAGACTGTTTTGGTACTGGGATTAGGTATTTTTCCTTCTTTATTTTTCATTATTACTAAGCTCGTTGGTACTGCAAACTGGACAGCAGCTTTTACTGATTTCCAAAGCTAGTGGAATAGCCTTGAGAGTTTCTTCCTTATGGGCTGACGTCATCGGTTAGCCAGTTTCTGTCACGCCATATACTACCAAAGAAGTTCCTCTCTGGATTAGTTCTACCTTCACCTGCCAAGAAAAGAAAACACACAGCTTCCTTTATTCCACAGTGAAACAAAGTGGTTTGGACACAATTTGGAGGAGTACTGCCAGAAAAAACAACCAAAAAAAAAAAGGCTTTAACTTAATAACGTTTCCATACATTTAGATGCTCTTCCAGAATATATGACTTTAATTGATTTTTACCTTTTTTATGGAATACAACTGGTATAGTAGAAATTGAACATTGGCCTTGACCCAGAATTTTAAAGAAAAGATATAAAACTTAAAAAAAATCCAAAACTATTAAATAATTGCTGGGGGGCATTTTTTTATTTCCCCTTTCATAAAATAGCACACTTGTTGTTAACAAAAAACAATCCTAATTTTATCTGCTTTTGTCCGTTTTACCTGAGACAAAATTCTAAAGAGGGTGATTTATTAAAACCATACTGTGTACCAAAGAAACTGAAATAATTGCTCTTGTTTCTGCACGGAAATTACTATAGTCACAAAATTATTTGTACAACTAAATATAAGCATCCTAAAGATACTTGTGTGTCTCACTCTCAGAATGTTCTCTTTGCCAAAAAATAATACATTTCAGATACTAAGCCCTGAAGACAGTTACCATCAGAATGCTTAGGGCAGAGTACTTCAGAAATTTTGAACGATTCCAGTTCTTTTAGAAATACACTGCAGCACTTAAAATCTATCTCATCCCTCATTAAATACGATTTTACCCCCTGTGCTTTAAAAAAAAACACGTCACTTTATGTAATAAATTTTCATTTGGAAATACCCAAAGAATTAAGTTACACTAAGTATAATAGAATCATTGATATTAGAGATGAGAAAAATGCATTAGGTCTACCCTTTGAAGTCTCATGAAGGACAGTTTTCAATACAGTGTGTGACTTAGTGAGTCCTGTAGTCTAGCATTTAAAGGGGAAATTTCAGTATGCTAATAAAATACTTTTAAAATCTATCTATTTAGGCCATGGGTACCCAAGTGACGCAGATGCTACTAAAAAGTGGAATAAGTTCTCATTTTCTGGAGTTCATTAAAATTGGCCTTGAGTGGGAAAGCAGCATCTTTGGGGTCTCCACCACCCACACAACCATTACATGAACAAAGGCAACTGGAGGCAACCACTGCTCCCTTTTCTGCCTGTTTGGACCACAGCCATAGGGATGAAACCTTAGTGTTCTGCACAAATCGAGATAGTTATTTCTGCAAATTCTACTTTCACATATCAAGTTAGGTTGAAATAACAGAAGGCAGAAAAGTTAACTGGAGTTGGAGAAAGGCAATTAAAAGATGGAGAACAGGATAAAGATGAAAGAAGAGTATAAATGGAAAGGATGAGTTGGCAGAATTAAACCTGGATCTTCAAGACTAATGCTTCCATTGAAATCATTAAGTATGTTTACTAAGATTCTCACTTCTACATATTTGCTTGTTTTGAAGAGAAAGTAAGAAAAGACTTGTAAAACAGCACAACACAGGTTATGCATTCCATAATTAATCACTTTTGTTCTTTATACATGAAATGTTCTATCATATGCAAGATGCCACCTGAAACACAAGATAAAGGTACAGACTTACATCTCTGTGTCAGTTTCTACTGCAATTATTTATTAAGAAATGTAGAGGCCCTCTTTCAGAAAGTGTGCCATGATTTTGAACAAGAAAAGTCATGTACTTCGTCATCCAACCATTCACTCACATATCCAATAAATACTTATGGAACAAATCATCTCTCGAGCATAGTATTAATTACTGGGCACAGAAATGAACAGAAACCCCAGTATGTTCAAATTGCAACGGAGGTGACAGATATATAAACAGATAAACAAAGAAAAAAGGAACAAGGGCTGACATGGAGGTCTGTGATAGGTACAGCTGAAGGGCAGTCATGTGAGAAGCGTCAGCATAGGAGATCTAGAACACTGGGGTCTCTGTCTCCCCCAGTAGTAAGCTGTGGCATAAAGATCTCAGATACGACACACGAGTGTGAAACAAATAACCTGTCTATTGTTCATGTGAAAAGGTAGGTCATCCTTGAATCTGCGATGTCAGTAAGACTTTGTGCACTGTGCATCAATCAATTAAGAAAAAAAAAACACCTAGAAATTATTACAGCAATACTTCAATTAATGAAAATTTGAGAATAAAGATGAATAAACTCAAACTCTATTTAGATAAAATTGAACAAAAATCTTCATAAATTATTCAAAGGATGCTAGTGCATCATAGAGCTAAGGAACCATGTCCCTCTAAGATATGATGGTGGCTGGTAAGGCTGAACACTCTCACCTTATGTAAGGCAATACATAAAGGGAAGGGAGAAATATCAGTGCGGTCAAATTTTCTTTTCTCATTTGTACCCTACGTGCCTTCATTTGCTATCTCCTGTACAACCTAGAAATCTTACCTGTTGCTAGACTGACTGATTATAATTTACTCCAAGTTTTAGTATGTTGCCACATCAGATTTTGGCTTCCAGTGCTTAGCACTCTGTAATTAGTTGATGAAGTTGTTGTTTGTTACCCCCATGTCATTCCCAAAACGTTTTCGAGGTGATTTATTTTCTGATGGCTTAATAATAGACTTTGTCCCATCTTGAGACAATGCACCTCATCAGTAGGTAGAGAGATGTTTTTTTTCCATCTTTCCATCTTTCCAAAGAAATCCTTGAAGTATAGGTGTCCACCTGTACATACAACTAAAACCTACAGCTTTATGATGCACAGTCATATCATTTTGATTAGTAACTCTTCTATCCTCCAGAAGCACGTTGACAACAACAGAAGTACAAGGCTCTATTTTCTTACCCATATGTCTCATTCTGTTAGTTCTTTTTTTAAATGTTTATTTATTTTGAGAGAGAAAGCATGAGCAGCAGAGGAAGGTGGGGGGGGGGTGGAGAAATAGAGAGAGAGAGAGAGAGAGAGAGAGAGAGAATCCCAAGTAGGCTCCATGCTCAGTGCTGAGGCTGACACACACAGGACTCTATCTCACGACCTTGAGATCACCATCTAAGGTGATATGCTTAAGAGTTGGATGCTTAATAAGGCGACCCTTATTCTAGTAGTTCTAAAGAGTGATGTCTATCACCGTAATTACACAAGGGACAAGGTTTATTAAAACATGGCTTCCAGGGCCTCTGGGTGGCTCAGTCGGTTAAGCATCTGACTTCCACTCAGGTCACCATCTCATGGTTCATGAGTTTGAGCCCCACCTCGGGCTCTGTGCTGACGGCCCAGAGCCTGAAGCTTGTTTCAGATTCTGTGTGTCCTCTCTCTCTCTGCTCTTCCCCAACTCATTCTCTGTTCTGTCTCTTTCTCAGACATGAATAAACATTAAAAAAATTAAAAACAAAAACATGGCTTCCCAGAGTTTCTGATTCAGCCTATCTGGTCTGGAGCTCCAAAGCATGCCTAAAAATCTTCATATGATGCTGATGCTACTAATTTGGGGATCATACTTTAAGAACCGCTGTCTTACCCAGTACCTGGTAACTATCTAAATAGTGGTTGTAACCAAGTCTTACATCTGTACAGAGCTTTTTAGAAAGTGCTTAATCAATGTTGAAAACATTAAATAAATGAATGAATAATTGTACCTGGTTTAGTTTTCTAAGGTGGAAAGATCTCACCCAAAATGTTGGCATTTGAAAAACCCTAAGTGGGATGAGCTTGAGGGCAAGACCATAGTGAAAGCCAAAAACCTACTAGTAGAAATGTCAAATAACACTTCAGTCTTCAGTTTCCTCAATAACAGACAAATGGGCTCCACATAAATCCTTGGCAAGATTCAAAATATGTTTCTGAAGGGATGGGTTGTGGAAACGTAGAAAGGGAAGTAGCAATCAAAAGAATCCTTTTGAATTGTTATTTGTACTCATTTTGAGTTTCTCAATAACATGCCAAAGCTGACCGGAAGCATTTTTTTTCCTTAGCAAAGTTACTTACAGGGTACAATAGGATGTACAATAGCCATAAGGTATCTGCTACAACAAAAAGGCCTTACTTGTCAAGTACAATGTGGAAAAGTAAGTTAGATGTCTAAAAAATTATGTAGATTAATTAATAAGGACCTGGATGAATATACAGCCTAGAAAATGATCTCTAGTGGTGTGGCATAGATGCAGCACATCATTCCTTAACCTTGATTTTGTTAAGCGTTTTGGTTGTGACATGGTGCTCAAGTCATCAGAATTGCAGACAATTCATAGTTGGAGGGAAAATCAGTGATTTAGGAGACAGAATATGAATCTGGCAGTATCCAGACAAGCTGGGGCAATTAACTGAAAAAGATTGCACTTAATAAATTGGACTGTCTGGAAATGTAGTAGGTCCAAAGATCAAATACATAAACCTTAGATTCAATACACCATGTATGAGAAAGGCTGATAATTAGCAATATGTCAACAGGAGCCAACAGTATGTTGTGACCACCTTTAAATACACGAATATAAACATACATATAAATATACAGTTGCACATATAAGTAGACATCTATAATATATTATATTACATATATATATTTAGAAAGAGAGAGAGAGTAATATGAGAATGAGTAGGATAATGGGTACCTTTTTTAAAGTACTGAGATTAATCAGACTAATCCGAGTACTTAATCCCATCATTTTATCCAGTTATTGATTCAAAACCACTTATTAAAACACACAACAGGGGCGCCTGGGTGGCGCAGTCGATTAAGCGTCCGACTTCAGCCAGGTCACGATCTCGCGGTCTGGGAGTTCGCCCCGCGTCAGGCTCTGGGCTGATGATGGCTCAGAGCCTGGAGCCTGTTTCCGATTCTGTGTCTCCCTCTCTCTCTGCCCCTCCCCCGTTCCCCTTCCCCGTTCATGCTCTGTCTCTCTCTGTCCCCAAAATAAATAAACGTTGAAAAAAAAATTTAAAAAAAACACACAACATACCCCAACATAACACAGTGAGGGGGATAAAAATGTTGAATTCCATCAAAGATGGAGCTAGAGAGTATAATGCTAAGCTACGTAAGTTAGAGAAAGATAAATACGATATAATTTCACTCATATGTGGAATTTAAGAAACAAAACAAAAAAGCAAAGGAAAGGGATAAGAGAAAGAGAGAGAGAGAGAAACCAAGAAACAGATTCTTAACTACACAGAACAAACTGATGGTTACCAGAGGGCAGGCAGGTGGGAGATGGGTGAAATAGATGATGGGGGGTTAGAAGTGCACTTGTGATGAGCTCTCAGTGATGTATGGACATATTTGATTACTATATCGTACACCTGAAACTAATACAACACCGTACGTTAACAAACTGGAACTAAAACAAAAAATTTTTTTAAATGTTGAATTCCATAAAATGCAAAATTGCCTTGTTAGGAGACTAAAGAAATAAGTAGGACAAAGCTGCCAGCGAATCCACTGGCAATTCCGGGGATCTTGGCATGCAATTGAGACATGTGCAAGTCCCAGCCATGGTGGCAACTGCCCACTCCAGCTTACATACCCACTCTTGTCCACACTGGCTACCACATCCATCCAGGATCCTGGTATTTATTGGGAATTTCAGCACAACCACAGCTATTTCAGGCATTTCTTGATTATTTGGCACCCATTTCATTGGTCTCCATGCAGATAAGTAAGATGAGAGAGAACTGAGTCATGAAGATCCGTTCTTTGTCTCCCACTTCCTGAGTAGAGTATATTCCTCCTTTTCCAGTCATCCCTCTTTGAAAGCAGGGATGCATAGAAGACCATGCCTAGCACCAATCATGTTCTGTCTGCTTTAGGGCTTCCGTGGAGGCCAGTGATCATGGAGCTTTGTTCCAGACAACATGCTAGGTACCTAGCCCACCAAGATAAAAAGATATTGTCTCTGTCTTCAAGAGGTTATAGTCAAATGAGATGTGAGTAAGTGTAATGGCAGTAGGATTGACCACTTAAGTCCAGCTTGGGGAACCAAGGAAGTCTTCTTACGGAAGCTCAAAATGAAAAGATGAATAGGTATTTGCTAAAAGATGAGTGATCGGATTTCACCATTGAAAAGCCAGAAGATAAAGCTGGACAGTTAAGAAAGACAAGATTATGTAGGACCCTGATATGTATCAAAAGTATTCAAGACACCAAACAGCAGCAAGAAGAGAAATTTTATTCAGAAGCTATGAATGAACTCAGTGGTGGTCAGAAACATTCGTACAAATAGAAAGAACCTGTTACTGCTTACAAACCTATTGGAAACTCGGCCATTTTTAGATGCTTCTAACATTCCACTACTGGTTCTGAGATTCAGGAATGTTGAAGTGGAATGTTGCAAGGATGTTAGTGCTTGGATCAATTTCACATTATTTCCTTAGCATTCTGTCTCGGATGACTCCATGACTATGGTTAAAAGTAGTCCCTTAGTAGATGGGATTTCTGGAACCCCTTTCAGGGAGACTTGTACTAGATTCATTCTATAATGTAGTGGTGGTCTCAGGGATAAATACAGCTCTGTTTCATCACTTGGACTTTTTTTTCCCCAAAATGCTATCCTTGATGCTATTTTTAAAAGCAAGAATACATCCTTTGACATTCTGTTAATTAGAATAAAGACACCGATGTTGGGTCCTATGCTTATCATGTTCAATAAAATTAATGAATTTGTTTCTTAAATACCATAATAACAACACCATTACCAAGATAGCAGTAAATACCAGCTTCTACTTTCTGGGGGATTGGCCACTGCCACTCCTGGCATTGGCCTTGTTCTCTCTTCCTTTGGCTTGGCTGAATAACAGAAATCTTTAGCCTCTCTTCACAAGTCAGTTTACCATGTTTTTAAAAATCCATTTTGTTCAGCTCAAACCTGTGAAGTCCAAAGCTGGACGTACTGGTTTATTGCTAACCTATTCCAGAGAACCATTAGGCATTTACCCAGCTGCCTGTGGGATAACTTTCACTTTTCACACTTTTCCATTGCTGAGAAGGGAACAGCAGAATACTGCCAACCAAGAACACATTGCCCAGTGGCTTGGTAATCTGGGAATTTTTCCAGCCTGCTTTATGGAAGCAGTGCAAACACCATAGCGTTCTCAAAATACCTGACTGGCTTGACGAAGCCTATAGTGATTTCACGCAATTGTATGTTATGACCTTGTTAATAAGAGTCTCGCCATTTCCCTTCTATCCTGACTTCCTCCCGACTCCCTCTGATTCCCTTCTACCTTCCTCCCTTTCCTGTGTGCATTCCTGGGCTCCTCCCCTCATTCTTCCATGTCTCCTCTTAATTATCTACAGCCCAACATTTTGTGATCTGGCATGAGGTCCACTCTACTGATGTATGTTGGAAGAGGATGAGGACCCCAGGTGCTCTTCATTGAGAACACCACCCCCCCCCCCCAGACCAAACACGGGCTATGACTGTTGGCATTGTAGTGTGGTCAGGCAGTATTTGCCAACAATGAAAGCACAGGGCTTGGTCAAGAAAGTAAATGCATGACTTTTTCTATTTATCAAAAACAACCAAACTGGAACAAAGAAATCAATAGATTTTCAGAAAAAAAATCAGTCATTCACAAGTATATGAAATAAAGGTATTATTGTAAGGTTACTCTGAGAGCTGAATGCACAAGGAAAAACAGAAGAAAAATATTCAGTGAATTGTCTGGAATTTAATAAATGCTTGGTAAATGGTGTTATCGTCATCATTATCGCATGCCTCATGCCTTACTTATTGTCCATATCGAAATTAGCAACATCTTAAGGTAGACACTGTTTTAGTTAAGATCGTATTCAGATATTAGCTGGGCATTGTTTGGTGTATACTCATTCTAAGACAGCAGGAGAGGTATTATTCCAAAAGCATTTTAGGTAGGAACAGATTGGTCAAGGTTTATACTACCTCGGAGATTCCTGAAGGGACCATGTTATACTCGTCAGCAGCTTAAGTGTAAGTTGGTCGTTAGGCTTCCTGTTGGTGTGACACATTTGTGCTGGCAAAATATGTGTGAATATTTTTAATTGCCTGACAGTTGTTCTTCTTTTAAAAAAATATCTTTAAGTGTTATGCCTTAATTTTTTTAAAAAAACCTCAAAAAAGAGAAAAATGATGTATTATCTAGCCCACCACTTTAAGACAACATCTCTCAGTAGCCTTGTGCATTTCATTTTGATTTGAACACACTTTTTAGAGTCATAATAATGTGCATATATCATAGCATGGTGTTTCACGTTCATAGATTGTGGTGATCGAGAGTGGATTTTGTCATCAGAATGTCTGCGTTCAAAATTGCAACCCTGTTGTGTATTAGCAATGCAATCTTTACAAGTCTTCTGACCTCCGCAAGACTCCACTTCTCCTTAGGTAAAAAAGAAGGAATAGTAGCAACAATGACAATGCATACCTCATTGTGAAAACTAAATTAGAGAATCCACGTAAGGTGCTTTCTGAAATGCCCGGAGCACAGAACTCGATAAACATTATGCATTCTAATGTTTGAGAGTCATCCCTAATCTTTTAGCCAGCTCTCAATGGTTGTTAATGTCTACTCATGCAATGTTATAAATGATGTTATAGGTAGCAAAATTGTAGGTTCGCACCACCCTTCCTATCAGTGAATATATTTTTTCTTAGTTTGTTGCTGATGTGGTCATCAAAAGATAATGTCATATTTCACATTGGTTACTATTACTCTTAGCTGTTTATGAACATTCTTACTGCAACTTAACTAAAGGAAATAATACCGTGCTTGCATATTTCTTCTCCATTCAAGCTTCCCTCCTCTATACTTTCCCTACGGGCCAGCAACCTGTGCCCAGGACACCTTCAGGAAAGAACTGCAAGACGCAGGGGATTCTATGATACGGTTTTCTCCTGCTTGTTCACATCTCACACTGTCCCTGCCACACAGAAATCCCAGGACTCAAACTATTTCTACTCCCCTTCTTTTCTGCCGAAGCCCAAGTTACAAAAACAAACTGTAACTTTTCCCAATCTAAGTTGAATTTGCATTTCTTTGACTACTAATGAGGTGAGCATTTTCCCATATGTTTGTTTACTAGTTGTATTTCCTCTTTGGTGAATTGTCTGTTCCTGTCCTATGCCTGGTACTTATGAATTTCTATGGGTTTTTCTTTTTAATTGCAAAGTTATTAACCCTTTGTCAAATGGAGAGTGAAGTATTCTTTGTGAAATAAGGATTATTTTGTATTTACAAAATAATTTATTGATTTTTATGGTTACTTTTTAATCATTTATAAATTCAGAAGCTTCTATCAAAAAATCTAATTATTTATCTTATTCACTTTTTTCCTACCTTAACAATCGTTTGATTTTTTTTTTTCATCTTAACATTTTAATCCATCTGGAATTTAGTTTGGAATAACATGTAAGGTAAGAAATATATGGCATCTTCTGAATTTCTATTTATCATCCACCACTTTTGATTAAGCCTTCTCTTCCCCATTGTACTGGTTTACAATGACTTTATTATACATGGCATTTTTACAAAAAGTAACAATTATTTCTGGGCTATTTATTCTTTTCCATTCAGCTGTCTATTTTTATACCAAAACCACAAATGTATTTATTATAAGTTTATAATGTGTTTGGCAGTGGCAGTGGTATTGGTTTCCAATTTACCTTGATAATCTCGCCCGTTTACTCTTTCTACATGAATGCTACATTAGAAAAAGAAATGTTTTAAGTTTCCCCAAGAACTCCTATTTCACTTACGTAAAACATAAAGAAATGTGGCAATTTTATTATACATATAAATAAATGAGGGCCAATCATCTCTTCTAGAATCACGTTTTTTTAGCCTTAAAGATTTCAATAAAGTTTTTAGTATAAATTTTACTTATGGATAGATTACAGCTATATTTATAATTTTATTCACATATGATTTAGATATTTCTTTTGAAGATTATCTTAGATTACTAATATAATTTAGTGATGTTTGACTGTGATTTCTTCTTTTAATCATATTCCTAGCTTTATATTAAACACAATTATATTTTAAGTCCATATAAATCTTTGGGGATTATAAGTGTCCAATATTTATACTCCATATTTGGTTTCATGTTACACTGGTTAATCAGAAATCCCCAAATAGTAATAAAAATTCATGATGGTAATGGTGATTGTTATCTTATTTCCAGGTTTAACCATTAAATAAATACTGGCTGTTGGTTTTAAAGAGTGACTATCATGTTCAAGGAAAGTCTCCTACTCCTTTTAGTGTTTTCATGAAGAATGTCCACGGACATTCCTTTTCAGCACCTTTTCACATAAACATATCATTTCCTTATAATGCATTAATTTGGTATCTCTATGAATAGAATAGATTTTATAATACTGAATCAGGCTTCCCCTCCTGAGACTAAACCTCACGTGGCTGTGGTAAATTATTTTTCACAACACTCCAATGATGGGCTTATAACCCAAGAATTTAAACAAATAATAATTATTGTATCAAACATTTCCCTAAAGTCCTGCTCTTATAACCCCACTTGCCTTCCTTTATCCACCAATTCGGTAATCCTATAAAAAAAATGATTAAGCTTGTCTGGCCTGATTTGTGCTGAGGAAGGTCGTGCCCTTCATTGGTCATGACTCTTTTGTCCAACGGCGGTTTAGTTTTTCTCCCTTGATATTTGTTTCTATGTTTCACTAATTTTCGACATAAAAGAATTTTGTAGGTATTCTTCTCAAGCAATGGTCCAACTGAACCCTTCTGCGCTTTAATCTTCTAAGTCAGGCTCAGCATAGCATGGCATCCATGACATAGTCATCATTACATGGTACTTTCCCAGGGCGGTTATTCTGCTGTTCACCCTTCACTCTCAAACCAAATCACGTCAACATTCATTGTTACAATGCAGGTTTTGTTCTCTGCCTGATTAAAATTTAAAAATCGCCCAGATTCAACATATGGGATTTTTCATTATCCTATTATTATCAAAACTACTATTGCTATTTGAGTTTAAAACAATGGCAATCTGAGTGCCCATGAAGGTCTAACACACAATAGGGGTGGCTGTTGTGAGTTAACCACGTGTTAGTCATAGTGTATACCTGATGACCCACGCACACCTAAGATAAAAAGGAACTGTTTTCAATCACAGGGCACTGGCTAGATTTTTCGCTTTTTAAAAAGCAACGTTAATGTCTATTCTCCTCCAGACAAGGGTTTGTCAAAGATGTACAACTTCGCTGATAGCAAAAGAAATGCAAATGATAGCTTTTATAAAAATCTAAAGGCTTTTATATTACTCAATCTTGATCAAGGCTTAGGAAAGCAGAGTGTGGACTGTTATGGGAGAGCAATGTGGCGTAGCATTTTCAAAGGGAAATTTAACAATGTCTATCAACACTAAAAATAAACCAAAAATTGTACCAACATTTTCAGTTACTCTTCTTCTGGGAATTTTTTTTTCCATGAAAATTCTCATATAGATGTGCAAAGATATAAGCCACAATGTATGCTATTGCTTTGTTTATCATAGAAAACAAGTAGAAACAATCTAAATACCCATCAGTTGGGAACTGGTAAGATAAATTAGGGTATACTCATACCATGGCATGTTATAGAGCCTTTAGAAATGAAAAAATCTGGGGTGCTTGGGTGGTTTAGTCAGTTCAGCGACAGTCTTGATATCAGCTCTGTTCATGATCTCGCAGTCATGGTATCGAGCCCAGTGGGATCTCAAAGTCATGGGATTTTCTCCCCCCTTCTCTCTCTACCTCTCCCCCACTCATGTACTCTCTCTCTCTCAAAATAAATAAACATTTTAAAAAAATGAAAGAGAGGGGTACCTGGGTGTTTCAGTTTGTGAAGCATCTGACTTCACCTCAGGTCACGATCTCACAGTTTGTGAGCTCAAGGCCCACATCGGGCTCTCAGCTGTCAGTGCAGAGCCCGCTTTGGATCCTCTGTCTCTCCCTCTCTCTGATCCTCCCCCCTTATCCTCTCTCTCTCTCTCTTTGTCTCAAAGATATAAACTTAGGTAAAATAAAATAAAATAAAATAAAACAATGATTTTTAAAAAATGAAAAAGATCTATACGTTGGGAAATATGTCTTTAAAAGTAATTAAAAGTAGTTGTTGAGGTATAGCACAATCTCATATTCACAGAAAAAAGATGGATGTGTGTATGTGTGTGTGTCTGCATGTGTATGTACGTATGTATAAAAGAGTAGAAAGTTACCATAAAAATATTTAAGAGATTCTTAAAACTGGTGACCTAGCGAAAGAGAGTGGGCAGTTCTGAGAAGGTGGAGACGATTCTTTTATTTTGTCCCTCTTCGTATTGTTTCTTTTTTTTTTAGCATTTTAAATTAATCTTTAAATAACGAATTATTTAGTTCACCTTTTGAGCTGTATAAAATAACAAGTTTATAACAGACGTGAAATCAGGAGGTACTATTTCCACCACTGTCACTATAATTCTATACGTGATATATTTTTGAAGGTTTACTGACATGCGATCTGACACATTCAAATGTCTTCTGTATTATTCTGGTGGGGCTGTCATAACGAAATGCCACAGACTAGGTGGCTTAGACAACTTTATTTTCTCACAGTCCTGGAAGGTGGAAGTCCAAGAGCAAGGTACCAGTGGGGTTCATTTCTGGTAAGACTTTTCCTGGCTCGCAGATGGTTGCCTTCTCACTGTGTCCTGAGTGTGGCAGGAAAAGAGAGATCTCTGGCATCTTCTCATTCTGATAAAAGCACCAGTCCTGCTGGAGTAAGGTCCTACCCAAATCACCTTCTTTCAACTTAATTACCTCCTTTAAGGTCTTATCACTGAATTCAGTTACATTGAGGGTTAGGGCTTCAACGTATGAATTTGAGGGGGACATAATTCCATCCATACACCTTCTGAATTTTTAAAACACTGTAAGTGACAATGTATCAATGACAACTAATATATTTGAAAATGTGGCTTAGGGGCACCTGGGTGGCTCAGTCAGTTAAGCCTCTGACTTCAGCTCAGGTCATGATCTCAGTTGGTGAGTTGGTGAGTTCGAGTCCCACATTGGACTTTGTGCTGACAACTCAGAGCCTGGAGCCTGCTTTGGATTTTGTGTCTCCCTCTCTCTTTGCCCCTCTCCCACGCATGTTCTCTCTCTCTCTCTCAAAAAATAAATAAACATTAACAACATATTTAAAAAAAGAAAATGTGATTTAAAAAGGCTATTTCATAATATACCTGGCAATAGATTAGGGTAAAAGAAATAGCCATGTTACCAATTTGACCCATTCACTTGAAGTTCAGGAGGTTTTACAAATATTTTTCAGATGCGTATTGTCTTCTCTACTGATTGCTAATGCTTATGAAATAATGATTTTATCTTCCTCCTATTTACATTAAGCACCATAACCCCATTGCTACCCTAAGCTCCACAGTTGTCCAACAAGATATCAAGTTGTGGTTAGTTCCACACATGCTGCCTGCAGTCAGGTAGTCTTTGATAAATATATAAAAAGGGGACATAGTATTCCATTCCTTTGTTCTTCTGCTATACCTGAAGAGAATACTTAAATTTTATCAATACTATTTCCACATATTCTTTTATTATATGGCCATATAAAAGTGATGGTCCTATAAATTTATTTAAAACCCACTATTTTTCTTTAGTGAGATACAGCTTTGGGGGTTTGGGTGAGTACTGGAAAATCATAAAGCCATGTGAATATAAGCCTGGCATGAAAATACAGTTTTCAAACTGGCTTTATTTCCCCAAGTTGAAATATGTTCCAAAGGCTGCCTGAAATGAGAGCTAGAAAGATGTCATATGACTACATTTGTGAAATGTGAAAATTTATGAAAATCTGATCTATTCACAATAACTGGTTGATGTCAAGTACATTAAATCCAAGGGGAAAGGCAGATGAAGTGTCATACCAATGAGAAAGAATAAACACAAGACTGATTTAGGCAAGACATATAGAAATATTCCCTGATACGTAGAGCTATTAAACATTGTTTGGAGAGAATGACAAGGAAAAAGTCCTGAGATATTACTCAGTGAGTCTGGAATACCTGCCCCTAGAAGTAGAGAAAGTTATGGCGACCATTTAAGACAAGTGGAAAATAAGTTAAGAATGGTGTTGATGCTGAAATATGGGCTTTGTGTAATTAATAACTGAAATAAAAACTAAAAAGTATCTGCAATATGTATATCAAGACAGTTCCCTGGGGGAGGGGGGGGGAACCTAAGGATATAATTCTACTTGTCTAATCTAAAATTGCCACTAAGTTAGCATAAAGATTTGCTCAGAAGCAAAAAAGAATGATCCCCAAAATAAGTACTAAAGAAAATGAAAGGTCTTCAGAAACCAGAAAAATAAGTGTTAACTTGAAGTCTGAGACCACATAGCTCAGTGTGTTTCTATAATTGTCTGGTGTCCTTTAGGAACTTGTGGCTAATTACAAAAAAAAAAAAAAAAAAAGGCTCCAGAGCAATCTTAATTTGTTTTCTGTTTAAATAGCACAATCTATTAGGCTTCAATGTCTCTAACTTGAAAGAATTTTATTTCTTTTTCCTGAAAAAAGTCCTATTCTTTACCATAAAAAATGACAAGTACAAGGTCAAATTCAAAGGTAATCTAATGGCATGTCTGCCTATTCTTCTACCTAAATGAAATAAAACAGACACAGGCTCTTTTATAAAGGACCTAATAGAATAAACCTAGTAAGCAGGAAACCATTTCATTTAGTTTAGTTGATTTGGCCTTGGTTTTAAAGGTGACTAGCAGTCCTTGGTGTGTGGGAAGGTGGTAATTGAACTGGGTTTTTGCTGGCCTCCATCATGCCTTCTCTCACAGTATTTTCCATAATTGTAGAATATTTTGTTCACCAATATTTTACTAAAATAATTCAAAATCATAGACAAGCAGATTATACTAAAACATGTCTAAAACATTTGTAAAGCTAAACTTTAAAAAAAATAGGGAAAATAAATTAAGAAAATTTTCAGGGCCAGCTGAGTGGCTCAGTCAGTTAATAATCCGACTTCAGTTCAGGTCATGATCTCATGGTTGTGAGTTCAAGCCCCTCACAGGGCTCTGTGCTGACAGCGTGGAGCCCACTTCAGATCCTCTGTCTCCCTGTCTCTGCCCTTTCTCCACTCACGTGTGTTCCCTCCCTCTCAAAAATAAATATTTAAAATAACAATGATAATAATAATTAAATAAATTTTTTCACACATAAATGCTTCATCATACAGTCTTTTTATTTTTCTATGATAACAACAAAGGTAATTTGCATTTATTTTGTGTTCTCCAAATAAGGTGCTATTTCACATGCTTTAAATACTTCTTTAATTCCTTGTACAATCATATGAGCCACTACTAGCATTATTCTCTTTCAATGACAGAAGAGGAACCTAAGCTTGGAGAGGCTGAGTGACTTGGCCTAAGTCATATGATGGAAAAGGCAGTCTAGCCTGAAAGCCTTCAGTCTTAAGGATAAATCAGGTCATTTATCTAAAGTTACTTGTTCACTAACTGCTATATTCTAGGCACTGTGCTTTTGGAGTCTGCAGTTTCACGATGATGTGGGTAGTATGCCTTTCTTTCTATGTATCCTGTCTGGGAATAGAGGCTGTTTCAAGCCTGTGGATTAGTATCTTTCTTTCTTCAAGTGAGAAAAAATTCTCAGCCCCTTTTGTCTCCAAATAAGGCCTGTGCTATCCGTTCAGCTGCCCTCTCGGAGTCTAACGTATCCTGGAATGCTTCAGCCCATGCCCTCCATCGTTGCCTTTTCCTCTGCATTTCCCATCTTTTGATTTCTCGATGCTTTGTTCTGAATAATTTTCTGGATCTACATCATTGGGGTTTTATGTCTTGTTAAATCTGTCCATTGGATTTTGGTCTTGGTTTTTGAAGTTTTCTCTTCTAAAAAAATTTAAGGTGACACTCTTTTCAAATCTTTTATGTCACTTTCCGTATTTCCTATTCCCTGCAGCTGTCCTCCGACTTGCCTTTAACTTCCTCAATTGTGGCAATTGTTGAGTCTCTCTGACTTATAATTCCAGTGTCTGAAGTCTATAGACCTGTCCCTTCCGATTGATGTTTCTCCTGGTATCTACTCAGAGTGCCTTGTTTCCTGGTGTATTTAGTCATGGGGATTCTCTGAGGTCTAGCGTGGAGGTGCCTTCCTCCAAATATGTTGATTTCTTCCAGATATAGAGAGGCACTAATTGTTTGGAACTATCTCAAATCAAAGACTCATAGATTGAAGATTTCCGGACCACCCAAGCCATGCATGGTGCAGGCTGCAAATCTATAAAAATAATCACAACAGGTTCTCTAGGACAGGTTATTTTTCTCTTTCCATTTCTTGCTTGCTCAGTGATATGCCAAATCAATCCTCACTGCAATCCTTTAGGAGCAGAAGATGGAAATGTAGGGACATTGCTATTGCAGGATTCCTTGTCCTTTGTGGACTGGGACCCTTTGGGGCCTCAGCTCAGCATAAGTAGAATATCCTTTTGCACTCCCTTACTGGGAGACCCTCAAAGAGTCTGCCAAAACTATAGCTTTTATTTGACACAATATAAAAATATCCTTGGAGCACAGGCAACTTAAACACTCCATGTTTTACTTGCTTTTCTATATCCCCATGTTCTCTTCAATTCTGTCCTATAGACCTTATCTTTTCACCTCTTAGATGCTTTTGGGCAAATCTTCCTTTTGTGTGTGTGTTTATTTTGAGAGAGAGAGAGAGAGAGCACAAGCAGGGGAGGGACAGACAGAGGGAGACAGAATCCCAAGCAGGCTCCACACTGTGGGCACAGTGCCCAACACAGGGCCCGATCTCACGAACTGTGAGATCATGACCTGAGCTGAAACCAAGTGTCAGACGCTTAACTGACTGAGTCACCCAGGCGCTCTTCAGCAAACTTTTTTTAATACAGATTGTTTTCAGCAAGATTTCTCTGAATAATGTCACCATTCAACATTCAACAACATAGACATTATTGAAAAGAGAAGCCCTATAAATAACGGGACAAGGTCTTTTTCCTAACAGAGGTTGTACTCTAGTCAAAGAATTGTACCAAGAAGATATAAAAAGGCAAATCAAGTGATTCTGAGTTATGATAAGAAGTATGAAGACAATACACAATGAATTGATATAGATAATAATGGAGGGGTGCAGAGGAGGGGATATTGTATGCATGCTTATGGCTTTTCTTAAATTCAAGGGAACTTGGAAAACCAACGATAATCTAGAAAGGAATTTAAGATTTTATGGAAGTTGCAATTAAATTAAATGCCTTGTCGGGGCGTCCCAGTGGCTCAGTTCGTTAAGTGTCCAACTCTTGATGTCAGCTCAGATCTTGACCTCAGGGTTGTAAGTCCAAGCACGCCCAGCATGGAGCCTACTTTTTCATTAAAAAAAATAAAAAATATATATAAATTAAAAGCAATTAATTACCCAATTAAATGCCTTGTAATGAATGACTTAGGCAAAGTATGATTTAGGGTATAATAGTAAGAGGCCTGGATTGGCAATGAGGCTTCAGGGATTGAGCCATGCGTCATTTACCTCCTTAATAATGATCTTGAAGAAGTCACCTAACCTATCAGTATAATTCAACCCCTAATTAACTGCACAGTGTTTGGTTGTCTATAAATGCAAGACACTCTGCTTGGCGCTGGATGGAGATGGCCATAGAAAGTGAATGTGAAGGTGGGCAAAGCATGGTTCCTGTACCTTCTGCAATATGAAGCTAATATAAACCTTAAAAATAAAACAGCCTGTTATGTATACAATTTCACGTCTGCTAATCTGATTTCAAATCTCAACTCCGTAGTTTGACCTTGAGCCAACCAGACGATCTGGTCGTGTGGATTGAGGTGGCGGTTTTCACACTGGGCTTCCTGGAACCTTAAGTGTTCTGTGGATTCTCTCTCCCACCTGTGCACCTCTCACTCGCACCTCAGGCTGCCCACAAGGTGGGAGGAGGGAAGTTCCGAAGCTTCGCTCTGAAATCCACACAAGAGTCTGCTTTATCCATTCTAATACTGGGCTTTTCTGTACTATTTCCTGAGCATGAACAAAGAACGGTGCGGCTAGCAAACATTTGAAAACCTGCTGGTTTGTTTGTTTATTGATTTTTTTGTTGTTGAAAAGGTAAAAGAGTTATAAGAACTGTGTAAGGCCAGTTTTCATTTTGGTGATGAAAGAACTAAGGGGGAACTGCAGAATTATCACAAAGGGTTTCCACATGCAGGCATGTCCCAAACATCAGCCATTGGCAGAACATATAGGTCTAAAGCTAAAGGGGAATAAATCTATACATCTATACATGTAAGTCAACAGATAGATAGATAAATACAATAGAGAAGTACTACATACATAGATATGCTATTTTAAGTTTTAAAAATACAAATAATTCATGCTCATGAGGAGAAAATTCAAATAGTATAAGTTGAAATGTGAAAAATAAATGCCCCTTTACTATCACACTCATTTCAACGTATCCTCTATGCTTCCAGAAACTGTCCATACTCTTCCCCACAGACTTGTGCAGTTTTTCATACACAAAGGAAATGATACTGTACATTCCAGGCTGCAATTTGATGTTGTCTCTTAATATACCTTAGACATTTTTCTGTATCAGGACATATTGATCTACCATCTTCTTTTTTAGTATGTGAAGTATTTCACTGCGTGAGTGTCGCATAATTTATTTAACCAGTCCACTATGGACGGACGTTTATTATGTTTTTATAACCTGTCTTCAGTTGCCTTGCTATTACAAAGATACTGCGGCAAACACCCCTTATGCCACCAGCTCTGGATACATGTGGGAGCTGCTTTGGATGCTAGGTCATGTATTCTCTCAATCAAGAGATAATTCAAGTACAAATACTCATGAAAATTTTTGACGCTTAAAGGAAATCTTCATGCGCAAATCATTTGCTAACTACTGCGTTAGAAATTCATTTTGAGCTTTGGGTTAGCATATGCTGTTCTGAAGTATAACAGGCAATCAAGTTTGTTAACAAATGAGATAAATGAATGCCCTTATCTGGGACCGGCCAAAATCGATTCATTGATGCAGCAAACTCATTTTTTGAGCACCTATTCTGTGCCCGGAATTGGTGATACACAAATCAGAGATGGCCCCGCGCTTGTAGCACTTGTGGGAGAGACGGTGGTGTTAACGTAAATTGCGGGACAAGGTAGCAAGTGTTGTCCGAAGAGCTGCCCTGTGATTTTGCTCTTTTAATGTGAACGCTGAAAATGATGGACTAGAGCCGCTACTCTCTCTACCCATGCATGCGGTCACTCTTCAGGCATTTTCAGTAGCTGCTCAATGTTCTCTGTAGAAGAGAGCAACAAAACAAACCGGGATCTGGCAAACACGCTTCAGTTTTCGTGTACTTCGCAATCACTTCCTGTCTGTGGCTGCCATATTTTCTCCTCTGAAATGAAGGAGGGATTTATCTATCTACTCTTACCTCTCTAGCAAGTCCTCTGCTCCTGTATGTATCTTTATATGCCCTTTGAACGCTGCAGAACTTTATCCTTGCAGAAGTCTGTCTATGGTAAATTCAGCCTAATGCTTGACAATGTAGCCTTCACCCTCTATCCAAACCTATGACACAGCATATGCTACATAGCGTCTTTGATCAGAAGGTGCCTGTTTGGATTCCTTTTGTAGAAAGAAGAAATAGACACCTCCTAGGAATAAGTATTTTACTGTGGTCAGCGAGGCTTTGGCATGCATCTCAAATAACAACAATAATAATATAAACAATAACAGCTACCATTTATTAAATCCTTATCACTGCGATACTGCTTTACATACTGTACTAAGCACTCTGTCATCTTACTTGATTTTCATAGCATCATTTCCTCTAATGTACTCATGAGAAGCATGAGGCAAGGAAAACCAGGTGACTCACGAAGTCACGTAACACGCAAACTGCAGAGCCAAGATTTAAAGCCAGGTCTGTCTAATTCCCTGTGCATACTTTCAACTACTACACAATACCTCCACAATGAAAGTTTTTTTTTTTCAAATCTGGACGGTATTGATATTTCTAAATCATGTGTAAAAGCACTAAATGCAGACTTCTCACCCTTCACCCCAACCCACCTCCATGCAAAAAAAGCAACATTTCCTGGGTTTAAGCAGACACTTCTTGCCTGGATGCAATAAATAGAAATAAAGTTTATGTTAGGAGCAAAGTTTTGAATATACTTGAGATATTTAAGTTTTATACCTACCTTCCCATGTTACTTTGTTGCCCAAAGGTCTTTATGGATACTAAAGTCTCATCGATTTTTACCAGTTTCTACTAAATTATGCTGGAAGAGCAAGCTAATGCTAACAAAGAAGCTAGCTTGACAGATAAAGCCCCAAGGAAGCAAAAAAAAAAAAATTATCTATATTAGAGTAGTATTAGCCTAATCCCACATCCCAAAATACCATACTTGGATTAACCAATCTCTCTTAGATAAGCAGGATCTAAATTAGCAATGGAAGACTTGGCCCAACCTCTCTGCTGGAAGCATATTATTAAGAGACCATGCCCAATAGCATTAGGGAGAAACGTGTTTGACTACAATCTTGAAATCCAGTGGGAAAGAGTGCCAACTGGCACAGTTTCCTTTATTAGTTCAGCCTCTCTTGCTTATATAACATAGTGAGGCTAAAACTTTATGTTTCATAAAGTCAGTCATCTAGTATAGACCATACCTATCACAGACTTAGAAAATCTTTTGCAAAATGTTGCTCTAGTATAATCTATCTCATCTTATTGATTCACAACGTTTTTCTGAAAAGGGACAAGTGTAACTTTTTGTGCCCCATCCAACCAAATCACGCTTCAATAAAATTGCTTTCCTCTTTCATTGTTTGTACACATTTTTTTGATTGTCTGATAACATCTGCACATGGGAGTGTAAATTTCAACGTTGTTGATGTTTCCAAATAGTTATAAGTTCCAGCTGTTAGTCTTTTTCTCTCCAGCCGAGATCTAACATTACAAAGGAAAAGGGGAAGAAAAATATATATATATAACTAGTTCCCTAGCCTCTCATTACAGAAGAGATAAATTGTATGGTAAAAATTTTATTAGCAATTATATTTTTAACAAATCAAAAATTCTCAGCAAGAAATATGTAAATATTCCCAGTTGTCTCTATCATTTTGAGGTGGGGAGATCAGTGATTACAACCTGGGGATGCAGAAAGTTCAGATAAAACACAGAATTGCGTGCCCCAGAAAAATCATTGCACATATGTAGAATTTCATAAAAGGTATTCTCTTGAAGTTCAAGAACATTGATAAAGTAAGCACCGATCATTTTATAGGTGAGGGCCTTGATAATTAACCAGTTCCTGTCCCTATTGCTCTCCAAGTGACATCTATTCCAACTTAACTTTGGCAAGAAAAAAAGACTCTACAAGTTGCTACTCCCTGTTTTAATGTAGCAGGGAAGATGAAACACCAATGAGAGGCCTATGTGATTTCAAAGGTAGGGAGGCAATGTATTGCCACCTCCATCATGTAAAATCCCTTACACGATCACCTGACCAAAGCTTCCTATTGAGGAGGACTGTGCCGAATGGATACATGAGGATAACAGACAATCCACTTCATAAAATAGACATGCGTCAACCAACCAATTAATAATTGAATACCTTTTATGCTATGCCACTATCCTGCTCATTTGAGAGTGTTTATAGAAAGGGAGTGCTTGATTTTCCAGAATTTTTTTTTTAATCAACTTCAGGAAACTTCTTAGTCATCCATGAAGTAATTAAGCGGCATCATTTTCAGCTACCTGCTTGAACTCACTGTGCCTTAGTGGATTGCCTATTTAGGGAAATAAAACCCACATAATTATGTCCCATTTTTAACTTTTAAATTTAAAATAAAGTAAGTACAAATATACATTATGCTTAAATCCCTAGAAACATCCTCCCCTTAAAGGTAATCGCTCACCCAACCATAGAGAAGAAATAATATGATAACCAGGCTTTCTCTCTAAAGGATTAGAAGCAGATTTTTTTTCCCTCACAATTCCAAGAGTAGTAAACTGAACGGATATGAATTGGCAACAAAAGACTTGATAGATGACATGGTTTCTTTGAAAACATAGTTCCTCTGTAACCAAATTAGTTTATCTTTCTTCATTCTCAAATACCAGTGAAATCTGGCCTCTTTTCTTGATTAAACGAGAAGATAATTATCTCCCTATACCATAAGGTTATGATAGGATTCTCACTGTTTTCTTAGCCTGGTGCTTTTCCCATTGAGTATGTCATCCACAAACAGACTACACAGTGTCTTTGGGAAATTGAGGTCAGGAGGGAATATGCCACTCTGCCTGCCAGGCTCCCTAGTATGTTATTTCACCTGCTGGGTACAGAAACTTCTCTCCAGAGTTCAACAAAGAAAGTGCTTCCTTGATTAATCACATACGGGTTCTTGCACCCAGGGGTCACTGGGTGATGATTCCTTGATACATAGCAAGAGAATCCACCATATAAAGCTGATATTACTGCTGCCATCAACCCTTCTGGTATACATTGTTCCAACCTGTAGGTTCTAGCCACAGCCAGCTTGTGTTAATAAGATTACAGAAAGGGACTCCGCTCGAAACTGCAAAAAATCCTGGGAAAACTTTAAAAATTCCCTATCCTCCTCTGGAACAAAAGAACTCATGTTTTTCCTCTTGGCAGATCTTGCTTTCTCGATTTTCTTCATTTTCCTTAGTACTCTCTTTCCATATATACTGCCTAAAACAACCATGAAATGGTTTTGTTCACAGAGCGTTCTTATTCACACGGTTTCCACCAGCTCACGGATATGCAACCAGTCTTTATCTGAACTACTCACCACCACCACCACCGCCCCAAACAGCCTTGTCAGAGGCCAGTGGCTTCTGTTTATTCATTTGGCGAATGGTTACTGAGCACTTATCCCATTCTACACTGGATATTATTCTCGGTACCAGAGATAAAAGAATAAGCAAACCAGAAATAATTCTTGCACTCATGGGACTCTCAGTGGAGTGGAGAAGACATTCATTTCTCATTTTTTTTTTTTTAATGTGTGACAAAGTGGTGCCTGGGTGTCTCAGTCAGTTGAGCATCCACTCAGGTCATGATCTCGAGGTGCGTGAGTTTGAGCCCTCCCTTGGGCTCTGCGCTGCCAGCATACACCCTGCTCAGGATTCTTCCTCTCTCCCTGCCCCTCCCCTGCTCGCACTCTCTCTGTCTCTCTCAAAATAAATAAATAAAAACTTCTTAAAAAATCATAAAAATGTGTGATAAAAATTGTATAAAACTTGTATAAAAATGAAAGGTTCATGCAGTTGAGAGACCCTCTAACCAACAGGTATAATCTACTGAGGAATCTGGGAAGATGTTCTTGATGAGACAACCTTGGTAACAAGCAATTAATTCCAGAATAGCAACAATAAAACAGCTACTGGAATTTGCATGACACTTTTCTTTAAGATAATACCTCCAGTTCCCATATCAAAAGTAGTGTTTTGTCAGAGAATTCAGTAAGTCTATACTCTTAGAAAGGAAAAATAATAGTTACCAGGAAAAGAAAACACATTTACATGCATATTTGCAGTTTATGTGTTTCTATATTTTGGTCATTATCTACCTCTCCTTTGTAAAATGTCAGAGATTGTACACAGAGAAAGTCAGAGTCTTGGTTTTTATCAAAAGATCTGATGGTTATATCTTATTTGTAGTTAAAAGTTCATGGATAGACCTCATGCCCTATTAGCTTGCCCTACAGCACAGGGAAGCTCCTGGCCCCTGGAATCAAAAGTAGAGAATACCGACCCCTTCTCCACCACCTACTAGCTTTCAGGCAAATTACATCAGTTTGAGGGACCTCAGCTGTCAATGCTTTAAAAGGAAAATAATGTGGTTTTTTCATCAAAGAGTTTATGTGAGAATTAAATGAGAATACATTTTAATAAACATTTGGATGGTGGGTTAGTATGCCTCAAACACAGTTCCAAGAACTTTCCCAGTATTTATTCAACTCCTTCTCATAACATACCAATAAGGAAGGTCCTATTAGGACATGTTATCACATTTACCTGTGACCTGGCCAAGGTCATACAACTAGCAAAAGGCAAGGCTCACCATCAAACCCAGAACTTACTCTCTTCACCATTCACACAGAGGCTCTGAATACACTAAAACATTGAGTGAAAGTGCTTTATGTGTACTCACATGAAAAATGTGAATTACTGGTTTTTTTTTTTGCTGGCAATCTACATATCCATGTTCTCATGAGTAGTCATTCCAACTTTGCCCAGACTACTCCTATGCTCTAAATGCAGATTTAGACTTCCTCTTCCTTTTCTTTCACTTCCCACCCTTATTCTTCCAACAAAATTATCATTCTCTTTCTCTCTTCTTCCCTCTCATGTGCACTCTCATGAATTCCTTTAATGCACAGATATGTGACCTCTCCTTATTTTTAATCATATTATAATAGACTAATAAACAAGCCAAGAGGACTATAAAATATTTGCCGACATGTATAATACCTGAATTGAATGTAAACAAGGCTTACTTAGCAAAGATTCTAAAAGCCCATGATTACATTCTAAGACAACTTTTCAGATGCTCAGTGGTGTTGAGATTTCAAAACCTGCTCTCATCGCTCATTGTCTTCTCAACATAGAAATTCTTAGGTTAGTTTATGCCACAGAGCACAAAAATTCCACTGAAATTTGTGATGGTTCAGTGACAAGCCTACCGGTGTTACGAGTATTTTCTGAGGAATGCCCGTCAGGGGGAAGCAGGGGAGGCATGCTCAAAATTAGATTTCATTGCCATATTATCACTTATGCAACACCACAAGAAAATTGGAAGAATGAAGTCTTCTTTCAGTGTTTGCCGATGACTGTGTGTGAACTTAAAGTTGGATGAACTATTCTGGACAGGACAAAATCCAGACTTAAGTCTCCTTCCATGCATTCGGGGAACTATTTGGAATATTGAAATATACTATTTCACACCTTAAACAAAATACATCACATTGTCACAATAATAATAGAGACTATTTTCCTAAGGCGTTTTGCAACTTTCCAATATGTTAAAAATCAGTTGGGCAATCTCCTCACCTCCCCCAAAAATGTCATTGTGGAATCACGACTATGGCATGTAAGGGGATTGTTCTTATATATAACACTTTTATTTCATTTCCTTTTAAAATCCAATAAAATGTTATCTCCTCATGAAAAGTTATAAAATTTTAGTCCTCTTGAAAAAGATTATAATTAATCTGAGGTTTCAGACACATATTTAATCTATTAGTAGAAAAATGTTCTACCTCTACTGTAATTATGTTGAAAAAGTTTGAGAGGAGCCTTTAAAAAATCTTTACCCATGCATTAAACAATTTTGAATATTGCTCTTTTAGTGAGAACAGACCAAGAGGAAGTACACTCTTAGCTGCAGTATAAAAGATTGGGGCTAGTGAGAGAAATGGCCTCTGGTAGTTTTTACATCACGGAATTTTTTTATCGGTGGAAATCACAGACCCTCTGTGTTAAGGGCTTCACAATAGAATTTTCACCTTTCAAATACAATTTAGCTTTCACACTGTTTTGAGATAAGGCGTGAACTGAGTGACATCTTAGCATCTTTTGATCCCTCACCTTGAAGAACTGCTCGGGACCATAATAGCACCAATCTTGAGTAGAGAAGTGGAACCGATTTTGCTAAAACATCTGAAACACACTCTTCCTAAATAGTAACACCTGGTCATGCAGAAAGTCCCAAGGAGTCTTTGTTCCCAGGAGATTCCCCAACCCAGTTTTCTGCTACTGGAGAGGCTTCAGTAACACGGCTCCGGTCAGAGAAGAGCAGCCATGGGTCCAGTCTCTGGGCTGTTCTTTAAATAGCACTGCTTCTCTGACTCTCCTCACGCTCAAGTTTTGGCTACAATGCAATTCCAACTATTCCTATCGATATTTTTCTGTTAATTAAAAATAACAAACGGCATTGTTGTCTGAGAGGAGTTATGCTCTCCATGGTAGATGCCACCAGAGCCTGAAAATCACTGACTTTGGGGAAAGCAGAACTCTGTGCCCCAATCAGCAACATCTGCGATATGAAAGGGGACTCCAGAGGTTAAAACCAATTTAAGCTTGTCAGTCTCTAGGCAAATGCCGCAGAATCTTCAGAAACAGCTTGTGACGAGGGCGTGTTGAATGGAAATAAGCTCAATCAACCTTCCGGTTTGGATCATTGAGAACGCTGCGATTTTTTTTTAATTGTATTTATTTATTATTGTTTTGTCGTGTTTGGGGTTTGGTTACATTTGGCTTAAGCTCTTTATTCCTCGTCTGGTGTTACTTGAAGAAATGTGCGTTTCTGTGAGACATAGTTCCCCCCCCGTTTCCAGAAATCTTCATGGAAGAGAAGTTCATTGCTACCATCTGCACTTGGTTTAGGAGAGCTTTGATTAATAAGGACCACCCTATTGTTCATTTGTTTGACATGTGGAAATATTTGTAATCTGTTCCCGGTGAGAGAGATTTCAGCAAGGACCTGGCTTGACTTCCAAACCCACGTTGCCAATGAAAACCAGCCTCCTGAATCCAGAGGTCAGTGGGGAACAAGCAAAGGTGTTTTATCCTCCCATCACCCCCTCCCGCAAACACCAACACCTGTTAGAAGTGAGGTTGAAACGATCCTGTTGGAACTCCGGGACAGAGACCCAATTCCAACCTGAAAGAGGCTCTGATGTGTGGTGTATAATGAGAGCTGGAGACTGCCCACTGCTACACATCATTATCATTCAGATCATGAAAGAGAATGAAATGGTTCAAGCAGATAACAGCTGTTTTTATTCTGCTTTTCAAAGATTCTCTTAAACAACCTGATCTCATTGCTTTTATTTAAGGGTGAACACCCAATTGTAAACATAGGAGAGATGCATTCTCATGATGTCAGTAATAAAAGCATGTATAAAGCAGCATGTGTATTCTGGAAAGCTAACTAACCATTAAAGCCAAGAAACATAGTCTGGCACAAATCTTATTATGTGTCCAAGAGGACTTGATGGTATGCACATAAGAAAATGTAATGAAACAGCGGGAAGGAGAAAAGAAGGGAGGGGTTAGGAGCCAGAGGGTTGGGGGTGCGCACTTTTGTATCTGTGAGATGTTAGCAAAATTAGAGAAAGGCAAAGCTGCCAAGATCATCTGAGAAAAGGGTTAGCATAGCAAGTAGAAATGCAAGCAATTCGGTTTCTATTTCACTGTATATTGTATTACAGAATCACCTCTTTGCATTTTTTATCTATTAGTTATAGACAATGAGGCAGTTACACAAGCACACACAGGAAAAAGGAAGAGGCCCAGTTTTCCTTTTATCAGGAGCTCAGATCTCATTTGGGGCAACGTACGTCTATTGTGCTTATAATTGCTCTGATGATTATGATAAGGATTCAGAGCAACTTGCTTGAGGAATTCAGCATCACACATCTTTCATCAGAATTTCATGAAAATAAAAGTGTGTGCAAGGGAATTTTGAAGGGGTAAACCTTATAAAAGGGTTTATGAAAACCTTTCTTTTAGAAACCTTATAAAATTGATATTCGTGATAATTTTTCATTTTTGTAAAAATATAGCAAGAAAATAGGCAATCTCTCCTAGATGCACTGTAGGATGACAATGCTTATTTTTAAATGTTTTCTTCTTATTTCAGTATAATAGGTAGCGTCCTTTGCGAAATGGGTCGTATGTGTTAATTACAGTAGAAATAGATCATCCCTTTACTATACTTGGTAATAAAAATGTTTGTGTCTGAGAGAAGCATGTGTATGTATACACACACAAAGTTTACACCTAAGGTTGGTTTATGACCCACATAAATTATAACATTAGACCAAAAGATGAGTTCAACAAGCAGTTTAAAATTGGGAATCTGCTATTCATATGCTTAGACTTGTGCTTTAAAAAAAAAAAGTAGAAAGCATTAAAAGTGTCAGCTCGGTAGATTTGCTGCTAAAAAATTCTTGTTCACCTGTGCATAAAATACAACCGCCCCCAAGGGTGTGCAGTTTTACAAAGGCAAATTAATCTTTTATCTGCCCAATGTTCAAACTACAATATATTTCAAAATTGAACAATATAAACTACTAGATGTGAGTGTTTTAGATAGTTCTGCCAAAGAAAAACCACAATGCATAGTTTGGGATCCTAAATTATAGCTGGATTTTCTGCTCTCAGATGTTGATTAGTTTATGTGGGAAGGGGCCAATGAAATAAAGTAGCAATATCTGGAACCACCGTGTGACTTTCTGTTTCTTTGTATCAAATAGGAAATAATGTGGCAAACACTGTTTTGAAAAGGCTTTTCCAGCTCAGGAACAGTGTTCAGATTTAACTGCAAAATTTTTTCATCAGGGTGAAAAATGCTGATTCCACGGGCTTGTGTTAAAACAGTAGTGCACACATACACACACAGAAGCACAAATACACACAAGTGATCATTCCTAATGACTTAAACTGATATGAAAATATTCTATTTATTATTGACTGTGACATGTTAGTTTTCCAGGTTGTGAGTTATCTGCGTTCCAAACTCCTTTTCTTTTTCTTTCCTTGGAAGCACCTGGGTAGGGTCATTCTGCTCACTGGTGTATCCACTACCAAAATGCAAGTGCAACTCAAAGGACACTATAAAGAAGACACCCATCACCCTGGAGAGGAACACAAAAAGCATGCAGATTTTATATTGATTAGCAGCTCTAGATCTCTGATAAATAAATGGGTTTCAACAATAACACCAAAGTAAGGATTTTGAATCTGCAAATATATCCTGAAACACAGAAGCTGCGTAGGTTAGGCAGCGAGGGAAGGCCAAGGGTAGAGCTCTGGAATTCAGAGGAGTGTTTCTATTTATGGCACGTTAGATAGTCACATGGCTATGAAACATGAATTTGGATGCCAAATGAATAACAAGTTTGAAGGCTGAGTGCCAAGTGACTTTAAACATCTGTGAAGTGAAAATATCCCTGAACCAAGGCATGCTACTGTATCGCAAACAATTACTGTTACTGATCATTTTTCTGCTTTAGATAAAGTGCATCTCTTTTGGTGGGAGCAGGTACTAAAGGCTTTGTGAACTGTAATTAATCAAATCGCAAATGGACCCAACGCCCTCGCCCCCCTCCCCCCCCGCGCAGACACATGTACACACACACACACACACACACACACACACACACACTTTTTTGGTAAATCCATACAAACTCACAACTTCTTAATATCCCAAAGAAAAAAAAACTGGTGATTTGTTACCAAGGAAGATACATTTCACCTTCCCACTTCTCCAAGATTCATTGTAACGCAGAATCAGGTGGAGCAGGGAGATACCTTGAAAATCTGCTTCTTTACCCCTGCTTTTGGTATATTAATGACTACAAGATGTTGAATGCTTATTTGAGCAGTTAGAAGAACCGCTTCCCAAAAGGAAAAAGAAGTGGGAACAGACCCAGAGGAGCAATAAGTTAGTGGACAGGTCTCAAGAGCTCTCAACATCAGCACGTTCCAGAGCTTAGTAACAAAGCTGAGACTATTCCATGATCTCTTCATCAACGTCAGCTCTAACATTTTCTTTCATTATGACTTTTAGAACATAACTTCTCTTTCATAAACTTCAAGTATTTTTCTGACATCGTAATTTATTGCACGATGCTAAAAAATTAGCATTCCGCCATTGCCTTTTTTGTCCTGGTCGTGAAACGCTTTAGAGAACCAGAAAGAGGGGGAAATGCGTATGTGAAGCCATGCATTAAATGTAGGTTCCTCTTTAAAGGATGGGGTAGAACAGAAATGTCCTGCTTCCAAAATGCTTATTTTGATTTTGAAGAGCCCTCTTGCCTAGGTGCTGTTCTTTTCTTCGTTTACTTTTCTTTCAATTGTCTCGCTTTTCTCCACACATCCCTGATGCAGATTAGCACAGGCCTCCAAGCCCCAGGCATCAAAGGAATTAGGTCAGACCCAGAAGAAATCAGGTTGCAGGCAAGAAAAAAAAAATTTAATAAAATAGAAGCTATGCCAGCCTGGTACTTCTGTATTCCTTCAGGCAGACTAAGGAGCCCTGGCCTTAGATGTGACAGTATTCAGTAATAGGGATGCGGGGAGAAAAGCAGAAAAGATGTTTGAGAGACCAAAGATTTTAACAGTATTAGCAACATGATGATATGCTGAATTTATTTAAAGCTAGTCTGTCTATGCTGCTTGGGCAGGGTGGGTTCTCAGCCTAAAAACAATATTAGCAACTAAAGATAATTCCAGGGAAAATCTAGTGTGATATCTGCTTGCCTAGCACTTAGATTTTGAAAGAAAAAAAAAAGCTGTTTTGTACTTGTATTATACCTGAGATTAGTGGTCTCCTAAAGCATATAGTATCTGTCTCCAAGAAAAGTCCGTTTATGTTAGCATGTTTAATGCTTCTTTATACTACCGGGTTTTGGGTTATGCTAAGGACAAAAGAAGAGAGAGAGAGATTTTATTAGATGTCCACGCTCAGTTCATTCTCCAGATGACCATTTTAGGTGCCATTATTACTGCCTCTGAAGTGATTGGAGGAGTAATTCGAATTCAACCTATCACATTATCCAAGGGCATTCTATGAATAGCTGCAACCCAGAGCAAGTTCTGGCAAAGCTGCAAGGCAGCCTATCAAAGTCAGCAATAGCATTCAAGAGTGTTTTCCAGAGTTAGCGAATGCAGATGAGAATATTTATATGTGATCTCTCAAACTATAGAAAGTATTTTGGGAAAGATATTTTTCACAATCCTTAGATTAGCCATTATGTATTTTCTAAGCATTTTAAAGGGGGTTTGGGAACGATGAAAGAAATCTTTGGGTGGTGCTAGCCACATTTGCACGTTATCCCATTTAATCCTCCCAGGAGCCCCTGAGGAAGATCTTAGTGTCTTTAGCGTCTCCTCCTATGATAAGAAATTGAGACACAAGCATTAAGCAACTTGCCCAAGACCTTAGAAGGTAGCAGGGACAAAATTTGAACTCAGGGCATCTGAATGAAGCTCTACTGTTTTCTCCACCTTGCTGCAAGCAGTTTTAAGTTTTAAAAAAGGCAAGATCTCTTTGGGTTTCTGAATGTAGTAAATCTCAGCTTGGAGAGCTTGTGAGAGCCCTCAGATGTACGTTAAAGATAAAAAAAACCGGTTATTATCAGTACTCTTATTATCAGTAAGATAATTTTAAGAAAGAAAAAATATTATCCTAACTAGCATATCCTGAGATATTATTTAAAGACAGATATATGTGTTTTTCTTGCATAAAATAATATAATACTCACTATAAGGGATATCGTATTATTCCCAATTTGAAGAAAGAGAAATTGAGTCAGAGAGATGTTGAGCAATTTCCCCCAGGTTGTCAGCTAGAAAGGAGAAGTGCCAGGATTTAGGCCAGGGAAGCCTGGTTCTAGAGACAGTATATTTAACCTCCAGCTCCCCAGGTCATTGTTAACTGATTCATTATATCACATCGTATGTAAAGGAGTGGAGTTTTGTTAAATGATTATGTTGTGAATATAAATGAATACCAATTATTAAGGACATGTTTTACATATGCACGGCTTTTGTCTAAAACTACCTTTTCTCTTCATTATCTACCTAATTCTTCTTACTTATCTTTTAAAATCCAGCTTTAACATTAGCCTTCTGGGATTCATCAGTGTGCTTTACAAGCCCTTCTGTCCTCACAGGAGGGCTGTAATGGCATCTTTTACATCGTGCAGTATTGCTGTACTTAACTTTTTCTCCAGCTGGACTCTAAGCCTCTTGAGGGAAGAAGGAACTCCATCTTGTATGACTTTATTATATCACTAGTAATAGTGCTTGTCATGTGGCAGGTGCCCCCAAATAACTTGGGTTGATGAATGAATAAAAAAATAAAATGATGTGTAAATACTTTGTTGGAGTAGATGATTGGATGCAAGATGGATGATGGATGGAGATATAAAAGGATAACTGCCATATACATACAGGGAATACATGCATCAGTCCAATGTATGTGCCAACCTTATGTTTTTTTAATTTTCATTTACTTTTGAGATAGAGAGAGAGAGAGAGAGACAGAGTGTGAGTGGGGGAGGGGCAGAGAGAGAGGGAGACACAGAATCTGAAGCAGGCTCCAGGCTCTGAGCTGTCAGCACAGAGCTGGACACGGGGCTCGAACTCACAAGCTGCGAGATCATGACCTGAGCTGACGTCGGATGCTTAACCGACTGAGCCACCCAGGAACCCCCCAACTTTAGATGAACAGAAATTCTTGGACATATTTCTTTAAAAAGAAACAATATTTAATGGACTCATTTTCCTACCTTATCTTTAAATACCATTCTTTCTCCCATTGCTGCCTTTCAGTAGCCATTAATTATGATTCATCAAATTAGTGGTAAATTTGCTCTTGGAAAATTTCTCTACTTGTTTGCAATATGTGTATCTAAGCTTTTAAGCTTGATCTCATTCCTCTTAAGTCAGACATCCTAGATGCCTTTGGATGGAGATACTGCATCATATTCTCTGGCTCCCTAGCTGAAGCCCTCCATTTCTTTCCATCATTTGCCTGGCAGGTGCTACTTGGAGATTTGGCCTCTGGTACACCCTCCTAGATGTTAGCAATGAAAATAGCAAGAAATCCTAAACCTACTGCCAAGTGTGAATCTTCTACTTCAGAACAGATTTTTCATCCTGGTCCTAACAAGGAATAAACCACATAATATTTCCAATATTTTAATATGATGCCATTCCAAATGGCAGATTATATTTACCTACCTGTCAGAGCAAGAATAAAAAGAATGTTTTCTTCATTAATAACCATACATTGTAAGAAAACATTAATTTCACCTAAAAAAAAACCCACAAAAATTTCAGGCTACCATCATGGGTGCCTCTATGATACCATTTATGAATATAATACTCTGTTAAGAATGCAATTACCAGAGAAACATTTCTCCATGAAGGATTTGGGGTTGTTTATAACCAGAGAAATATTATCCACCGCTTTGAGAGTTGCTGTGGACAATTACTAGTCAAAGCTTAAAGATATAAAGGCATGTAAAGATTGGCCTTTTACTTGAAGTCAATAGTTCACTGATTTTTGTCAAGAAAAAGAGTTCACTGGATTTCCTTTTACACTATCAAACAGCTTCTCATTTTTGATCTGATAGACTAATTATTTTCCACAGTGGTATAATTTATCCCTTTAATTATTTCTTCAGATATTGATAGAGAGCCCACCCTTTGTCAGGCACTACAGTGTAATGTATTTTCTGACTAGTGGTTAAATATCTTGTTTCTCTCTCACTGTGTTTTTGCCCTCAATGACCTAGCGTTTATGACTACACAAACCAGCCGGTCAAAATCTACAAACGAAATAACATGGGGGGCAAAATATACATGTGTGCCAGTTTATTTTAATTAATAGTAATAGCAGCCTCCCGGCTTACATAATGTTAAACTCTTAGAGATTTAAGTCAGCTAAAGAATAGATAAATTCAAATTGTTGTCGGTTGCTACTGAAAGGCAAAAAGGGAAACTGGAATCTTGCCATTTTCTGGTTATGTAAATTAGAAAGTATGAAAAATCTCCATTCAATTCTTGTTTTAGCCAAATACTTGTGTGTAAAATTGAGGCACTACCACAGTATGGGAGTTGTGTGTGTGTGTGTGTGTATGTATATTATATATATATATATATATATTTTTTTTTTTTTTTAGTTTTTTAACTATGATACTGTATTCATAGAAGTATACCTAAACCTATCCGGGATGCAAACGACAAGGAAACTGAGCCACTAAGTATAAGAAGTTTGTCCAAGTGGCCTGAAAAACCAATGGATTCATATACAAAAGTCATTGCAATTTTTAAAGTTCACCAACATAATCTCTTAAACCAAATTAAAAATTACAAGTTGGAAAATATTTGTGGGTTATCAAAACATTCTTTATGTCTGGCCTGCTCTGTGCTGACTCATAGTCTTGCAAGTCTCATGGGATGCTTCTTTAACACATTTCACCTTTCTTTCTTCGGTTTGTAGGGTAGAAAGAGTCCCTTTAACTCCTGAAGACAGTAAATCACAGTTTGTGTGGTGGTTCTCAGAAGACACTTAAAGAACTGAATTGGATGCTCTCCATAGCACCCTTGCCAAAAGAGTTCGGAAATGACTTCCAGCTTCCCACAGTAATAAAATGGCACTGTTTGGCATCTTTAAGGTAATAAAAGTGAATTTTTTCCATTCTAGTAAATGAGAAGAGAGGCCTGGTTGTTTTAAAAACTGATTAAAATTCATGTGTTTTCCTCAAATTATAGAGCATGATATGAGCACACTTACACGTGAACTTCAGACCACCTCAGAGCATTATTATATCCAGCTCTCTGAGGGAAACAGGATGTGCTAGTGGGTCAGTGGAAGGGAGCCTGGGAAGGACCCATCAGGTGCTGTGAATACTGAGGTCATCATTCAATAGGTGGCACTCTTCCCTCTGAGTCAGTGGTGAAAGAATTCGAAGCGTGCTCTTTGGAGGATGTTATTTTGCTTGAAGGAAACATTGTGGAAGTTCGTAAGTGTTTCTGGCACTGTTAACCAGCTGCTGAGTCTAATCGCAGACTCTGGCTGTATTTTGGTGATGGGAAAAGCTCTAGAAAACAGGTTTCGTGTCTTTAAGAAAGCGGCTTATGCAAGGCATTATCGTCATTTGTATACAAGACGTTTTGAAATTCAGTTTCACTCTCTTCACCTTTCAAAGGAAAATCTTTTGTCATTCCTATTTGACTCATAGGGTCTAGGAGGAAGTTTGATCATCTTCCATTTCCCATCTGGTTATTCATAAGGCACCTGCAAGTCTGTGATTTCTCCTAGACTACACAATGTTACCGACTGACAACAAACATTTTATAAAGGAAGGCCACCTTTCAGAAAAGGCACCTGAACATTAGAAGCTTGTCAGCCAAAGGCACGGGATATAGCTTTCTATCCTTCTTCCTTATTTCAACTGTACCAGAAGCCGAAATTATAATTGCGCTAGCCAGAAAAGAGAAGATTGATACTTTTTACATGTAGTCCAACCCACATTTGTCTTTGTTTAATATGCTGCAATTAGAAGGCTATTACAAACAAATTAGTAGTATCACGGAAGAAATTTTAATGACTTACTGATTTCAATTATTGCCAAATACCTTCATCTAACCGTCCCATTCTTAATTGAGAGACACCAGTGTGTGTATTTATATAATCTCTTTGTTAAAATTATGCAATAGTGGCCTCAGTAGTTAGGGGCCAGTCCATTAATCAGGTAGACAAAACTCTTACAGAGGTTAAACAGATTATTACAAAAGTAGCAGGATATAGACACACCCAGTTTAACAATAGTGGGGAAGGAGGTGTCCCCAACAAAGATATGATAAGAGGAAGGGGAAACATCACTGCAACTCTTAACGATGGTCTGTAAACACTTGAGTTCATGTTTATTAAGCCCGTGACAGCTCACTTCAACAAAGACAGAATTAGATGTACATGCTAATGCCTTTTGCTCACAAATACTCCCAGTGAGCCTGACCCAAATCAGAGCATCCGACTTCAGTGGGTAGCCATCTGTGATGAAAAGGGAATGTTTCCTTCTGGACGAGCCCTGAAATACCAGTGGAGACAGTGTTCCTGCAGCTAGTCCTTGATTTTCACCTTCAAGTATGTATTTACCTACTAAATGATGTGGTCTCCAAACAGACTCATCAAAGAGGTTTAAGAAAGAAAAGTGTAGTCCCTGATACACGGCTAATCATCCACAAAATATGACCCAACATGTTTATAGACCTATACTTGCCCTTATTCCTTTGTAATGTGATTTAGCCATTCCTCTCAATATTCGAGCAATGTGCTTTTCATGGCCATGGAACATATTTAACTATGAACAGAGAAGTCAATCAGTAAGTATTTACTGAATGAATAGGTAAATGAATAAACACATTAAACTGAATTTCTCATTTTTCTCATTGCTAAAATGGAGGTAATCTTACTTTTAGTAACTATGTAAGGGCAAGAACATTCATGTTCTTGATTTTTTCGAGTGTAATAAATTTATCCCTAAATACAGAAACTGTACTGTGCTACCCTAAACACCCTTCCTGCTTAAAAGTATTAAAAGTTAAAAAAAATAATAGCAAATTCAACATCTCTTACATTAGCAGGAACTTTCTAAAGAGTTTATAATTACACTTGAGTTTGTCCCCTTCTCTCTCTCTTGTTACCTTTTCTAGAACTTAAATTATTTATCTTCTACATTCCAAATATTATTATATATTTGTTGTAGATAAAACAATCACTTTCCTTCAAACATTTCTAATTGTGATTTTTAAATCTAACGCGTATAATTTGTATCTACTGTATAAAATTCCATTTATCCATTCATTTCACATATGTCAGTTGAGTGCCTACCATATGTAAGATAACCTACCAAAATTCAAGGATGCAACAGGAAATATTCAACTTCTCTTTATTCCTTGTGTTTCAGATGTCACCTAATGCCACTGGTTTACTTTGATTTGGCCAGGGATCTTAAGTGATCATACAGGCTAAAGCTGGGCCTTTACGAGAGTGGTTCTGAAAGTTGTCCATACTTAGGAAGCATCTGTGACTATGTATGTAGTAAAACAGGTTCTGAATTTCATTCCCCTGGAATCAGGCTCAGTAGATTTGGCACAGAGCCCAGAAATCTGTGGCATTTCTAACAAGCTTCTCAGGTAATTCTCTGGCAAGTGGTCTTCAGAACATGCATTGAGAATCACTGTTTTACAAATTAAAGAGATTTTTTTTTCTTTTCATGCCATGCTTCATTCTAGGTACAACACACATCTTCTTTTCCTTCCTCATTATATGCTTCCTATAAAACATGATTTAAATGTTCCTGAATTGTACTTTATAATTACAGAAAAATCTGTTGTGACCCACGAGGACTACTACAGTATTTTTCATCCTTCTAAAATGGATAGGGGTTAATGAGGAGTATTAAATGCGATTTTTTTTAAAAAGTCACATTTTGAGATGAAAAACACTTTAACTACCATGGTTCAACTCTAAGTTAGTAATTCGTTATGATGAAAATTATGGATTTTTAATCATTCACTTTGACTATCATTTTGCAAAATAATTTTCACAAGTTTCCACTAGGTGCTTTTCTTTTATGCTTTCTTTTGTAATTTTCCCTTAAAATATTCCATTGGGTCCTAATATGAATTTTTCCTCAGTCCCTTGGAAGCAAGTGAGAGGAGTAAGATCTATTCTGCTTCCTATGTCAATAATACCTTACCTCAAACTCTTTGAATGGATTGTTTCTCTCCATAAGCCCTTCCGTAATATGGCAATGTCATAGGTTGTGAACACAATGACATTATTTAAGGTCAGAATAGATAGAAAAATCTGTGACTAGCCTCTACTTCTTGTATTAGGGTCTACCATTCTCCCTTAGAAATGTTGGCTTCTTATTTCATAATTTGAGTTCCAGACATGGTTTTCTTGCTACTAAGGTTGATAGGTCATTTCTTTAAGAAAGTTGGATATATTTCTAACCTTTTCTAATTTGAATATTGCCATTGCGTGATCTGGTGACATTTTTATTTTTTTCATTTAAATTTAATTAACTTACAGCGTTGTATTAATTTCACGTGTACAATAGTGATTCACTAATTCTGTACATCACTCAGGGCTCATCAGGACAAGTGCACTCCTTAATCCCCATCGCCTATTTCACTCATCCCCCCACACACCTCACCTCCAGTAACTATCAGTTTGTTCCTTACAGTTCAGAGTCTGTTCTTTTGTTTGTCTTCCTTGCGACTTTCTTTTTAGAGAAATCAATAATCCCCAAGCTGCCTTATGAGATTTCAGTTGCTATTAGCCCTAAGGACAACCTCCAGTCAAATGTGGCACCATTTAGACACTTGTTTTGCATAACAGTACCACATTTACTTTTATTTTTCTTTCCCTTTAAAAAAAATCTTTTTTAAGAGGCTCACTTGGAAACAGGTCATAGTAGACCATTTTCAAATGTTCAGTTTCTTTAAATGCTCTAAGCACATTCACTTGAATAATCCAGCTCACTAAAGACCGAAATCTAGTCTAGCTATTTGTGAAAACATAGTGCCCAACACCTACCTGTCCAACAAAGACGTTAGGGCTAATCAAAACAAAATGAACCATAATAGCTCCCCCTCCAAAATGAAATAAAAAATGGATTTTTATTTTGAAAATTTAAAAGACTAAATAAATTTGAAACGCTGCTTTAAAATATATATTTCCACATGATAATATGCCCTTGGGCCTGGAAACAATTATAATAAAATTTTGTGGGGAAAACCCCCCACTGTTTTTGTGGTGGCATTTCTGCCATGGTTCCAATTAGAATTCCTATAAATCTTGGAATTGAGCAAATAGGGAAATAAAAATCTCATAAAATACCTGTCTGTATTCAAGCTGAAAAAAATGAATTTGGATAGGATTCCAAATCAAACTTTCTAACTTGTTGAAGTTGATGTTATACCTGTTTTTCAATCTGTGGCAATCTGTGGCAACTTACCTAAACAGTTCCAAGTTAAAATAGAACGTAGACTTTGATCTTTCCTTTTTAAATGAAATCATGATAATTTTGGCTCAATTACCTACACTAATGTAACCATTTCCCCACATGGGGTTCTGTTAGAAGCTACAAATAAAAAACAATTGAAAGGTTTTCTCCACAAATAATAGCAAGGCTGAGAATCCAGGGATCCAATGCGCTGCGGACCAGTGACAGACCACGCAATGGAACTCAGCCTCAAAATGGGCAAAGGAGGGGCACCTGGGTGGCTCAGTCAGTTAAGTGTCTGACTCTTGGTTTCAGCTCAGGTCAGGATCTGATGGTTTTGAGTTCAAGCCCCACACCAGGCTCTGTGCACGGAGGCTGCTTGGGATTCTGTCTCTCTCTTTTCCCCTCCCCCGCTCACTCTGTCTCTCTCCCAAAATAAATAAATAAACTTAAAAAAAATGGACAAAGGAACTTTTTATCAACAACTTTACAACGATAAAATGTAAAGTAGAACACATTTACACTTTTGACTGTTTCCTTTTCAGCAACCTCGTACAGAAAGTTTTCTTTATCTTTTTAAATGTCATAACTGCATAATTGTAAGTGCTATGCAAATTATCTATTACTAGCTGAACGAAAATTCCAAAATACTAAGCATCATCAAACTTTAGAAAATACACAAATATCTGTAGGACAGTATTTTCAAATGATGCATAGAGGTAAATATAAACGCCTTTTGAATCATGGGCAATGCTTTAAAAAAATCTTAAAGTAGGAAAATCCCTTGAGGAGAGGCCTGACTCCCTTTATGAATGAAAAATGTTGCCATGAGGTAGAGGGGATCCATCCGGTGGTTTTAGTCCATCTTATCCCATCAGAGAGGACACCACTAAAGTATGTTTCTCACAGTGAAAATATCTCATGGTGAAGGTTGACCTACCTTCACTGTCTTTTAGAAATGTGTTATTGGAAAAGGAAAAGTATTCTAGGTCTACCATAAGCAGTCAAGAAATTAGATATAGTCATAAGTAGGCGACAGCTTTTGTCTGGTGGGCCTGTAATTGTAACGAAAGCTCAGAGCTCTTTTCTTTTCTTGTAAATCCTAACTTACAGATGCAGAATTATATAAAAACAAGGAAAGAAAAACAGAAAGGCAAAAAAAAAGAGGGGGGAGCAAACTAGCTTATAATCTACTTCTTATAATCACTTACCAATAATGCCAAAGTGAAAACAGATTATTAAATTAGATAATGCTTTGGATAGGAAAAATGTATTTAAAGCACTCTATTTGAAAACATTCGTACCATAATTCTCATCAACATATTGAGTATTATCCTTCCTCCAGAAGACTTCAATATCATTAGATGTCTATCTCTTACACTTTAGTGTTTATGAAGGCTTTTTTTTTGTTTGTTTGTATTTATCTATCTGTCATCTATCAACAATCCATCCGCCTTAGTGAGGCCAGATGGGTCCAGTAGCTAAAACTACAGAAGAAGCTCTCCTAGGTTGTTGTTGGGAAGTTCAATATTATTGCATCCCTAATAGCAGCTGCTTCTGTTTGAACTCAGGGTTATGGAAGATGAACTACATATCTAAATGTCTATAACTCTATATTTATCTAGATACCTTCTAAAATCAGAGGAAGGAAGTCTTTTCAAATACCTTACCAAAAAGTTCCCACACTGATAAAAGCAAATCAGAATTATAAGAAAATTGAGTTTATCTTCCAGGTTTGAAACAGGTGACACCCTCCTCCCTCTTAACTGATTTCAGCTCAGCATGATTTTCCATGTGTTTTCTGAGTTTTCTCAGTGTTCTTTTGATCATGAAATAAAGTGCATTGTTTTGTCCTCCAACGTTGCAGCGATGTGAACACAAGGAGTTTTCATTTGAGAATCTTTATCCGGCATAATTATACTTTCTGTCCAGGACTCCACTGGCAGGAAGTAAACTATTATTCTCCTTCAGTTGTCGTGCTTAGTGGAGGCCAGATGGGTCCAGTAGCTAAAACTACAGAAGAAGCTCTCCTAGGTTGTTGTTGGGAAGTTCAATATTATTGCATCCCTAATAGCAGCTGCTTCTGTTTGAACTCAGGGTTATGGAAGATGAACTACATTAAATGGTAAATCATTAAATATCAGCTGAGTAAAAGCACTGTGGTGCAGTCCCTGCTTCAACCACCAGCCTCTGCCTTCTTACGTGAAAAGTCGCTCTTCACAATCACACAGTGGAACACTGACAGAAGGCCAAGGCTGAAACCACACAAAAAACCGCAAATGGCATCTTTTGGGTTTTCAGTTGGCGAGGAAATGATCATGAGCAAATATTCAGCCATGGAGCTGGAGCACAACATTGCATTTCACACAGCTATAAAATATTTAGGAATGCATAATCCCTTTAGGGCCTCATTTTCTTCTCCTCTTCTGTGTTTATTCTCCAGGAAAAGAAAAACAACTGTTTAAATTATGTCCACCTAATACCTTAGATTTACTGCAAAGCCTACAATTTGCTGGTTTCCTTTTACTATTGATCCTCTTTTTACTTATGGGGATGTGAACATCACAACCAGAGATACTCATACTTATTCGAAACTAACACTGTACAATAATGGATGCCATAAAGTAAGGTTTCGGGACTGTTACAAAAATTAGACCCTTCTCACCCACCTGATTGGGGCGGCAGAATAATCCCCGATGGCAATTATAGCTGTAACATCCCATTCCCTGCGTGGCTCAGCTTCCTAGCTGGACACTCACTACTACAAGCCGTGTCACAAGACATGGTCTTTCTTTATCTTTATGCTGCATGTCCTTTCATGACGCTTTGCTCCACCATGGGCTTGTCTTCTCCGCATAAATGTTGGGGCTATCACTCCAGTGTCAGACCAGATGCCAGTGTCATGGCAAGATACTGGAGCATCCTCAGCTACATATTCTTCTCACCTCCCCTGAATATACAGTCTGCCAATCAGTTTTACGATATGCTTATTTGGCAAAAGTATCCTGTCCTGTCGTTGCCACACTCATCTCTGCTGGAAACAGATTACTTTCTATAGAAGGTAGGAAGAGCGTCTCTAAAATGCCCTTAGTAGTTACACGTACAGACTCATTTCACTCAACAGATGAAAGGAAGAATTTTCTTTTCATTTCAATAAAAAAGATGTCATAAAATTATTTTTATACCAGTTATAACACAAATGAAATGTTGAGGAAAAAATTGTTCACTAACACCCTACTTATTTTTAAAACACCTGAAACTTTAAAAGGATACACATTTTTATATCCATCAAACTTTTTTTTTTTGGTAGGAACTGTATTATTTTATACATTAGAAAGGCGTATTTCATCGTAAAAAATCTATCTTTTCATTGCTGTATTAACGAGCACCGACCTCCGGTAAAAATATCATGGAATATCTCATATGCACAATGTCACATTTTGTTTACGAAAGAAACAATCATACTCTTGTAACAAATTATAAGGCCTGGAAGGTCATCTTATTGTGTGACCTTAGGAAAATATTTATCAGCTGTTCGTCACCATTTTCTTGTTAGAATAGCGGCAATAATAATGCCAACCTCACGCATGTGTGAAAATAAAATAATGGAATAAGTGCTTGTCATAATACCAGGCACATATTAAACTCTTAGAATAAGTGAAATGTGTTTTTTGTTCCAAAGCATATGTAAGGTGTCTCAAAACTTTACTAGGTAGTTTACCACGTTTCCTACAGTTTCTGCCCATTCCCTACTCTGCTGTGCATTTACTAAAAAGACTCCTTTTTATAGCTTCTCATGCCACGTGTTTTATCCACTGGAAATCTTTCAGGGACCAACCGGTGAGACCAACTTGCAAATATATTAACGGAAAACACACATGGCATGTGGCTGGCTACCTCTTCTGGGACATAAATAGACAAACAGAAAATGTCACTAATGTCACAGTGTCATGTTTTCGAAGAAATAGAAATCTTCATGAACCGCTAGACATCATTTTGCTAACACGAAAAAGAAAAGACAACAATTTTGACAAAATTAAACTTAACCCTATGGGACCTGGTTATCCTCATGTTAGCTGCCTTTAAGATACTATTGGCCTACACCCATATTCAGGTCAAACTCAAGATAACCGAGTATTATTTAGCAGCATTGGAGAGGGATTGAGGGGGAGGCAGGCACGTCCAGGACATCATCCAGAGGACAGAAGCAGGACATATACTTATTATTCAATACTGTCTTGTCATTGTGTTAAAATATATCCATCCAGACAACCCAGAATGTTCATTGGGCAGAAATGAGGCCCTAGAACCTGTAAGGGTTTGTGTACCTGAGAGCAAGGCACACGAGTGACTCACAATTTATAATGGAATTCGTAACTCAGATTCTGGATACTGAATAATCTAGCACAACTACAAGAATTGTTCAGTGCAGTGTTTCGAAATTTTGTCAATCAACTTCCTCTTATTTTCTCATCCCCGTAATAATGCTATGCACATATATGTGCTGTATGAATAACGAAGACGGAAGCGTAAGTATTTCATGACAAAATGCTACCTGAAATGTAAAAAGAAACCACTTAATTCATTCTTAAACCACTTAGACTAATTTCATCAGAGATTAAGTCATTCAACAAGTCACGTCATTACGGAAGCCAAGGTTAAATTGCTCTTTCTAAAAAAATAGAAAGCCAATCTTTAAAGAGCTTTACAAAAATGAAAGAACTGATTGATCTCGCCTCCCTCTCCTCCTGAAAGAAAAGTGATCTATCTATCTACCAATGTATCCGGCTCTCTGTATAGTCACTCGCTCTTATCTGTACTGGTTACAAAGTTTCCAAGGACAGTACATTTTAGGATGCTAGTGCACATTTCATTTCATGAGGACACCTCGATTTCTTTTCATTTTTGGAGAAGATGAATGTTGTCACTGAGCAGTCCAGACCCATGTTGCTTAAAAGGAGTCAGTTTCACACCAGCATTTACGGAAAGCCCAAGCTTGGGTGTCAGAGAGCATCCAAGAAGCGATGAAGCATCACTCGCAACTGCCATCTGTTGAGCGTTTTCCCGACAGCTGTATCTCTTGACCATCACAAATGTAGATAATCGCAAGAGGCATGAAGGAAGTGCCCAGCAGTCAGACACAGAGGAAAATTCCATGTTCATCTGTGAAACAACACTGCTTTTAATTGCCCCATAATGATTTTCTAACAGACACAATGGTATGTAGTGTAGTCTTAGAGTTGATTTAAAGCACGCAATAAACCACAGTGCAGCTGAAAAACCAACTGAGACTTCTTAGTGCCAGGAAGGTTTTCGTCCTACGTGAACACTTAAGAGCATTTTCACCAGCTACTCTGTCCACAATCCACTTTTACCAAAAATAATTGCCTCTCTCGTGGTGCCGGGGCAGTTTTGAAAAGTAAATGAACATTTTTATTTCAAATATCGGCGAAGCAAAGTTCTGGTTTTATTTTTAATCTTTGAGATATATAATCCTAAAATAAGTTCACTGGCCGGGTGATGGCCCCAATCTTGCTTTCCTGATTTAAAAAAAAAAAAAAAACGTTTAATGTTTTTATTCTTATCCTTCAGTGTAAAAGTCCAATTATCTTCAGTCTTTGCTTCTTACAAGACATTCTCTGACACAGCGGTTGAGGTGGTATTGGCTGGTGAGACATTCAAATCCTTGACTTCTTAATGGGGGCAATTAATAACAACACTAGAAGCTACCATTATTTGAGGCCCCACTATGGGGCAGAATTCCTCTGAGGACTTCATAGGCTTGAACTTGAAAGATTCCAGTCAAAACGTCACGTTATGCGAAAGTCTAATACTCTGTTTCTGGGAATTCAGTTGTCAGAATATGATGGATTAATCAACAGAGGCTTTCTGAAATCCCCTGCTCCATCCCATTCCATAACATAGAAGAAAGAGAGACACGGAGAGAAAGACAGAGAGAATGAAGGGAACTCCAAAAGATCAACACGTTTCCACTTTCCATTAATCCCATCATTATTATAATAAGCAATATATGTTAACGCTATCACATCTGTACACAACACCAGCACACATGCACACACACACTCACGTTATGTACTCTACACTCTCATCTCTTTCACCAATTGCCGGATCCCACTTACTTGTATATCATCATGTTACTACCTGTTACTGCTACTCAGGAGTGTGGCACCAAGAGCAGATATTGTACACAAATTAAAAAAAAAAAAAAAAGAATCTGTGCAAAACTTGCATTAGGTGCATTTGGACTCGTTTTCTATTTTTCGGGGTGTGTGTGTGTGTGGGGGGGAATCTGCATGCCAAAATGAGCCCCACATGCCCTTAAGTGATATTTTTCAAAAAAAAAAAAAAAAAAACCTGAGCCACCTACCCAGGATCCCAGATAGCACAGAAACTTAGAAAATACACTTTTGAAGCCTCCTATCTATATTTGTGAATTCTCCATAATGCATTCCAAAAGCAGCTTTTTCTACAATGACCCAGTATTCTTGGTAGTAAGGCCTGTCCCTGAACCTGACTTCCAGGTTCCACTACTTCATGGTGAATAATGGTGAGAGATAACAGCTAAATGCACTGTCACCTGGATGCTACTGTTGCTTCTTCTTTTTTTTTTTTTTTTAAATCCCACAGATATTTACACTCTAATAGTCTCTGGTTGTTGGTAAACATTCTCTTGTTTAAAAAAAAATTGCATGCATAATCCAAGAGGTGCTCAGGAGCCATGACTAAACAATATAATTTAGGGAAGAAGAGGGTATAAATACAGCCTAAATCTGCTTAAAGAATATTCCTTATCCCTAAATCAGTAGCAGAACATGGTCTCAGCCTACCATCAGTTTGTCACCTGTCCTAAGAACAGCCCTCACTCCTGCTTTTCAAATCATTTGCAGTAAAGAATGCATTCACCAAATGTGTACTCTTCAGCTGCACCCTAGTCTATGCCTAAAGCACCCTTCGATCTCTTTCTTGAAACAACGGTTTCCACACACCAACTGATGCAAGCACTGCAGACATGTTTTCTCATATGAGAAATATAAGGACTGTGAAATTATACCCACATACAAATGGGACAAATAACTACTGAGTGCCTCACAGGTGCCAGGCAATGTTTTGGGAAGTGGAGAAAAAGAGGTGAACAAATGATTTGAAGCCTATGACCTGGGGTATTTTATACTGTTAACGGGAGAGATCGATAATAGGCAACCAGTATATGGCCAGGTAGTGACAAATGCTAGACAAAAATGAAAGCAAAGCGATGAAACAGAGAGGAATGGAAGTCGGGAGGAGGGCTTGTCTGCGCGGGGTCTGGGGAGAGGGGCTTTAAACAGTGTGGTTAGAGAAGCCCTCCTCTTGTGGTTCCATTTGAGTGGAGAGCTCTGTCAATGTCCCAGGGAATAGATTTCCAGGCAGAGGAAAGGCTGGTGCGAAGGCAAGAAGGTGGGAAGGGGCTTGGCATGTTTCAAGAGCTGGCTGTTTCTGAAGGCTTTTGTGGCATGTTGGTGTAAAAGCTGCCAAGGCTTCATTCTTGTCAAGGCGGCCTCGCATTTATTCTACGATGATGGCTTTCCTCCTTCCTCCCACCCCCCACTGATGTTAACATGTCCTTTCTTTAAAGAAGTGATGTAAGATTTCAATGTTGGTTGGGCATTGTTGCTTTGTTTTCTTTTGTTTTTAATAGCCTAACTTGGCAATATAAAATGTTGGCAACCTTACGTTATTCTCTTTTTCTTGCCTTCCCCCAAACTGATTCATGAAATACAAAACTCTGTTAAGCTCTGGCTTAAGACGACATGGACTTAAAGCGCCAAATCCGCCCCCACCGTCCCCCCCACGCCGTGTCCATGGAAAACTCCATCTTAACGGGCTCCTTAGTGTTTGTTGTATTTAACTAATATTCGTACTTACTTCTTATTGTCTAGGCTTATTCTGAAAGAAAGAGAAACATTCAAAAATTCACAATGTGTATGTTTGGTTTATTTTAGTTTGTTTTTAACATGAAAAAGCGATAGTAACATTTATGCCCGATTCTCTCATAAAACAGCATGTCAGCAGAACAGGTACGGGAGATGGGGCCCTCCCAAGATCCTTGATTGTCTGACATCAAAATTAAATGGGGGTGTTCAGAACGTCTGGGCCTCTCCTCCTACTCCATCCCCCCCGCCAGGATTTCCAAGGGATACCCATGTTTGTTTTGTGCTTGTGTTTTGGGGGTAAGGTGGAGAGTTTGGAACCGCTTTTCCGCCCCCTCTTTTTTCTTTAAAGGGAAAAGAGAAAACCAGATATTTTCAAGGGAAATGACTAGTAGTGGCCAGTATAACAAAGAAACCCCGCTAAGCCTAACCACAACCTGACAGAATGAAAAGTGATTCCACAGCTGCCACTCACCACAAATCCCCACGAAACATGCCAGGAAATCAGCTGAAAGCAGTAGGGAGACTGCTTCTCAGGGGCCACAAACATGACCCCCGGAGAATCTTCTGGTCCCATTCAAATTCAAAGTCGCGAAGGGCGGTGGGGGTGGAAGCGGGAGACAGAGACTTAGCAGCCCTGTGATCACTTTCAGGGTTGTGATGGAACTGATTTAAAATGCAAAACCGAGTTCCATTGTAAGCACGGACACACACTGGAAGCTGAAGGGAAGTGGGATTTCATTTAGTGATTTTCAATTTTAGGATTGAAATGGGGGTAGAAAGATCCACGCTATTTATTTTTCCAGAACTGAGATCGCCTCTTCTTTGTGCAGGATAAGTGAACATGGGCTGATCTATTACTTCTTTGGGTTTCCATGCTAATAAGGCATACTTCCCACAGAATCTGACAGAAAGGATGAATACCTTGCCCTGCCAATGGTTAATTTGTAGTGGCATGTGTCTTTCTTGAATGTTCATGAAGTTTTCTAATTCATCAGCACACAATTGGGCTTTTTTTCCTCCCTTTGCACAGGATGAAATGCCGAGAGGGCAAGAGGTTGAGGGTGTTGTATTATCCCTCGGCCAATGTATTTACTGCCCCAAAAGTTATTGCTAATTTTTTTCTACCTCAGGAACAAAATTGTTCTTCGGCAAATAATTTAGTTCTGACCACACTTTAAAATGTTTATTACTGTCGAATCTGTCACAGATTGCATCAAGCCACAGAGATGCTAATCTATCTCATGTATTTGAAACTCCTCTGGGAAACATATATTCGGGCTTACTGCTGAGTGAACATGACTGTTAGGATTATAGAGACCATACAGAGTGAAGAAAAGCAGCATAGCTTTTCTGACTGGAAAGTAAACAATAGGGTGATTGTCGGCTTACACATTGGGGCCAATAGCCCTACTGCTGAGGAGCTCTATGTAAAAACCAAGATCAGCAAGCAGTCTTGATGTTTTCTTCTTGGAGTTGGATGTTGTCAAGGATTCAGATGCGCCACCCCAGTGAGTATGCAGGAAACAAAACAGGATATTCTTGTTTAAGGACTGCTTTCTGTAATTATGTTGATTTTTTATGCAACACTTGAACTTTTAAAAACTCAAGGATGCATGAGAAGTACTCCAGAGGAGAATAAATGATTGGGATTTTGTCTTGAGTGAAACGTTATCTTGTGTTCTTAACAAAATTAACTTGTTTGTATTTGTGAGTGGGTCTGTGAATTAAGTATACTTAGACTATGCCTGGTTTGCCTCCCCACCTCACGCACCCCCACCCCCACCATTTTCAAACAGGAGGTCAAGTTGTCTTTGGAACATCATATTTCCTGCTTGGAAAAGGCACTGGATTGTATAATAGTCTGACAGGAAAGTATCAAGAGCACCAGGAGTTTCCCCTGGAAGGCTGGAGGTAAATGTGCAGCACCTATGAAGTTCTTTCCTTTGAGCTATCATGAGCTGTTCTATTGTTGTGTATTCAAAGTCTTCAGAATGGAAACAGCTAAACTAAACTGTAAATGCTCTAAGGAAAAACATCTTTGGAAATATGTACAGTAGGCTTGCTTGGAAACATTGTACTTTTTTATCTGTCCTTCCTTGCTGAGGAAGGAACATCTGGCTCAGACACTCGCCGGTTAATGCTATCATGCTACAGACATCCGGTAACTTCTTTTCCATCCAAATATCAGTTCTGCGTATTAGACAAGGGATGTAACATATTTGTATGCCAAGATACCTGATTTGGTGACAATTATTTGCCCTTTATTTTAACAAAATTACTTCATGCTCCTTTTCTTTAATCAAAATGCCATGCAATTTCCTATTTCACTCGAATAATTCCCATAATTTTACAACACAATGAAAGGATTATAGATTAGCACAGGTCAATCTCCTCCATATTCTCCTTATTTTTCTTAAGATTCCAATCCACAAAAGGTCTTGGACCACATAATACTTCCGGGTCAAGGACACCACAAGGTCTCTTTGCAAAAGCACCCCAGCGGCTGTCCAGAGCAATCATATTCCAATGGCAGTGTGCTCTGAGTCTTAACCATTGTGATTCAATGGCGAAAATGAAATGTAAACTAGATGGTAACTACCGACTTGAGTCAGGGGCACGCTGAGAATGCTGATTTCCCTCCAGGGGTAGAGCGGTGCCCGGGGGTAAGCCTGAAAGGGTTTGAATCCAGATTCTACCATTTGGCAAGCAAATCACTCAGCCTTTCTTTCCCCTGCTTTTCTCCTGTATAAAAGGAAGATTATAATTGTTCCAATTATTCATTGCTGCATAACAAAATATCCCAAAACTTAATGGTTTAAACCAACTATTTATTATTATCTTTCACTTTTCTGTGAATGACTAGGCCCTATTGGGTGGTTCCCATTTGGGGTTTGTCATGCTGGTGGGGTCGGGTCCCAGCTGAATAGTAGCCTTGATGGGGCTGGCCGTCCAACATGCTTCGTTCACATTATAGTCTGGTTCCCTTGAGGATCACTTTACACCTGACCCCTCAGGCTTTTTCACAGCATGGAGGCCCTAGTCTGACTTCTTCCATGGCAGCTCGAGGTTTCAAAGGAGCAAGGCAGAAGTCCAGACCTAGTCCATGGTCTCTTCTGCCTCATTTTATTCATCAAGCAAGTCACTGAGCAAGTGAGCTCAGATTCAGAGGGAGAGAACTTAAACCCTGCCTCTCAGTTTGAAGAGTAGTTGATAATTTGCCTCCATCTTCAATCCACCGCAGATAAAATATCCACCACATAGAGTCTTGTGAGGATTAAATAATTGACCTGTGTAATGTGCCCAGACCAGTGTCTGACACTTGTAACATATTTTCAATAAAAGTCGGTTTTTATCATGTTCTAGGTCCTGACCTAGTTTTTATTATGCTCTAAGTTCCTTTTATTCTTCTTCTTTGCATTTATTGCCATTTGAACTTACTTGTCATGATGTTTCTGTATATGTACACATGTGTTTATTTTCTCTCTCCTATCCAAAATATAAACTTTACAACCATAGGGACTTTTTTTTTCTTCAGGGCTTGGAAAAATGTCTGGTATATAATGAGAGTACCACGAATATTTGTTGAGTGAATAAGTGAATGAACCCCTAGTGAATATAGAACTTGGATGTTTGGCTGTGGAAAATGGGACTGTGATTGGGGTTGGGGGAATAGTGTGAGCAGAGAGACCCAGAAAGAACTGACATTCTGATTTATTTACATGTTTTAAAAATTAGGATATCGTCTGTTATCTGGAGAAGCTTTTAACTGTAACTCTCTTAAGAAGCACAACTATATGAACAAGTCCTACTTTACCTCCAGAATAGTTGACATTAGGCACAATTTGAAAACTGCCTTTTGCTATTCACAGGCCTTAGAATCTGACAGGTCCGGGTTTAAGGCCCTGCTTTGCTGTTTGCTTGCTTACTGACACGAAAAGTTTTTTTTTAAACTTCTCTGAGTTGCAAAATCTGTGAAGTCAGGCAACGAGGCATACCTCATGGGGTTCCTATGACAATTAAATTCAGTCCACAAAAGATTTCAACAAAAGGTCTGGACACAGTTGATAAACATGTACCAATTCCCAAACATATTAATGATAAAGAAGCTATCGATATGACTATTAAGATACTCTACCTTGGAGTGGATGGCTTTTCAATTTCTTTGTTTCAAAAACTCCTCTTATGTTCTGGACACATTTTAAAATATTAAAATAATATTAAGTTCACTTCTTACTAATTCAGTATTTACTCTGTGACCATATGGATCCATAAATTGACCTTTCTACTCCACCAGGATTTGACACAGGAATTGAAACAGGATATTGAATAAGTTTAACAACCATGTTACAAATAAATAGTTAAATATTTACATTTATCAAGAAAAATTGTGACCTCAAAGGAAGTAAATATCATGTCCAAAGAACAACTTCCTAGAATTCAAGGGGGATTCCCCACCCCAGACCCTTCGTGAGAATGTCCAAAAGTCGATTACTTTATCAACAGATGGGGTGGGTTTAGAGTTCAACAAATTCAAAGTGCTCAGAACTTTGGGGTATTTTTGAAAAGGAAACCACTTCCTGTTTTTTAGTGTACTTAGTATTTAAAAATAAATGTACTGACCAAGATAAACTGATGAATGTAACAATTTTCTTTCCTCAACACACACACACACACACACACACGAAATCAACTCAGGATGGACAGTTTATGGATATACACACATTTTTATGTAAACTCATAGTGAGTAAACTGGACACATTTTTTTTCTGTTTTATTGTTTGGGGAGAGCTCTCAAATATTTCTAACATTGCGCAAACTGCTCTAGAATATGTGAAAGGTAGAAGCTAGAAAAAAAAAAGACTTGGCAGAGAATCATATGTATTTAAAAGGAAAATATTCAGCACTGATGTTGTATATGGCTGGCAGCTAGACAGGACAGCATATATTCTGTTCTCCAAGCAACACAACAAGACATCAGAGCATGCACATAGCAGGCACAGCGAGGTCCTCCAACGTGAAGGGGAAGGTACTTACAAATGTCACAGGATAGCCCAGTAACATTTAATCGATTTCTTTTTGTTTGGGCAGGGGAGGGATGTACAAATACAGGACTCACTGACAGGTTTGGTGCAACCAGAGACTGGCAACGTTAAAATTACATGTATTTAACGTATCTGACAAATAACAGGTTTTAGTTTAGTTTTCTTTCCATCTTTCTTTAGAACTATATATTCGTTTTCATCTATTACCGTAATGTCTGAGCTCTGTAACTCAGAGTATAGCCACATGGGCTGGTATCATCTTATGGTTCTTTGTTCTCAAGTAAATATACCTGATGGTGGTTAAGCATTAACCAATGGCAGGTCAAGGACCAATGGTTCTGTCAAACACCAATACGGGGAAAGTAGAAACCCAGATGAAAGAAACAAATTAAATTCATCCTAGGGTTTCCATCGTTCCATATTTGGTTTCTTCATGACCCATATATTACAAAGATGAGTATGCCAGAACTTAATACAAAAGGGGGAACCCTAGTTATTCTCTATCAAGATCTGATTGGATCCGATTATATAAGGCTTCACACATAGGCAAATATTGAGATTCATATCACCACAATTTTTACTATACAGATGTGCCAACGAAGGCAATTTTTGTATTTTGTTTTTATCTCCTTCCACATTTCACCCCTTCCAGAGAATGCCTAGAATTCTACTCTTTAAAACAGTAAATCCAAATGGTAAGAATTTTCCATAAAGGGCATTCATAAACATTTACCTCTTACTTCCATATTTATAGTAACAATAACTAATAACCTATACTTTGGATTACACCCTGTCCAATTTATCCAACCAAGACAAAAGCCCTTTAGGGAAATTTCAGTGTCTCGTCTATTATTTAACCTCATGAACACAGCACCATGCTGCCTCACTGAAAAAGATTCATTGCAAGAGTTCAGAGCAGATGAGATGGGTATCCTCACACAAATGTACAAACAAGGGAACGAATTTTTCTCTACTGTTTTTACCAAAAAAAAAAGGAAAGCTTTTTTTTCACACTAGGCAAACAGCAACTGGTTTATTCTCATAAATTTACATCTCCTAAGTAGTGTCAGTATTCAGGCAGATTAGTTTAACAGGCCTTGTGTTATCATCCAAGGGAAAAAAAAAAAAGGAAAATATATCCAAAGTCATCTGGTTAATTGGAGGAGGTGGGGAGATGAAGTTGCTTCCATTAAGTTCTTTTGGAACAGTTGCAAGATCCACAAAATCTGTTTTTAGCTCAGTCATTCATCCTGTTGGATGTGTGATGTGTTTTCAATTTAATGATAATTGCCCTTTCCATTTCTTTGATAATTGCCCTCTCTATTATCATTTATGGAGATTCAAATTATAAATCAAGACAAGACAGCCAGAAAAATATTATGATTGTCCCTTCTGAGGCCACAGCAACTCAAGTAACACTGCCAAAGTCTGAGAGTTTAAACCATTTTCATTTGCATGTTTCTGAACATTTTATTTTAGGGTCCAGTGGTTTTCCTAAAGAGGAGGTTGCATGACAATAATAGGACTGAATGATAATGGATACAGAGAATGTAAGTTTAGCTTCAATGCAACAGCTATAAATTTGTATTTGAAACCAGAGGCTTTCTCTCCTGGCTGTTGGAGAGTGAAAGTGAGAAGTCAGCCAGAAATGTTTGCTCTTAGTCACCCGGTGTCCTCTCGGAGGACATTGCACAGCTCTGCCTCCCCTCAGTGCCCTTCTTCTACTCTTTTTTGGGGACAAAAATGTCTTCTTCTCATTGAATATGCTCCATGATCCACACAATGAGATAAATGCAAAGACATGAGTGACATTTTTTCTAAGATTCCGGGAGCCATCTCCCAAAACAGAAGTAAGAAAATAAAAATTTGCACCCAAGACGTGGATCTTTGAGGAGCTGCCAGCTTGTACCTGCTCAGGAGATCCTATTATTAAAGCTTCAGGAATTTGGCAGGCTGTCTGTTCCCCCAGAAGGCCACTATTAAAAATTAATTGTATAAATTTTGATTTAAGGACATTATACTAAAAACAAAGTCAATAAATACACAGAACTCATCACTTCCTAATTATTGTAGTACACTGTACTGTTTTCTGCGTTCTTGAGGGTATTTCTGCTTCTTGCATTTGAATGTTAAAAATATCATGTCCTGGTGTGATAGGGAGCATCTCTTTCCAATTCTGCCGGTAACTTGGGACACATGAGTAGCTTAAAATCTGTGATGGTAATTACACCACTAATACCAAAAAATGCTGCAAATCATTGCTTTTCCCCCAGAGAGCTGGTTGTTAAGCATTTTGCCGTCCAGCCCTGGACAGTAATATAGTTTTGTGAGAAGGAGGACCTTGGAGCTGGGATGATCTGGGTTTCCTTTGGGCTCAATTAGCAGCTGTATGATCTCAGGCAGTTTACTTAAATTCTCCGAGCCTTAATTTGTCACTCTCCTGCTTAATATCCGTCAATAGCTTCCCATAACTCTTAGGATAAAGTCCAGAATCCTCAGGGCCTCCTTTCCCTTATCTTTGCCCCAGATTCCTTTACTCCTTAAATCCTAAACACTCCTCCTGTCTCAAGGCCCTCACATCTGGAATGCCCTTCTCTTTCCTCTCCTACCCATGATGTATGTCTCAGTTTAAATGTTACTTTCTCAAGGTAGACTTCCATGGTAGCAATCCCCTGTACCTCCCACAAAATAGGTTAGGACCCCTTAGGATAGACTTGCATAGAAGTCTGAACTTGTCCTCACAGCACCTGTCAAAAGTGGAACAGAACTATTTTGCACATAGTCATTCGTTTCATACCAAAGCCCCCTCTTTTGCCTGTGTTTGTCATGCATGTTGCTTTAACTCTCAGGTTCAGCTCTACACTTTGGTAACCTAACCAGTTAAATTTTTTTTTTAATTTTTTTTTTTTTTTTACATTTATTTACTTTTGAGAGACAGAGAGAGACAGAGCACAAGTGGGGGAGGGGCGGAGAGAGAGGGAGACACAGAATCCGAAGCAGGCTCCAGACTCTGAGCCGTCAGCGCAGAGCCCGACGCAGGGCTGGAACTCACGAACCGTGAGATCATGACTTGAGCTGAAGTCAGACACTCAACCGACTGAACCACCCAGGCGCCTCCTAACCACTTAAATTTAATCTGTAGGATACCTGTTTTAGTAAAGAGCAACCCTCTTTTCAAAATCACTTATTCTACCTAAGAAGCTCCAGCACAGTGTTAAGGACAGGGGCTCCAAAACTCTTAACTCTTATGAGCTGTGTGGCCTCAGCAACCTCTCTGTAGCTCCCTTTCCTAACTTATGAAACAGCGTTAATAACAAAATTTGCTCTCTAGGGGTTGTTGTGAAAATGAAGTGAATTGACCCCTGTAAAGTGCTCAGTGTTGATGGCGTGGGAATCGGTGTTTTAACTGTCTGATCTTATTTCTACTCACCTTACCTCTTTCCTTTCCCCCAATTGCATCATTTCCCAGAACCCCCAGTTCTACAGAGGCCCCACCCCACAGCTTTAACTGTCCATCAGAATGACACCCAACTCTCTCTTAGTTTCTCCCCTAATTTATAATCTTACAGTTCCAGCTACGTACTGTCACCTCCATGAGACTTTCTGACACAGAAAACACAATATACCACACCCGAATCCATCATTACCCCATCAGACTAGTTCGGCCTTTTGACATCTGTGTATCTGTTCATAGCAACCCGATTTCTTCAGTGAGGCTCCAAGTTTCTAATTCATCTATGTCTCTCCTCTCTCCTGTACTGCACATCTCAGCAGTTGCCTGTTTCTATTGATTGTCTCTGAAATACCTCTTGCATCTTTTTTCTTCCTTTTAATTCCCCTTGCTCCCACCTAGTCTAGGTTCTCATTAATCTCTTTCTTGTCTGGACTATAACAATAGCCTACTATCCAATCTTCATAGCCTTAGACTCAGCTTAACATAACAAGAGCATTCTTCCAGAATTAGTCTCAAAACACATGTTCCTCTCCCTCCCTCCCCACTTCTCTCTCAATTATGTGATATTTTATGCCTGTCTTCCGTCTGTGAAAGCAGAGACCTTGGCCAACTAGTTCACGTCTGTATCCTCAGTACCTAGTAACACCAGAAAGAACTATTTGCTTAGTGCTACTATTATTAAATATTATCACAGTATTAACATACTATATTATTAACATTGAAAGTTATTATTCAAATAGCACCATTGAATGTTAAATACTGCTAAAACTATTTGTTGGGTTAATTATTGAATAAATCTGTTTTCTGTCCTTGCTTTGATCTATAGTACACACACTTCATCTACTTAAATTGGATTTCTGGTTAATTCACTCTCTTGCTCAAACATCCTCAGCCCTTCCCAATTGATTGCCTACTGTCTAATGTCCCCATCCTGGAATATGAGGCTCCAATTAAGAGGCCAGGCTCGCCTCTGTGAAAGCTCCATTGCACTCAGACTCTTCCGAGTTGTTGTTGTTTTAATTAGGGAAATGATAATATTAGTTGTGACTTCAAAAGCCTCCTCAGCTTGTATCATGCAGGGCAACAGAGAAAGGAGAAAAGTTAATCTTTCCCTGATGATTACACTTGCTTCTGAAACAGAAGGTTCAGTGAAGAGTTTATCATAGTCATTCCAGCATGAACCGTGGAGAAGAGATGTACCTCTTTCAGTAACAGAATATTAAGCCTGCGGAGTTCCCTCCAAACTTTTCAAAATAATTTTGTCTGTCTTAGATGTGAAAGATAATATAAGATGATACCGGAATTCTCCTCTGTTTTACTTAAATTCATTTCACTTTGCCTTTTTTCTCGAGATGACATATCACTGGATGCACTTTTTCTCTAAGCTGGCTTCTTTTCATTCTTGAGCTTTTTTTTCGTATTGAATTATGTACTCTTTTCTCAGTATATACTCATAATTATAGCTTCTTCATTTGCATCTTGATGATTAAAATGTTGCTTTCATATCACTTGGAATTTATTTTTTCTTGAATCTCATAGATTTTCCCCTAAGTTACGGTTTAAACAATACTCATTCTAAATTGATTGTTAAAGTCCTGGCCTTGCATTTTTAAATATTGATAGCACCAGCACATCAGGACTAAATGTTGCTCAGACATCTGAGTTCTTTAGATCCTATTGTTTTCATATCGGAAAATTTCCCCAAGAAACCGACTTCAAAGTTTGAAGAAATGACACAAGGAGTAACTCTTTTCAAGGAAGAGAGAAGTTTTTATTCAACAACGGTAATAAAGGTTGTATTCAAAGGTGACCAGCAAGTCCCATTCCGATAAATAAGGCAATCTCAAAGTTTAGCAAAAATAGCTTATTTTGTACGTTTGACTACACTTGGTTAATGCTGTCATTAGGTTTGTTCACAAAGTTAGTACGTACGTTCTGCATGTAAAAGACATATATAAAAATTAATTATATTCCTGTAATGTTCTAAATGATCTGATATGGCATGCATTGAATCTCTAAACCATGTGCCTAAACTGTCAAGAAATAATTGAAAATTTTTTGAACCTGCATTTTCAAATATAAATGCCTATTAAAAAAATAAGAGTCTTGGGGTGCCTGGGTGTCTCAGTCGGTTAAGTGTCCGACTTCGGCTCAGGTCATGATCTCACAGCTCGTGGGTTCGAACCCCGCATTGGGCTCTGTGCTGCCAGCTCAGGTCCTGGACCCTGCTTCAGATACTGTGTCTCCCTCTCTCTCTGCCCCTCCCCTGCTCTCGCTCTGTCGCTCCCTCCCTCTAAAAAATAAATAAACATTAAAAAAAATTTCTTTAAAAAGAGTCTGGCTATCAGTTCAAAAGCTATACTCATTATTACAAATGTCAACAATTACTCAGTTACCTTTGATCTCTTAAAGATAGCAGCGTAGTCTGATAGCCAATATTAATTCATCCTACAAAATGAGCTTCTTTTTTCTTTTAAAGATTTTATTTGTAAGTAATCTCCCACACCCAGTGTGAGGCTTGAACTCACAACCCTGAGATCAAGAGTCACATGCTCACTGACTGATCCAGCCAGGCGCCCCTAAAATGAGCTTCCTTATTACAGATGAAAATATTCCTTTTTTACAAAATTACATAATGAGATGCCCATTATTTCTGTGTTAATCTCATATCTATTAGTTAACCAGGAGATGAAGAAATTGGCAAGAAAAAACCTCAAGTGCTACTTTATTCCCTTAGCTTTTTCAACTATAATCTAAGATATTATGTCCATCTGTAAGTGGACTTCACCAAGGGCAGTGTGAAACCTGGGATGAGTCTATCTGGCAAACTTTCCTTCATCACTCATCATTGAACCCTTATGGTTATGTTGGACCCTCATCATAAAACATGGTGCTAAATTCAGTATTAGACCTAGTTGAACTGCATCCCAGGACTGTCATTTTGATGCAAGATCACATGGAAAAGGGACGTATGTCCATTTTTCATCAACCATTTTAAGGTCAAGTTTTGCAGCCTCACTCTAGCAGTCTGATCAAAGCCTCTGTATTCACAAACAAAAAAAATCCTGCCCCATTTCACAACAAACTTAGAGTTTGCTGAAAAACTAAAAATTACTGCTCTCCAAAAACTTAGTTTCTTGCTCCCTTACTAGTAATTTGTACACGCAAAACCATAAAAGAGCCATATTCTTCACAACATACTTCCATCAAGGATATGAATGATATAATTATAAATCCTTTATATTCAGGCAACAAGTAATAACTCGTCTAGCCTCCAAAATGTATGACAGTCAGCCCATCTTGGAATTCTATTGTTTTAAAATTCACCAAATAATACTTTTTTAATAGGCAGTCATTTCTTAGTCCATTCCCTTGATTAAACTATGTCGGCTTTAGGCCAGAGACACTGCTTGATTGTCTCTTGTGGGTATGACTCACTTGATGGAAAATCCATCCATCTACATACTGCTTGATTGGGAATGAATTTTAAGTATTCAGAGCCTACATATAGTAAGCTTGACTGTTAGAGACTGAAGTGAGCATAAGAGAAAGTAGTGATTAACAGGCCACGAGTTGGCTTTACCATCTCAGTGCTTCGAGAAATTGTAGCTTACTGCTACTTCGCACCGTTTCTCTACTTGCAAAATGGTTTTGACTGGAATTGGAATGTCCAACAGAGAGAGAAAGCGATTACTGGTAGCAAAAGAAATACTAACTGCTTGAGTAGTAATAATCGATAAATAATAAATACGCATTCCATCAAATATATACAACGTAAATTAAATCTACTCATTTTATCTGCTATACAACGTAAATTAAATCTACTCATGACTTATCTGCTACGAAGGTGGAAGTCTGGAGTCCGCCCATCATGCGAATGATGTCTGCTTAAGTGTAGCATCAGGGGGTGAGAAAACAGGAGGCCCGTTTATGGCTGCTGTTTGCAGAAGCCGAGAGAGGTAGACACTGGCTTCTGATTACCAATATAAAAAATTAAAGTTTCTTCTCTGTCTACCAATGGTAAGTAGGCACTTTCTTTGCGTTCGGAATTGTATAATGTTTCTTTTGAAACTTGAATCCTTGTCAATGGATACAAAAGTGAGACAGGTAAATCTTTCCTTCTGCTTTTGGGAAAGAATCGACAGCTGAAAAAGAGGCAGCGATCCCTAAAGAACATTAAAGCAAACAAAAAGTTTGTGTAATCTGTGTGTTTTTAAGCTATGGCCACATCAGATCTGAGGGATACAATTACCCAAAGAAAGAAGAAAATTCCTCTGAGCCATTTTAGTTTTTACATTTAAAATGTTTCTTGTATTCACATTAATATTAACTTTATGACCTCCTCATACCGTGCTATAATCATTGAAGAGAAAAACCACACACCCTCCCTTCCCTGGGTAAAGACTTGCTTTCAGATTTGCCCTCACTCACATCTGTGCTTACCGAAGGAACAGATGCTCAGCTTCTAAGGGTCCGACTTTGGCCTTTTCCCTTCTATCACCACAGCAGAAAGAAAGGGGGTTCCCAAGTGATGGTGGCAGCTTTCCAATGGCTGGCCCATACTTTCACATTTAAAGTAAGCAGGTGGCATCAATGGGCTGTCTAATGACTAACAAGATAAGAGTGCAATTGATCTTTTTATTAACCCGTGTCCCCAGGTGGGGGGGGGGGGGGCAGCCTGCTCCTCCCTCCTGGGTTCAGATACACTGCTTCATTTCAGGAACATTTTAGACCCTTTCACTTTTTTTTGTCTGAGCTGGTTCTTTTTTTTGTTTGTTTAATGTTTATTTTTGAGAGACAGAGAGAGACAGAGCACGAGTGGGTAAGGAGCAGAGACAGGGGAGAGCAGAGAGAGAGGGAGAATCCGAAGCAGGCTCCAGGCTCTGAGCTGTCAGCACAGAGCCCGATGTGGGGGCTGGAACTCATGAACCTCGAGAGCATGACCTGAGCCTAAGTGGCACTTAACCGAGGGAGCCACCCAGGTACCCCTAGTCTGAGCTGGTTCTTAAAGCACAGGGGTAACAAACACAGAAGATATTCCACGGCATCCAAATTCTATTTTCTCTGAAACTCCAAACTAGTAAATACCTTTGTAATTTGCATCTAACTCAAAACAATATTTAACGTACACTGAGAATTTATCTACAATCCTATTGATATTCTTTTCATGCTGAATTTGAACTCTGGGTTTGTTTGTCTTCCTTTTAGGACTCAGACAACTCACCCTAAACCACACAACTCGTTCTGAAGACGATGGAGCCCACATAGATTCATAAGGTAAATGATTACTTTCAAAATATAACATAATGGATTCAATTACGGAATGAATTCCAGCACTGTGGAAACGTGTTGTTCTTCATTTGTCTGCTGGAGACTTGCTAAGTTAAGATGCTGGGTGGTCCTTTAGTAGAAGGCAGAATCATGATCCTGGGTGGCGCTGTGGGAACAATAAACTGCATCTGTGGGTTGGCTGTCTTCAGAATCAGATTATCGGTTGTATGTTGCATAAGGCTGGCTACCTACCTCGATTTTTTCAAGTAAGTATTCTTGTGATCTTAGGAGGCTCCTGCCCTGGGGCATGCCAGCACATCACAAATCCCACTGTCAAGTGGAGTGATTAAAGCCTTTATTGTCACACACCAAGCCCAAAGTTACTAGGATGCATTCCGTTGTGGAGGTAGGAGGAGGTACAAAACATCCCATGAAGGCTACCTCTGCCGCAAGTGACGTCGGATGAGGAAGCGTGCGGCACAGAAACTGAGAGACGATGGCCTCGTTTTTCTGTTTCTCTAAATCACAGTCATCATTCGCTTTCCTGCTTGTTAAAATAATTATTTATTTCTAGAGGCTGCCAATCTATGTGAAGGTACATACAGGATCTTTGATATCCCCTATAGCAAAATGGTGAAAAGCCTAGGCTTCAGAGCCTACCTAAATTCAAATTTGCCAGCAATGACACCGTGGCCTTCAATTTTCTCATCTATAAAGTGGGAGAAATAATAGTACTCACTTGCAAGGGCTGTGGCATGGTATATAAACAGATGGGCAGATGCAAAGCACTTCAAGTATTGCCTAGTACCTAGAAAACACTAAATTCACTGATTAACTAAAGGGCTTTCATTCTACCTCCTCACTTTGTTTCAGGTTCTCAATTTACCTTTAATCCAGAAACTTGGTGGTTGTGGGAATTATTAAGGGAAGCAAACTCCCAATTCCCTCTTAGCAGCCTTCCTCCTAAAGGAGATATATTATACCTTTCATGTAAATGCCAGGAAGGGAAATAATTGGCATCCCATTGCCCTTTGAATGGGTCCCTGGCTAGCCCTAGGTGGTGTGACGTCTAAAGTGACCTGAAAGCGGGGTGCCTGCCAGCTCAGCAGCACAGTGTAGTGGGAGAATCAATTAGAAGACTCAGGGCCATTTCAGAAACATGCAAACATCAATTGGCATCGAGTTTCAGGAAGCAGAATAAAAAGGGATCTACAAAACAAAAAGCCTTTCAAAGGGATGGAGGGAAGCACGGTTCTTCCAAATCACGAAAGGATGATTGTGATCACCATTAGAGCTTAATGAGCCTATATATGGCTAATGACTTCATCTCTCCAGTAGATTTGCCAGTAGTCTGTGTTTCCACTGCTATCCATCCTTCTCTTCTAATAAACATTACCATCCCGCTAGCTGGTCAGAACAAGTCACTGGATTTCTCCTTCCTCCATTAGCAAAAGCGTATTTCTCAAATCTCCCATCCCTCTGTTTCAGGACTGAAAGGAATGCAACAGAGAAAAGAAAATAAATAACACCACTGTATGGTTTATAGATCCTTGGAACACCTAGGTTTAATTCTGGGTCATCAACTGCTCTCTGACCTAGTTTTCTCATCTCCAAAATGCAACTGATCACGGTTTGATTTCTAACATTAACTTTAAAAATAAAAATACCTGAAACTGATCTTTTAAGACATGTATAGGTATGGTTTATTTTACCCAATTTAGATATTTCTTACAAATGACATCATTGATTATGGCTAGATTTTTATTTTAATAACCAAATGCAGAAAACGGCAATTATAAGTTTTAAACTAGTTATCTGCTGAGCCATTTAAAGACTATTAACTTGAGTAAGATGTAAGAAATAAACTGAAGTTAGAATCTTTTTTTTAATTAACCATACTGTTATAATATTTAGTTAACAGTGATACAGTGTTACAATCATTCAAATGGGCAATATTTGGCAAAGTGGAAATAATGCCGTATCTTTTAAAGAACAGGTGTTAATAATAGGTTGTTTATTGGAAGAGAAAATTTCTTATAAAAATAATAAATACCATTCCCCATCACAATTTTTACTCACATGTTTGTGTGAATATTTCTCTCATTTTCCTATTTTCAAAGTATATCCTTTAAATATAGTAGATCATAATATAGTCTTGAATAATAATCACACCAATACCATTGTCCTAAAATAATCTTGAATAGTATCATGCAAATATTATTGTCTCAATATAATCTTGAATAAGAGCACACCACTATAATATTGAAAATAAGTAAGCAATAGTTATGGTGGAAGGGATAATATTAGCTATTAAGACAATACATTAGTGTCATACTTCAAAAATTTTAAATTGTTTTATGTTAAAATATTCCAGCATAATTTTTCTGGGGTCTTTATGCTATAAATAAACTTTGATTGCTATGGTAATGTAAGAAATGTGAATGGATAATGTCTGTTCCCTATAACCATCATCACAGGTAAGTGTCATTGTTAAAAAGACATGGCTGGGATAGCGTTTTTGAGTTCTAGTCCCAAATCTGCAACGGAATTTTCTGAGTGATCTTGAGCAATTAGCAACCATGTAACTAAAATTTTTGGTATAAAATTTGAAGAAATAAATAAAGGAGTCTCAAAAATGAAAGCTGATTTTTAAGAAAAACTTTCAAGCAACAAAAACATTTAGCGAATTCTAACATGGGCCAAATCCACATCCCGCTGTCAGTCTTTCCTGCAACTTACCTGCCTCTTCCTCTTGTGCACTGATTCCATCATTTCACGAATGAAATGGTTGGTTCGTTTAAAATGCGTCCTGTTCATGGTCACTAGAAACTTTAAAATCACAAAAAAGTACAAGCTAAATGTGTGTATTTTTTAGGTTCACTGACTATTTAGAAACTTCTTTTTTTAAAGTTATTTAATTAATTTTATTGGGGGTCTCTAATATATCCAAAGCTGTTCCACCTCAGAAAGGATGTATTAAAAAAGAGTATAAAGTGTGACCCCTACTTTCCACAGTGTACATATGAAAGCAAAATCAGCATATACAAAATAAATATTATCATCACAAAAATATATGTGTTCATCTCAATGTTATAAATTATAACTTCTATAAGAGTTCTGATGGAAGTGGTAGGATCCAAGATGGGACTTTAATAATGAATACAGCAGGATATGTAGTTCTTTTCTGGGCCAAATAACCAGTGGTCCTGGATTTATATTATCCAGGGTCTATGTAATGAGCTATTTGACCACTAAACACAAAGCGAAGGAGTAGTCAGTTGAAGGGGCCAGGTAGGTCCCACCAAACAGATCTTTCACTCTTCCATGCCCAGTGAAATCGAGAATAGACATCCCACCCAAATCCCATGCTTACCTGGGATATGAGTCTGGCCCCTCACATTGCAACAATGAAGATTCCATCATGAGTGGAGAGAATCATTCCTCTCAGAAAGAATTACAGCTCTTTTAATGGAGTTCAAGCCTTTAAGACCCAAATGCTGGGCTTGGGTACAAAGCTTATTTCGATTTGAGAATATAGAAGGTGAGTCCCTGAATTAGTTCTATGAATTAACCATTTGCCATCTAAGGAAAAAATGAGATCATTTATATTAATAATCCGAAACTTGACTCACACAAAATTAAAATCAGACACTATTCCTGAAAGTCTAAGTTGCACTGTGTTGTGAAAGTAAACTGTAAGTATGCTGATGACAGTGACGATCGTAGCTACCATGGATTGCGAGCTGATTGCATGCATGGCATTCTGTCATATGCTTTAACTTATATATATATATATATATATATATATATATCTCATTTAATCCTCACAACATTTATAAAGAGGGAAAAGGTTTTGTCCCTGGTTTAAAGATAAAGAAATGAGGCTCAAAAAATTTAACTGGATCAAATTTAACAAGTAGCAAGTAGCAGAGCCAAGACTTGAACCAGTGTCTTTCTGAGGGCAAAGGGCATGCTCTTTCCATTATGTACACTACCTCTCAGACAGTGCTGCCTCACTGTCTAATGATGCTTTTCTTATATACTCAGGTATACCAGTAAGATGACTAAGTTGACAGTTTTATTGCATGTATGTACATTAACATCAACCAATACTTATTATTTAGTCCCATGAAGTCAATGAATGTTTTGCAGGCAGATGGGCTACAGATTCAGAAAAATCAATGAGTATTTGACTAAGCAAGTGAATTATGAAGAGTAAAAGCATCATATGTGCTTTTTCTTGGAAGTAAAGGGAAAGCCATGGTGTTAATAAAACAGACCCAATGCTAATGACTTCGAGCCCCCACCCCCTCAAAGTAGAAATCAATCTGACTCTAAGGTTGATTTTGCTCATTCCATAAACTTATTTCCCAATGGAGTTCCTTAATTTTGACATTCAAAATACAGAGTACCGTCATGGCTCTTTGGCTCTTTACTTTCAGATTTAAGGCCAGTTTACTTTTTAATCTCTTCTCATTTATTATTCACTTTCATGTAAAACTTTCTTTGTCTTCTTTTCATACTCTTCATGTTCTTGCCCACTCTCTAACTGACTGTTCTCACCGTCTGGAAGGTCTTCCATTTATCTTACCTTTTCTTCTTCGTGTCTATTAAGTCCTCACTGTATTCAGTTTCCAGGATCTGTAGTTCTGATTTTGCCTAAAGCTTTCCCAACTAATTAGATATAAAACATTGTAATCCTTCCATGGAAACCATCTTTCCTCTATAGCCAAAGGCATTACCAGTGGGAAAATGTATTCGTTTTGTATATAACAGTAATTTCAACCATTAGGTTGTACTTTTCATTGATCTATTTTTTCTGGTTAGAATAGAAATGCTATTGTTGAAAATTTATAAATATCAAAACACATAAGGAAGAAAATAAAAGCCATTGTTAATGCCAACACCCTGAGAAAAACATTGTTAACATTATATTATATTTCTTTCTTTGGAGTTTTTTTTTTTAACACATTTAGTTGTATTTTAACATCAATTCTCTGTCTTAATATATTTCGATCCTGCTTTGTTTCTCCCGAAATTAGAACTTAAATTTGGATTCATCCAGTTCTCTGGATTAATAAAAGCCAAGTGACCAGTAAGAGGGTTGACCATTAAGAAAGAGGCCTAGCATTGATTCATAGAGGTCTAGAAATGTTCCTATTTCTGGGCTTGTTTACAAAGATAAGGTCTTGTGTGAAGCTCCTGGGTGATTCCCTTTGCTTCCGTCATGTGCTAATTTCTTGTTAATTGAAAGTACTCTTTTTATTTCACAGAAGCTAGGAAAATATATTAATATTATATAAGACACGGTATTATAAAATAATACATCTGTCTTCTTGATTTCTAAATGAAATTAAAGATCAAAGAACTATTTTGTGTCCATGTGACATTGTAAATGCCCTCTGTGGGTTTTATCTCCTGCCTGTAGGCCCATCTTAACTACATGGAAGATGAAATTTTCTTGTTCAGATACCTAACCTTTTTATCCCCCCCAAGCTCATTTTATCAAGCGTGATTCATCAGTTTTCATCTGGTGAACAGACATTTGAAAACTTAACTTTTTCCACGTGCCTTACCTGCCCAAGTTTGGGGTTCAGATTTTTATCATTTAACTCATTAAGAAGGACTTCGCTCTTACGTAATTGCTAAGCATCTCATTTCTTCCACCTATGCAAAATAATGTTTGATTATTCTGCCCAGGTTTAGACACTTATCTGGTTTGGATTTGTTTGCTAACTAAACATCTAAAGACATTAACTAACATTTCCCCAAAAAAGCATTAAATGTGACCTCATAGGAGAAATAACTTTGCAGTCTCACTGAACATTTCTCCTCACAATTCCCCTGATACAATGTGTATCCTTAGCAATTAGCACATAGTATATACCACCATCAGCTATTTGTAAACAAATACATAACATCCTTCAAGGCATCAAAACTCATCCCCAAGCTAACAGGACAAAGGTAATGAAGGCTAAAGGTTTTCATAGCTTGGATGAGATGCAAAAACTTTTGTTCCAAAAAATCTATTTCCTTAATGTCAACTATAACCCTCTTGCCCATGAGAAAAGCATTTCTCACACCTTTTTTCCCCCTTACGCCACCTAAAAGTGGACTACCCAACTTAAACCCTGAGTCTAAAAGTATTGAGAAACTGCTAAATATATTCATGTCTCTGTAGTGAAGATTTTACAGACAAAGATAAAGAAGCCAAGGTATCAACACCAACGATGAGTCTGAGAAGCGAACAGCTATGGGTGTTGAGGTGCCCCAGGGAGTGGGGGTTCAAGGGGACAATTGTGAGTTGTCAGGACAATCAAGACACCATAATATTTTAATTTGCACACGTTCAGCATCAGGGCAGATACTGCCCACATGAGGTTGGTGTTTTACTGGAATCTAAACTAATTCCACTTGTTTCATGCTACTGAATGGTTTATTTGCTGTGGGACCCTCAGGGGGTAAAGGGGAGGGAAATACACTAATTCAAAACTGCAAATACTTTTTAAGACTACACAAGGTGTATCTAGCTCTCTTATTGTTACATGGTATGTTAGGAGAAAAAAAAAAAAGTCTGTGGGACATCTACCCTGACTGATCAAGTCAACCTTTGAAACCTGCAATGAAAACACAGAGACAACCATACGTAATACACGGTAGCATTAACAAGTTAATTTTCTGGAAATTGTGTTGGCATTAGGATGAGAAGTGGATGAAAAGAGTTCGAGGAAAACAAAGACATCACTCTGTAAATCAATAAGTTTGCTGATTAATGAAGAGCCAGGCTTTGCTATGAAGGACTGGATGCTCAGTTGGTTATGAGCACATCTTTCCATAATGGCTGCCACTCCTATATGTGCCTGGAGAGAGAAGGAGATAGAAACATTTATGACTTTTGTACCACCCACATACACAAAAACACATCCTCACGAATCCCTGTCTATAAAGGTTTATTTATGTAGCTGTAAATTGGAAAATCCTAAGCATAAAACTCTATATCTATTAAACATACAACGGTTTAGTGGACTAGAGATGGGGCAGCCTTCCTTACTTGTGCTTTTTTCTGTCAGCGATGACACAAGATCATAGGGAATCCATATCTCTAAAGCCAAAGAATAGCTCCCAGTCATTTGTGGCTTCATTAGCAACGTTGTGATGTCCCTTAAGGACAAAACACATAAATGTTCTCTTGTCACTTACAATTGTGTCAAGGAGAAAACCAAAATGAACTTGCAAAGTCATGCACCAGCTCAATTTTGGAAGGAAAAAAAAATCTTCTTTGAAGGAAACGAAATCAATCCCCAGTTCAAATTAAATTTGGACTATTCTGTGAAGCTCCAATACACAGCTCCAATAACAATCAGTACTTATGGACTTAAAATGCAGGCAAATAATGTTTCATTTAAAAGAAATTGAATGAGGATTACTGACAGAGAAAGTTTTAATGCTATTTTATCACTAGTTAAAGTTAAATCATGCCGTTATTGGCTCAGTCGTGAACATCTCAATCCCCACTCCTTTTTTTTTTTTCTTTCCTTTTCCAAATGTTACCAGGAGTCCTTTGCTAGGTTGGGCTTGTGTTTTCATCTTATTAAAACCCTGCCATGCAAATGTATCATAAGTGTAGCCTGAAGACTTCTGTCTCATGCAAAATTTAGCTTAAACTCTACTAGCATGAAACACTTTGTTATGCACAAACCTTCTGTTTGGTTTGCTGACATTCTTAGTCGGCTCTCATGGTGATTCATTATCTTGTGATATAGATTTCCAAGTATCATCTTTGTATTGATTTTTATATCTTTAATAACCACTCCACAGAAGATGGCTCCGCTGGTGTCATTGATCGCATCAAAAATTCAAGGCTTACAGAAATACTAGAGGGCTAATTGGTAGCAGAACATTTCAGACTTAATCTTAATGCAGTCTTAATCTTCTGCATTAAACCTACCTGAAGGTTTCCTTTTGGAGTCGACCAGGGGAAGTTTAGTGCTTCGTTGAAAAACACCTGGTGAGAGCATGCAAGAACATAGCAATAAGTGGACTACAAACTTGAAAATGTTACTTAACATTCAGAAATGAAGAGCAGTCCCTTCATCTGGGGTCCTAATCGTGGGCATGCTTCTTGCTTTCCCTTCCTCTCACCTCTGGCTCCACAGAGCCAGGTTGGCTTATACGTTTCTGGGAAAGAAAAGTCCTCGTTAGTCTAAAGCTCCCACCACTCTGGGATTTGATAATTTCCCAGTTTAATAATAGAAGGGATTCTCTGCAGAAACTTAGAAGGAACATCCTGTTTGTGTAAATTCCCCTAGGCAAGAAATTTAAGACTTCTGGTATTGGGCCTGTAAGTCTGGACACCAGCATATGACCAGGGATGTCTTCTAGTGCTCCTTGTGTAGAGACCATGCAGATCAGCTTTAGGTCATCAGACACCTAACAGGAAGAAGCAGGTACTTTCTGCAAAGCTTAAAGGTAGCTTGATTATAAAGTTGGAACTGGAGTCACTGTATTCTTGCAAAAAAAAAAAAATTTTGTGTGTGAACCATGCCATTCAGTATATCAAAGCACAGATAAGAATAACCTGGTCCCTGCCCTAGAGAACCTTGCTTTCAGAAGTCTGTGGGTGGAAGGTGGAAGCAGACTGAGAGACATTTGGTAACTAACTAGAAGGCAAGATGCATAAGAACGTAGCTTTGGAATTGGCCACACCTGAATTCTGTTACACCTCCAACATTGTGCTGTGTGACACTTGCTGCCTCCCTGAAAAAATGGCGACAGTTAAATGTTTTTCTTGAGGCACCTGGGTGGCTTAGTTGGTCAAGCTTCCAACTCTTGATTTCAGGTCAGGTCAAGAGCTCACAGTTCATGAGTTGGAGCGCCACGTCGGGCTCTGTGCCGACAGCGTGGAGCCTGCTTGGGATTTCCTCAATCTCTCTCTCTCTCAAAATAAATAAACATTAAAAAAACTTTCTTCTGCATGAGAATAAAAGGTGACAGTGCATACAAGGCTGAGTATGAGGCATATCATCCATGCACCTCAAAGGCATGCTACCTATTAGAAAACGACGAAAGAAGAAGCGAGTGTTTTTGCTTTCCTTTTGTGTGGGACTTGAAGTCCTTTAAGAGAAGGTAGAAAAGAGAGATCAACTTTAAAAATTGTATGTGTTCTTCTTTTCTGGCAAAGTTTAGAACAAAGAGTTAAACATATAAGTTATTTCAGCATTATAGATGTAGCATCAAACACTGAAGGGAATTTGGAATTTTTAAGACATTTGAAATTAGAGTCCAGGCTTTACAGAGACTGGGAAGATAAAGGGCTGAGTCAAGGACGGAAGCCATAGCGAGATTTTACAAAGGTCATGGTGACTTTTTGATGTGTGGCATGTAGGTACTTGAACCTTGGGATTCACATAATTTTTAGGTAGGTCTCCAGAAATTAGAGTCATGCGTTTCAAAGTTTCTCATTTTCAAAATGCAGCCTAAAAATCTCACAAACAAAATAATAAATATGTAAGGGTCTATGCAACTGATTTCGGCATCAATGCACTGATAGAACTTAGCGCCCAGGTTATCTTCAAAGTGTTACATTTACAATATAAGGGTGGATTTACAATATAAGTAGGATAAGATACATAAAGAAAAAACAAATGCTTCTATAATACAAATCGTTTTTCTACTCAAGTCGTTATTCCTGCTGCATAGTTATTTGCTTCACAGAATTTAGTCCTGTCTCTAGTCCATAAATACTCATTTGTGGATGAAATTCAGTCTGCACTTTCATCGCACCTCTTTCCCAAACAAGCTACAACTTGCAACTTAGGAGAGTAACACATTTTCAAGCAGTTTCCTGGGGCGCCTGGGTGGCGCAGTCGGTTAAGCGTCCGACTTCAGTCAGGTCACGATCTCGCGGTCCGTGAGTTCGAGCCCCGCGTCAGGCTCTGGGCTGATGGCTCGGACCCTGGAGCCTGTTTCCGATTCTGTGTCTCCCTCTCTCTCTGCCCCTCCCCTGTTCATGCTCTGTCTCTCTCTGTCCCAAAAATAAATAAACGTTAAAAAAAAAATTTTTTTAAGCAGTTTCCTTACAGATGTTTTATTTCATTGTTGTCCAACCGCCTTTAAAGTTGCCTTCCCACAAAACAGTTCCCAACTTTACAGTTTCCCAAAGAATTCATCCCATTTGCTGCCTCCTTCTTCTGCCTTTTATTTTCTTCCTTTCTGCTCCCTTCCCTGCCTTTTCTTTGCTATCTTTGACCTTTTCTCTGTCAGCACTGCTTTTATCCCATTTCATTTCTGTCTCTTCTGCCGTCCTCCCTTCCTCTTGCCCTTGTTAGGTTATTACATGAACTGAAACCCAATGCACAGAATTGTAAGTTTGATTCACATTTTATTTATCCTTTGGATACCTTGAACAACAATTCAAGGAGTCTCCCAGTATGCTGCTAAACTCATTTTCCATCTGTCACAAGAAAGGATTAATGCATGAAAAGGAACAAGAATTCTACGAAATTCAGATGCTGCAAAATGCAGTAAGGATACCTTTCCAAGTACTGAGAAATTTCTTCTTTCCTTAACCTTTATCTTTTATTTTTTCCTGCAGTGTAACAAAAATTAAAGGTCTCTGTAGTCCTCAATACAGAAAAAAAAATGCTTTTGCTTAATAGTAAGTTAATATGGAACATGAATAAGTGATTTTCCATTTTCTTATTTTTAAAAACATTAAAATATTACAAGAGGAAAGCATAGGTCACTACTTCTAATACACTAGAAAAAAAGGCATTCAATACTTACCAGCTTATTATTTCTGAAAATTTTTCATTCCTTTTTAAAAGTAGTATTATCTATTCCTTACCATTGTTAGGGAATTAAGCTTGTGTTTATTAATACAATAATACTATTAACAGTATTTGATTCTTGACCAATAATCAAATAATTGGAATATAGTAAAAAGCCACTGGCAAAAATATGTATTTCTAGTTTTTCCTTCTTATTAAGTTCCTTTGTAATAATTATAAAAACCACCCCCCCCCCAACAACCAATACAACAGAGTTGAGATTTCCAGCCAAGTGAATTTTTTAAAAAATATTGGGCCTGTATATAAAATGGCCCAGAGATGAAATTAAAAAGTTGGACACTTTCAAAGTGCTCCCTTTTAAGGGCTTTCTTCGTCTGATCACAGCTCAGTACTTGTTACGCTCTAGAAATGGGAGCCACCTTTGCGATCATCATTGACCCTAGGCTTGAAAGCATATCACACATGCCTTTCAACTTGTCACTGTGGAATGTATGTAAATTCCAGTTATAAATCGAATGCCCAATGGACAAAACTGGCATCCTAACTTCCAGTCACATAGTTAGAATAATTGCCACATTTTAAGGAACTGTGATGCTTTTACTCGTATTGTCTTGAATTCTAGCAAAGACCTGATATGAGGAATATTATCACCTTCATTTTACAGATGAGACAACTGAGAATTGGATAAATAAACCAATGTTGCCCAAATGCACAAAATCAATAATCATTCCACAAAAACTTTCCGTTCTGTTTGGCAAATAACAATGTCCTGCAAAATGGCAGTTTACAATGATTAGGTTATTATTAGGTTATATAACAAATGGTTTTGTTTCATATTGTTTTATTTATTGTGCTAAAAACGTTTAACATGAGATCTCGCTTCTTAACATATTTTTAAGTGTACCATACAGCATGGTCAACCTACAGGCACAAGGCTGCACAGCAAATCTAGAACTTTCTCAACGTGCTTAATGGCATCTTAGCAGCAGGACTGGTGTATTTCACACGCCTCCCTCAGTGGGTTGGATTTGCCTCTAAGGAGTTGAAGAGTCACCCCTTTCACTTTCTAAATGATGGAACACATTGGCCCGAAACAGGGCTAGAAGCGTTTTATCCCCTGGCTCCTACCCACTTGCCTCTGGATGCCACTCTAACCAGGCAAAAGACATGTCAGGACACAAGCTATTTGACACATTTCCGTGGCTTAAATCTCCCCTGCAAAACTGCTGGAATTTTCGCTGCTTGAGGACCATCTATCTTGCACGCCTCGGTCAGGTGTACGTTTTATATCTAGTTCAAAAGGAAACAGCAGTACTTAGGCAGATGTATGACAGCATATGGTCAGGATTTAGATGAGTACATAGTTGCACCTGGAAATCAAATATCAGCACAGGCAGCCCCCTCTCGCTTGCCCAGGGCAGCAGCCGCCTAACGGGGCAGAGAGAGAGCTGGCAGGTCAAATGCAATCCAGATGTCTCTTCCATCTCCTCGTCCTCTTCCCATGCAACCTTCTATTGTTTTCTTTGTCCTTTGGCAACATTTCTAAGTTTCTAAAGGAGTAAAAGAGCCCAGATAATCGAAACAAATATGCGTTGAAAGCCTAACAAACATACCACCCATTGAGCAGTTAAGGCTTTCTTGAAAAATTAGTTGTTTGCGCTTTTTAAAAGGTTTGTTTTCATTCTCTTTTTCAGAAGCATCAGATTTTTGTAGTAATCCTTGGTCAAAGATTTAGAAGAAGAGCATCCTTCATCGCTTAGTTTTCAGATTGCTAAGGCAACTTTTGTGAAAGTGCCATTTTGGATGTCACTGAATGTCAATAATGTCCCAGCCACCTGCTCAGATTCTAATGTTTACATATTGTGACTATCCATTTATTGCATTTTACTCTGAAATCTAGTGTGTTGCTTGGGGTAGCTCACTAGTAAAGGATCGTGTTTTATCTTTTCAAAATACTTTTCCCCCCTTAGGGGTGTCATGGGACCTCTTTGTTCCTTAATATTTCTATAATATTTCAGAGAGATAAAAAGATAAAATATGGTAAATGTGTTGAGAGCTTCCGATCTCTCTGAAGCAGTAATTAATCATTCAAAATCTCTGATATAAAGATCGCTTTGTAAAATAGGCCAAAACAGGGTTGGGGGATGGACTTGCCCAGGAAAAGGAATAAATAAAAATAGCCAGTTAACATAAATTCTTCAAAGCATAAATGAAGAGCTCATTGTCCTACCGAAAGAGAGAGAGAGAGAGAGAGAGAGAAGAAGAAGAAGAAGAAGAAAAGAGAGGAAAATGAAGAAGAAAGGGAGGTAGGGAGGGGAGGAGGAAATGGGGAGAAGAGAAAGAAAGAAAGAAAGAAAGAAAGAAAGAAAGAAAGAAAGAAAGAAAGAAGAGAGAAGGAGGGAGGGAAGGAGGGAGGGAGAGAAGGAGGAAGGAAGGAACAGAAAGAAAAAGAAAGCAGGAAATAAGTGAAAGGAGAGAGAAAGAAAAAGGTAGCTTTATTAGTCCATGATTGCCCTTCACAGTATGTGGACAAAATGCACACTTAGAAGGAAACTTAAAGTAATGAGAGGTGGCAGTTTCTGGTGATTAATTTTTTCCCTATGTGATCTACAAATGTGGCATTTGACTTAAAGTTATCAGGTAGAGTAGTCTGTCTAATTCTTACTCAATTATTCTGTTACTAGAAATAGGCCTTGTTCATATTAGCACCTTGTTCCTGTATTAACTGTTTAAATATTTGATTTTTATGGCTTTCTGGTTAGTCACGATCTAAGAAAGCTATCTATATTCTGAAAATAAGGCTGTTATATTTATTTTGTAGACAATCATTAATCAGTGGGAGGGCAAAGCATTAAACATAGAAAAACAAAACAAATTGTATCAACTTTGTATAAAAATATTAATAGCCATTGTCTTCTGATACGTATGTAGGAGCAGGGAGAGTTGGTGTCAGACAGGCATAGATTGAATTCTTACCCCCTCCTTTGCTAGCTGCATTCTTGCTCACTCCGAGGCTTAATTTTGTCCTCCGTAAAACGGATATAATAATTTTTGTGAAGTTAAGTCACACAGAACACAGACAAAGCGCTTGGTACTGGGTTGGCTCTTGTTAAATGTCATTTCTCCTTACTAAATTTTTGTGCTTCAAAATATTTCTAACTGTTTGTTATAAACAGTGGGTCCCCAAACTGAGAACTTTCGTTACAAAGCTGTTCCAAAGACAGCCCTGGAAACCCGAACCGGCAGCTGTTGTGTGATCTCAAAATGAAGAGAGGTTCTCCTCTGGCCTCTTTCCCCACCTCGCTGAGCTCGAGGGGTATTGGGAACAACTGAGTCTTGTTTTTATTTGTCATGGATTCTCTTTTTGCGAGATCGTTACCTAAATTAGCCAGTAAAATATACAGACAGCAAATGAACCAGAAATGCCATAATCCCCTGCCCGATCAGCCCTGAACCACTTCATGAGGTGGCACTGAGACTGTATCAGGAGATTGATGTGTGTGAAAACAGTTCACATTCTTTGCCGGAAAGTATCCTTGGTGTCATTATTTATTACTCGCAGGAATGAAAATATCACCACTGCTCTAATTAAAGAAATTCGTACTGAAGCCCACTTTAAGCCTGTTTCTCAGATTTGTCCAAATAATATGGAATTGGAGAAAAAAAGTTTCTTCTTTCCTTCTTCTCCTTCTTCTTCTTCTTCTTTTAATGCAAGCATACCCAAAGAAACCCTATTAGTGCTCCTATATCCAAAGGAGAAGAGTTGCACACGCACGCACGCACGCACACACACAATCCTATTAGTCGTATGCTCCATCAGGAAATCTTAAAATGATTGATATTTAAAGTATTATCAGCTCAGGTGGAAGTGGAAAAGCTCCCATCAAATACAAATTTATACAATTGCATTTTTCCCTTCTCTTTCTTTTCCGCAAACCTGCTAGCCAGCTTCCTTTTTCTCTCTCTCTCTCTCTCTATTCAGAGTCTTCCCCTTCTGTCTACCTCCCCTCATTACCCAGCCCCAATTTGTACACACACTCCACGGTCCCCCATCCCCACCCCCCATCTCTAGCGGTGTGGAAATAGAAAAGCATCTGAGGATCTGGGCAGCCTATCAGTTTGCTAAGGTTCATTTTAGCTAATCCAGACATCCCGCACAGCAGGGGGAAAACTGCTGTATCTAGTGAAACAAGAGCATGAATAATTAAAACTCTGTTATTAATGAACTTCCAGTCGTTATGTAAATGAAACTGATTTCAAGTCTAATTTGTCAGCCTGAATTCTTTTTCTGTTCTCCCTTTGTCTAGGACAAGAACTCATCATAATGGACTTGATAATAAAACACTAGTAGACATGCTGTGTGCAGTGCCCATCTGAGTTAGAGCTTTTAGCGTGGTTAATTGATACAGTTACTCCAGAACAAGTCTATAAGGCATTTTGTATGGCTCTAAGTTTTAAAAGCCGCTCTTTTTCCCTTTGACAGGCCTGCCTATTCTTCGCAATACCTCATTATCATTTACCTTTACACGAGGGGTGGCATATAATTACTGCCTAGTAAATAGTTTCTTTTGCAATATCCATGATGTTCAAAGACAGCAGAGTTCAAAAAGGTCCAGGGGAAGGGAAGTCTGTAGTCTTCTGAGAATAGCAAATAGCCACCAGGGAGAGAAAAGAGAAGAAAAGAAAAAGGAATACTTGACAAAGCGCAAGACCACTAAGTACCAGTCGCCCACTCTTCTACCCTCAAGTGTCACTCATGCTATTGGTGGCATTGTCCAACTGATACCCTGATGTCTGTGGCCACATATTTCAGCTGCATTGTTTAGATCCACCGTATTGTTTGTGAAATCAGTCACTATTAAGGTGACAGCTTCAAATTCTGCAATCTGATGTCCTGGAGTTGCAAATATTTCACACAGCATAAGAGCAATAATTCCTTAAACAGAGAGCTACTTGGTGGTGTCATAGAGAACTTACTGAGCTTAAATCTTTACATTTGAATTTGGAAAATACTTCTGTGTTATTTTTAGGGAAACGAATAAATTAGATATCAGAATTAGTACTTTGGATACGTGGCACATGGTTTTATTTCTGTAAGGCAATGTATTAGTAAGATAATGGAAATTAACTCCTATCATG